>NW_004567144.1:1537879-1548641 GCF_000260355.1 Condylura cristata
ATATATATATATATATATAAAGAAAATAGGGAGGTAACTCAAATAAATAGAATCATAAATGAACGAGAAGTTACAAGACACAACAAAAATGCAGAAGATAATCTGACATTACCACAAGCAGTTATATGCAAACAAGTTCAACAGTCTAGATGAAATGGACAAATATTTATGACTATATAATCATCCAAAGCTGAATAAAGAAGAGATAGGAAACCTAAACAGCCAATTTATAAGTAATAAAATCAAAACAGTAGTCAAAACCCCTCTCTCCAAAACCAAAAGCTAAGGTCCAGATTGTTTCAAAAATCAGTTCTACCAAATGCTCCAAGATGAACTGATCCTTAACCTACAAAAACTCTTACAAAATATTAAGAAGGAAGGAATACTGGCCCTCCATGGTAGTTAAGTGTATAAATTCTCAGCACTATCTAGCTAATTCAAACCCTGCAGAATGAGCTGTATCCCTGGCCAGGAAGCTAACTCAATGGGTCAGAAGATCTCTTCTGCCTTGCCTGCTGTTCCTCTTGTAAGAGTACTTCAGTAGATCTGCCTATTCTACTCCAAACTCTGACTCTGGTGAATCCTCTCACCCTCTACCCTTCTGTCCTACACGCCAGTTCTTCTGTGCCTAAGTAAATAAAAATAAATCTTAAAAAATGGAATACTACCAAGTACATTTAAAAATTTTTAATGTAATAGTTTAACATAATTTTGTGCCTTTTTCCATCTCACTTGTAATCCCCATGGGCTTCCCGTCATCAAATCACCCACACGTGTGCCATCACCATAGTCCAGTGCGCTTCTCCCCCCCTTTTTGATCCCATTCCCACTCCACCCCTGGAAAATGTCTCTGAATACCAAGTACATTTATAAAAGAAAACATTACACTAATATCAAAACCAAACAAACAACACACATAAAAGAAAACTGCAGAGCAATCTCCATAATGCAAACAAATGCAAAACAACTAAACAAAATTCTAGCAAACCAAATCCAACAATGAATCAAAAGAAAAATATATCATGACCAAGTGGGATTTATACCAGAGACACAAAAATGGCTCTATCTCTGAAAATCAATTAATGTAATTCACCACATCAACAAAAAGAAAAACAAAAACCATATGATCATATCAATATCTTGCTGAAAAAGCTTTTGGTAAAGTCCAGCACACATTTATGGCAAAGACCCCTGAAATTCTTGGAATAAAAGGAACATAGATCATCATAATAAAAGCCATATATGACAAACCTACAGCCAATATCATTCTTAATTGTGAGAAACTAAAATTTTTCCCTTTAAAATTTGGAACAAATCAAGGATGTCACTCTCACCACTCCTTTTCAATGTAATATTAGTGGTCCTAGCTAGAGAAATTAGGCAAGACAAAGACATACAAATAATATAAATATGGAAAGAATTAAAACTACCAATATTGGTAGATATTATTTTAATAATAACTCTAACCCTAAATATTGCACCAAAAAAAAACTAATTAAACAAGTTTAGTAAAATAGTATGATACAAAATAATCACACAAAAACAGTAGCTTTCCCATATATATGTAAGCTGTATCAGAAGAAGAAATCAAGAAAACCACCCCATATACAACTGTACCAAAATAAATAAATGAATAAATACCCAACAATGAAACTCGCAATGGAGGTGAAAACTTATATAAAGAAAACTACAAAGCATTTCTAGAAGAAATGGGAAAAGACATAAAGAAATGGAAAGACATTTCCAGCTCATGGATCAGCAGAAATAGCATGATGAAAATGACCATTTTGCTGAAAACAATTTATAGATTCAATTCCAATAAAAATCTTAGTGATTATTCAAAGAAAAATCCATATTGATATGAAACCACAAAGAACCTCAAATAGTCAAAATGCTGCTTACTACAAAAAGCAAGAATGGAGATATTCCAATCTCGGTCTTCAAACTCTAGTACAAAGCAATAATATATTTTTTAGATTTATTTATTTATGTATACAAGAACTGGGGTACAATCCAAAAGTATGAGAGAGCGAGGATTCACCAAAGACAGAGTGCGTAGCAGAACAGGTGTACTGACTAAAATACATTGCTGAGGGGAGCAGCAGGAGGGGTAGGAGAGGTCTGCCACACCAAAGCAACAATAATTTAAATAGCAAAGTCCTGAAACAAAAACAGACACACAGACTAATGGAACCAAATAAAAAACCCAGCATAAAGCCACACATGTATGAACAATTAATCTATGACAAAAAAAGAAAAATATGCAATGTAAAAATATCAGCCTCTTCAGTAAAAGGTGCTGGAGAAAACAGACTGCTACATGCAAAGGAATGAAGCTAGACTAATAGTTGACACCATGACAAAAGATCAACTCAAATTGGGAAAAGACCTGAATATGATACCTGGAAAACTACAATATATAGGGAAAAAAAAAAAAAAAACAGAGGAAAAACATACTTAGGCATACATCTCAGAAACATCTTTCACCTGAAGCAAAGAAAATGAAGGAAAAGCTAAACAGCTGGGACTACATCAAACCAATGAGCTTCTGTAGCAGAAAGGAAATCAACAACAAAGATGAAGAGACAACCCAAAGCTAAGGAGAAAATATTTTCATTTTACAAAACTCTTAAGGGACTTATACCAAAGATATACAAAGATATTACACAACTCAATAAAAACAAAACAAAAATCCAGTCCAAAAATGGACACAAGAGCTAAAAAGATGCTTTTCCAACAGATGGCCAACACATATATAAAAGAAGGTCAACATCACTTACAACCAGGGAAATGCAAATGAAAACCACAATGAGCTGTCACTTCATACCAGTTAAGAATGCCCATATTAAAAAAACAAACAAACAGGCCCTCCCTGGTGGCGCAGCGGGTTGAAGCACAGCACTGAGAATCTGAAGCCACTTCCCCATGAGTTCGATTCCCGCCTGCCGCCTGCCCCGGAGGAGACCACATGGCGAGCCAGACCTCTCCTGACCCGCCCGCTGCTCCCCTCAGCAGTGTACTTCGTCAATCTGCCTGTTCTGCTCCCCACTCTGTCTCTGGTGAAGCCTCTCACCGTCCCTGAGCCTCTGGCCTGTACCCCAGTTCTGTATGAATAAATAAATAAATCTTAAAACAAACAAACAAACAAACAAACAAAAAAAACTAGCAACATCGAATTCTGGAGACAATGTGGAGAAAAGAAAACCATTTTACACTGCTGGTGGAAATGCAAACTGGTCCAACCACTATGGAAATTTGTGTGAAGGATGCTCAAATTTCTAAAAATGGATATACTGTATGACTCAGCAATTCTACTCCACATTAGAGATCTACACAAAGGAAACAAAAACTAATTCAAAAGGATACTTGCATTCCTGAGATCATTGCACCATTATTTACTATAGCTAAATGTGAAAACAACCTAAATGCTCCAAAACAGATGACTGGATCATGAAGCTGTGGTGTGTGTGTGAGTGTGTGTGTGTGTGTGTGTGTGTGTGTGTGTGTGTGTGTGATGCTACTCAGCAATCAAAAAAGGTAAATTTATGCCATTTGCAGAACATAGATGGAGCTGGGTTTATGCTCAGTGAAATAAGTCAGAAGGAAAAAAAATTATAGAATGCTTTCACTTATAGTGAGAATATAGGGAAATCATTCAAGGGGTCAGTGTAAAAAAAAAAAGACAAAACTAACAGGTAAACTACTAATGAAATGCAGGCCCTCTCTGGTGGTGCAGTGGGTGAAAGCACAGCACTAAAAAGCTAAAACCACTTTAGAATGAGTTCAATCCCTGCCCTGGAGGTGATCCACATGGGGCAGCCAACCTCTCCTGACTGCCCATTGCTCCCCTCATTAGTGTACTTCGTTGATCAGCCTTTTCTGCTCCCCACTCTGTCTCTGGTGAATTATCTCAGTGTCCCCTGCAACTCTGGCCTGTACACCAGTTCTTGTATGCATAAGTAAATAAATCTTTTTTAAAAAGGAAAGAAAATCTTTAAAAAATTGGTCAATGGTGTGAAAATATATAAAAATGTAAATAATTCTAAATGACCAATTTAATAATGGGCAAAAGAGCTAAAAAGACACTTTCTCTAAAGAGGAAATGCCAATGACCAACAGGTATATGATAAAATGCTCAACATCACTTATAATCTGGGAAATACAAATAAAAAGCACAATGAGCTACCATCTGACACCAGTGAGAAAAGCCAATATTAAAAAAAAAACGGAGGGTGGGCAACAACAAATGCCGGCGAGAATCTGGAGAAAAAGAAACCCTCTTACACTGCTGGTGGGAATTTCAACTGGCCTAACCACTATGTGAAATCTACACAATTTGGAAGGAAAATTGCACTACTGTGATTATTTTAGCACTACCTCAATGCTCACAAACAGATGAATGGATCAAAAAGACTTGGTATATGTATAAAATGAAATACTATTCAGTAGGCCATACATAGAACTTGAAGGGATTATGCTCAGTGAAACAATCCAAAAGGAAACAAAAACATCAGACAATTTCACTTACAGGAGGAATTTAGGGAAACCAAAGAAGGGTCAGGGAGAAAAGCCAAAACTAGCAGGCAAACTATAAATCAGAGACATACAGTAGGTTTGAGGAGGTAAGGAAGAGGGATAAAAATATGGGAGAGAAGAATGAAAGAGATGATGGTGATGGTTCTCAGGTAACTTGGTAGTGGGAATTTTATAGGGGTTACTCCTGAGAGGAAAAATCAAACAATGTACAAAAATAAACAATGATGTAAATAAAAATAATACATTACACACACACATATATATGCCTATATTTAAAAAAACATAAGAATATACTTAATGAATTTTGAATGCCTCCAGTGGCAAACAGCAATAAGTGATACTGGGAAAACACCACAGCCATTTACGAATGAAACTAGATAAATACCTCATAACACTCAACAATAAACTCAAAATGAATAAAAGACCTGGAAAAAAGATCTGAAACAATAAAAAAGCATAGAAAAAAACACTTCATGCAACAAGCTTCAGTGATACCTTCATAGAAACCTCTTCAACAGCAAGAAAACAAAATTTAATAAAAACAATTGGGATTAAAGCAAACTAACTGGCAATTAGTTTATTAAAAATAAACTAAAGGGCAAGCAAGTCAAACTGTACCTAAGACAAAATGAACACTCCACCAAATGGCAAAAAAAAATATTTGCACACCAAACATCTGATCAGGGGCTGATTTCAAAGATGTACAGAAAACTCAATTCAACAAAAAGAAAAAAGTTGTATTGTTTCACTTATATGTGGAATTTAGAGGGGGAAATAACAAACAAAAGATCAAAAATGAGACAAAACTTGCAAGCTGTCGATAAAATTGAGGTATTCATAAAGGGAGGAAGAGGGGTCAAAACAGAGGAGTGAAGAACAAAAGAGACCATGGATCACGTGAGCTATGGAGGGTGGGAAACCTATGGGAATTGCACCTGATGAGAGAAATCAGATACTGAAAAAAAAAAAAAAGTTACCAACAATGTAATAAAGTAAATAAAAATTTAATTAAAAATAAAAGAAAACAAACAACCCCAAAAAAATACAGATGGCTCACAGACACAAGAAAAATATTCATCATCACTTACAGGGGAAATGCAAATCAAAACCACAATTAGGTGGTAACCCTACACCAATAAGAATACCCCATATCAAACAGACCTAAAACAAGAAGTGCTGACAAAGATATGGAGAAAGGAGGACTCTTTTACACTTGGTCAGAAAAAAATAATCTCAGTTCCTATGGAAAGCAATAACACTTTTCAAAAATTTAAAAATCCATCTACCATATGACCCAGCATTTCCACTCCTAGATATCCACCTGAAGAACACAAACTAATCTGAAGTATCCCTCTGTGTTGCACTCCCATTTTCATTGCAGCTTCATTTACAACAGATAAGCTATACAAAAAAAAAAAAAACCTGAGAGCTCAAAAAACAGACAAGTGCATTAAGATGTGGTAAATATACACACTGAAATGCTATTAAGCAATCAGAAACATAAATTCATGCCTCTTGTGGCAATAAGATGGAGTTAGAGGGCATACTAAGCATAATAAAGCAGAAGGAGAAAGTACCAGATGATATCACGTATGTATGGGGTGGAGTGAAACCAGACAAAATATTAGATAAAGCCAAACTCAGGTACTGGCTCTTGAAAACCGAGTCAAGAACTGAGACATAAGAAGGGAAGTGAAATTGGAGGGGGAGCACAAGTTCCTACAGAGTGGACTATGGTGGAAGACTATGAGTGTTTTTGGGTGGGAGTGTTATGCTCGCAACACTGGAATGAAGGAGCCATGTACTTCCAAAATACAAACAACAATGTAAACCACCATGACCTCAATAAAAAATAAGAGTAGGTCCTCCCTGGTGGCGCAGCAGGTTAAAGCACAGCACTGAGAATCTAAAGCCACTTCCACATGAGTTCGATTCCCGCCTGCCCCGGAGGTGACCACATGGCGCGGCAGACCTCCCCTGACCCGCCCGCTGCTCCCCTCAGCAGTGTACTTCATTGATCTGCCTGTTCTGTTCCCGGCTCTGTCTCTGGTGAAGCCTCTCACTGCCCCTGAGCCTCTGGCCTGTACCCCAGTTCTGTATGCACAAATAAATAAATCTTTTTTAAAAAAAGAGTAAACTTTAAATTATAAATTAAATTATCTGCATATATAAATATTTTCATAATATTTAAATGGTTTCCATAATAATCTCTGTAAATGTTTAATTCTTTTTGATACTTATGAAAAATTTACCTGATACTATAATTTTAAAATAATAAAATTATTGATTGATTTTAAAAAATTACAAGATACCTTGGAAGGAAAAGAGAAATAAGAGAAATTTAAAAATTAGGCCAAATTTAATATTTTGAAACTTCGTGGGAACAATTATCAGAAGGATATCATCTGGAGAAATAATAAAACTTTTTAGAATGTATGTACATATATTTTGTTCTAAAATTGTGCTAATTCCTAAAATCTTACATATTCCAGTACATAATAGTCAATTGAGTTTATTCTGAATTCCTGCAAGTTACAAAATTGGGTAAACAGCCTTGTTAATTGCATTATAAACTTTAATTATGGTTATTTTAAAGAATTTTGCCAGTTACAGAAACTATAATTTATGTTCAGAAGTATTCGCAAGGAAATGACTGAAAATATTCTATAAATACAGATTTATCATGAAACTGAGAATAGATGAAATTGCAGACCTTATGGAAAAATTGGGCTTATATTTATGGGTAACAAGAGATTGAGACTATTTTACATGTTACTGAATGAACTATGGAGGACTAATACAATTTTATTTATTTATTTATTTATTTTTGAAAAGTACTATTTGCATGGTTTACCTGTGGAGAGTAAGCCTTTTACTTGAGTTAATTACCTGCAGCAATAGGACCTGCAGCAATTTTACACCTTTTATGAGTAGAACAGAAACTTTTATTTTCTCTCTCCCTGAGACCATAAAATGTAAAAGATTTTATAGTATAGAGTTCTCATGTCCATATGTTTATTGGCATAAATTCAACAAGACTATTTTTTCTATATAGATTAGGAACATGGTCATATTATTTAGGCATTAAACTGAATGTCATAAATAGATAAGACTTCTTTCAGGAATTCACAGATCTCAGATCCATCAAAGAAGAGACAAACTGAATACCTTTCCTTCAAGATACCAGGTCTATCAGAAAAAGGGTAAAGAAATCCACCCTGGGAAGATCAGGAAACCCCAGGACATTTTAGGCACCTTGATAAGAGAATTACTTCCCAAAGACACAGACATTGCAGGTAAAGTCTGTCAAAAGCAAAATTTTAAAAGTATATGGTTATAATATATTCTTATAGTGTTTATGCAATAAAACTAGATTTAATTTGCTAACAAATTCATTCTACTGTAATTATTCGGTAGTGTATTAGCATGCAGTCGGAGAAAGAAGTATGTTTCAGTAGCATCTTTTTTTTTTTATGAACTTCAGATTACATTCCTATAGTAATTTTTAAGGCTTTTTATTTATTCCCTGTGACCTGGACTGGAACTTAATTTTTCTAATATGTTATTGACTTTCCAAGCTATCATTTCCAGTTATTCCTCCAAATATTTTGGTCATGTGAACTTAAAATATGGAATTTTATTAACTTCAGAGATATCAACAGATGAACGTGCCTAAAAGTGACTGTGCTGAAAAACTGTTATTTTCCTAAACACTTGAAGACATCTAACTGCAAATAGGAAAGCACTGCTTACTTTCACACCATCTGAAGATACTATAATCCTGACATCTACAAAAGTCAAATGGTAGTGCTCAAAAATCCTGACTAGTCCTGGGTTTTCTACAATGTTTAACCACTATTTCTTTGTTTCCTTAGAAATGCCTTCTATTATTAATTGCCAGAAACTGGAGCTAAATGTTTAATTGGACTGTAAACTCACCAACACAAGAACAGAAAGTAAAATCTGTATAACTGACTAGAAAATTCACTTAAAACTGTCAAAGAAGATGTTTCCATAGAGGTCCAAAAATCCCAGCTGAATAACAATGGGTAGCATCAAAATTAGGTAAATAGGCATGATATGACAAATATCTCTAGGTGAAATATCAGTAACAAAACAAGAGGTATCCTATTGGACAGAAGATGCAACTTTGGTTTAAAATAAAGGTAATAGAGGTTGATTATGACTAAATGGTGTCTGTGATTATGTCATAAAATTGTCAGTGGCCCCCAATGTACTAGTCTGCAAAAAAAGCAAACTCAGGGCCTCCCTGGTGGTGCAGCATTTAAAGTCTCAGCACTATCAAGCTATCACCAGACACTGTGGCATGAGTTCAATCTCTGGCATGCAGTTAATCCACATGGTGCACTCCTGTTGAAGTGGAAAATATCTAAAGTTATATTGAAAGAAATCTTCACCGCAGACAGTAAAGTTTCAGTGAAAACTAATAACTGTCTCAAGGCCAAATACCTGACTCATGCACCCCAGATAAGCACTTAGAACACTTGCTTCTGTATCCCAGCTGGCCTTAAAGTGATAATGTACCCCTACTTAAAAGGCAATAAATGACTTGTCTAATTGCTTAGGGTTCCAAATTTGGAGAAGAACCTCCTCTGAGTCCACTGGCATTAATAAAGAACTCAGGAGTTGTCCTTCTCTCTGAATGCTGCTTTGTTTCCTGATGAAATTTCTGCCATAAGGAATTTCTGTCTTGCAGGCTGCAGCCCTCAACAGCATATTTCAGTAGATCTTCCTGTTCTGCCCCCACTCTGTCTCTCACCCCCCAAACCTTTGGCCTGTACCCTAGTTCTTGTATGTATAAATAAATTAAATAAATCTTTAAAAAATCAAAATATAGACTTGAATTCTGAAACAGCTATGCAAGATTTGATGCCTACAGTTAAAGTCAGCTTTTGTACCCTACTGATGGCCCAAGACAAACAAAAATAAATAAATAAAATAACAGTGGATACACAGCATTTTTATCTCAACAAAACTTTCTTTAGAAAGAAAGAAACTAAATTTTTCATTGCCTTCTTCTAGCATCAGCATATCGTTAGATCAGGACTACTTAGAACTAGAAACCCTTCTTATCAAGGACAATTATATTTTAATATTAATGACTGACCATTCCTATTTATATAAATAAAAATTAAACTTGTATTTATTAGAACAGCTATTACAGTATATCTGTCAAAGTACATCCAATGTTTGAACCCTCACTTTGATTATCTAATAAACATTTTTTAGCAATGAGACTTTATTTACAGTTAGCTTTTTAAGAGTTTTTAGATTAAAACATGCTATCATGCCACATATCTTTGAAAAGAAACTAGCTTTTTTATTTATAACAATGAACATTTTATTTAAAAGTAATATTCAAATATATGTTATCCCACCAAAAATATTTATGTAGAATTATATTAATTGAAGTGCACTTTAAACTTTCCACCTTAACAAATAGAGGAAATTTAAGAAAATAGTAATCATTTCCATGCTCCTTGTTAAGTGTTTCTTTATTCCAGGAATTTAATTTAAAAGCAGAACATGGTGCTCTGCTACACCCCCCATCCCAACCAGCTGTACAGTGGGAGAGGAACAGAAACACCTTGCCTGCAGCAGCAACCACAGGTGACCGACCATCAGGAGCACCTGTGACCCCACCATTGGCACCAAACATCAGGTAGCTGTATGCACGGCAGTGGCCCAGCCACAAGGCAGACACTTCCATACATCAATAATAGGACCAAGATGTCATGACTGCCAGCACAAGTGGCATATCTACCCAATGCATAGAACATATCCTAAAGGAAACAATGGGGATCAACATGCAAATAGTCATAAAAGCCCTCCTGAAACCAATAAACCACTGAAAGAAAGTCAGCTTCCGTAACCACATCACATTGACACAGAATTTCTCTGCCTGACAGAAAAATCATTCAGAATTGCCATAATGAAAACACTCAAAGATTTGAGAAAAAACACAAGAAAAAAAAATGACATGGAAAATGTAACCACCAAATACTGGAATAAATTGAAACTTTGAAGAATTAAAAAAAAAAAAAAACCAAGATGTTAAAACATCAATAGAGGATCTAAAACATTAAAACATTCTGGAAAAAAATCATGAAAATGAAACAGAAGAAAAGAAAAAAAATTCAGTACTCTTTAAGATACAGATGTGAAAATACCCAAAAGGAAAAAATAATATATATATATATATATA
>NW_004567144.1:1549748-1589598 GCF_000260355.1 Condylura cristata
CGGAGGTGGCTTTAGATTCTCAGTGCAGTGTTTTAACCCGCTAAGCCACCAGGGAGGGCCCCATAATGGAATTCTATTCATGAATTACAAAAGATAAATTCAAGCCATTTGCAGACACATGGATGGAGCTGGAAGGGATTATGCTAATTAAAATAAGTCAGAAGAAAAAAGGGAAATATCATATGTTTTCACCTATTGAAGGAACATAGGGAAACCAAATAAAGAGTTAAAAAGAAAAAGGAAAGGGAAATCTAGCAGATGAAATACACAGACTAAAGCCTACAGCATGGGAGGGGTAGGAGAGAGGTCAAAACAGGGGAGGAAAGCACACAGTGAATTATGGTGAATGTTCATAGGTTATGTGGAACAGGAGATTTATGAAGCCTACTCCTGAGTGGAGAAATAAAGTACCATACAATAATTAAACGAGAATATAAGAAAATTAAAAGCTTTAATAAAAAAAGAAAATACTTATTACTAAAATTCAGAGAAAAGGATCTCTTTCCACCACAGTCATACAAGTGAGTATAAATGTTAGAGAATCCATTAAAGGGATCTTGACCTAGGCTATGATTTAATTTATATGTATGTTACTTTTCAGACAGTGAAGTGATTAATATCAGTCAGTGCATGCAATAAGACTGAAATAATATGTTCTAATAGGTTATTAAATGACAGAGTAGTTAAAATATCACTTCACTACTATATACCCATAAATTCAATGACACTTTAAGCATTATTTAAAAAAAAAGATTTGTAAATTTTTTTAAAGATTTATTTATTTATTTGTACAGAATTGGGGTACAGGTCAGAGATACGGAGGGTGAGAGGATTCACCAGAGACAGAGTGGGGTACAGAACAGGCAGATCTACGAAGTACACTGCTGAGGGGAGCAGTGGGCTGGTCAGGAGAGGTCTGCCTCGCCATGTGGATCTCCTCAGGGCAGGTGGGGATCGAACTCATGTGGAAGTGGCTTAAGCTTCTTTGTGCTATGCTTTAACCCACTGCGCCACCAGGGAGGACCTGTAATTTTTTCTTTTTTTAAGAAAAATCAGTGTTGGTATTTTTTTCTATTGCTGTTTAGTACATTTCATGTATTTGTGCTCCATTCAAATTATTTCCTCTCTTCTAAATTTTCACTAACTTTGTCTAGTTTTTGAAGGAGTAAAGGCAAGTTGTTAGAAATCTTTCTATTTTCTCCATGTTTGAGTATGTAACTATAAACTTTCTTTTTAGAAATACTTAAGCTAATCTTCTAAGTACTGATAAACTATTTCCATCTTCATTTCTTCCAGATACATTTAAATTTCCCCTTTAATTTCTTCTTAGTTCTGTTATGAAGGGTGCTATTTAGTTTACTTGTACTAATAAATTTTGTTCATTCTCCTCCTGTTGCTGACTTCTTGTTTCATGCAATTGTGCTCAGAGAAGATACTTTGCATGATTTCATTCTTCTTGAATTTTCAGAATTTTTTCATATGGCCCAACATAATCTAGTCTAGCAAACTATTTCATTCACTTTAAGGAGTATGCATTTTGCTGCTGTCAGAATATTCTCTACCGAGAGATGACATCACAAACATGGTGGTGAAAGGCCATGAGGATTGACTTCTCCAGTAAAAATCATCAAATAAGGGAGTACAAGATCCTGGAAGGATCCAGACAATGTGGACAAGAGCAGTGACCAAATGGAAGCAGGGTAAAGGTGAGAGCAACAGAGGAAGGGAGGAAAGGGAGATGTCGATCCACACCCCTTGGCCCCACAAACTAGTACCTCACCCAGGAAAAGAAAAGGAGGAAAGAATGTTTGGAAGCAACAGGAAAATACTGATTCATCTAAAAACCACAGAATGGGAAGCAAATAAAATTCAGTGAAAGAGCAAGTTTGGAAGGAACAAAGTTACCACAGGTTCCCAGCTGGGAAGTTTGATTTGAACTGAGCCCCTCACAGCAGGACTGGGATGGGAGCTACAGATATGTAGTGAGTAACACTTGCACCACAGGGAACAAGGAGGGGAGAGGGAATTTGGTAGATACCATGCCCATGAGTCTGATCTGAGTTGGGCTCCACCTGGGAGGGCAGAGACAGGAGCTGTGGGTAGTAGGTGGGAGAAAACCCCTGTACCAGCTGCTTTTTTGGCACTTCCGAACCCCATGAAACTGCTTAGAACAGAGTCCCACCCAGAAGGGTAGAGACAGGGTACTGAAGGAACAATGAGAGATCAACTCATACTCTACTAGTACTGTGCAGAGGAAAGCAGCAATGTGGCAGGTCCCAAGCATGTGAGACTGATCTGAACTGAGTCCTGCCCAGTAGGGCTGAGACGGGACAAGTGGGTACTAGGAACAAGCAGCCTATGCACTGCAGGCAGAAAGGAGAGCTGGCATTTGGCAGATCCCAAGTCCTTCAGTCTGATTTGAAGTGAGCCCCACCCCAAAGGGCAGAGACAGGAACTGCGGGTGCACTGGACACATGTTGGACAGATCCCAGTCCTGTGAGGATAACCTAAACTGATCCTTGACCCCCACAAGGCAGGATCTAGAAGAGCAGGGTACCAAGAGTGTGCAAACTCTACACCACTGGGGAAAACTAGGGATCCTGCTATTCCCAGAATGGAGGAAATGCAAAGCTAGGGGACCCTCAGAAACAGCCCACATCAACATAGTCACTGTACCACCCCCACTGTGGAGTTTTGGAGCAGTAACGTGGAACACAGTTTGAGTATCAGGTCCCAACAGCAAATAAGAAGCACCCCCAAAGAGATGCCTGACAATACCCAAAGAATACCATTGCTTAGAACCCATTAGAAAACACACAGGGAGTAGAAAAAAAATGCAAACAAACAAGCAAGTCCTCTCGGGAAGGTCACACCACAAAAAAAAAAAAAAAAAAAAAAAAAAAAAAAAGAAAGAAAGAAATCCAGAACCTGACAACAATGACCTAGAAGAACTTCTCAGCTTCACAGATAGAGCATTTAAAATTGCCATGATTAAAAAACTAAAAATGACAAAAAGGAAAAGAATGACATGAGAAAAATAATCAATGGTCACAAGAGTGAAATTGAGTCACTGATGAAGGAAGTGAAAGAAATGCTGGAGATTAAGAGACAAATGGAGGAGCTAAAGAACTTGAGGAGCTAATGAAAAAACAATAGATGAAGTGGAAGAACAAATAAGCACCCCTGATGATACAGAAATAAAAAGAACCAATACACAAAAGGAAACAGAAGTACAAAGGAAAAAGAAGAAAAACTCGAGAACTGTCTGAATCCATGAGGAAAGGAAATATAGGAGTCATAAGTATGCCAGAAGGCGAAGAGAGAGACAAAGGAACATACAAAATATTCAATGAGATAATTGAAGAGAGCTTAAGGAGATAAAAATAGACATACAAGAAGTGAGAACACCAAACTTTCACAATGAAAGGAAAAATACAGCAAGGCATATAATAGTATCACTACCAAGAATCCAAGACAAAGGAAAAAAAAAATGAAGTCTGATAAGAGGGAAGAAACAGATGACATATAAAGGAAAACTAATCAGGCTGACTTCATATTTTTCTAAAGATAACTAAGTGTAAAAAAAGAGTGGAGACATACTCAATAAACTCAAGACAGCAAATGCCAACCAAAGATACTCTATCCAGCAAAATCTACCCTTCCTCTAGGAAGAAAGAATAAGGACCTTCTTAGAATAACAGAAACTTCAGAATTCCATTATGACCAATCACCCACTCAAAGAATAGTGCAATAAATCCTAAAGCTAAAACCAACAGAAGGGTGAATAAGAACCAAACAACAAGGAATAAAATCACACACAGAAAAGCAAAATGGCAAATAGAGACATCAACAAACCAATGTTGCCCATAAATGTAAATGAACTACACTCACCAATAAAAAGACACAGAATCACAGTTTGATTAAAAAACAGAACACAACCTTTTGCTGACTTCAGGAAATATATTTAAATACAAAAGATAGGGGCTCTCCCTGGTGGCACAATGGGTTAAAGCACCCATCAGGAAGCTCTCCAAAACCACTGCAGCACAAGTTAGATCACCAGCCAGGGAGCTAACCCACATGGCATGGTAGACCTCTCCTGTCTCTCCTGCTGCTCCCCTCAGCAGTGTACTTCAGTAGATCTGCCTGTTCTGTTCCCCACTCTGTCTCTGGTGAATCATCTCACCCACCATAGCTTTGGCTTGTACCCCAGTTCTGTAAGCATAAATAAATCTTTAAAAAATGAATAAATATGTACAAACGATAAAAATAGAATAAAAGTAAAATGTTAGAAAACCATTTGGCAAGCAAATGGACTAAAAAAGAAGGTAGGAACAACTAGTATCACATAAAACTAATTTCAAACTAAAAAAGATAGAGACATACACAGTCACTACATTATGATTAAGGGAAAAATAAACCAAGAAGACATAATACTCATCAACATATACTCACCAGTGAAGGAGCACCAAAATATATCAGACAATTGTTATCATCTCTGAAAATAGACACCAGCAAAAATCCGTATGAAGTTGGAGATCTCAACACAACAATCTCAACAATGGATAGATCAATAAAAAAAAATGTTAAGCAAGCACATAAAAGCTCTAATTAAGAACCTAGACCTACTACGCTTAACAGACATCTGTAGAACACTGCACAATATCTGAGTACATGTTTTTCTCAAGTGAAAAATGATCAGTCTCCAAAATTGATCACATACTGAAACACAAGACAAACATCAACAGACACTAAGATCAAAATGATACCAACCATCTTCTCTGACAATGAAGGCATCAGACTAAAAACATATGGTGAAAAGAATGCAAGTATCCCTTCTTGCTCATGGAAATTGAAACCCATACAACTGGAAGACCATTGGATGAATGACGACCTCGAAGAAATTAAAAATATACTTCAAGACAAATGAATATGAGGACATAACACTCCAGAGCATATAGGACACAGCAAATGCAGTTATAGAAGGAAAATATATAGGAATAAAGGCTCACATCAAGAAAGAAGAAATAACTCTCAAAGGACAATATAAACTCCTTCCTGAAAGAATGGGAAAAAGAGCAACAAATAAACCCAAAAGTCAGTAGAAGAAAAAAAAAAGGAAATAGTAAAAATTAAAGCAGAAATAAATGAAATAGAATTTTTTTTAAATCCAAAGATTAATGAAACCAAAAATTGTTGTTTTTTTTTTAAAATGAATGAAGCAGACAAGCCTTAACCAGGCTCAAAAAGATAAAATAGGAGAAAACACAAATAAATATAATCATAAATGAAAGAGGGTACATCACAACATACACAGCAGAAATCAAGAGAATTAGCAGATTACTACGAACACTTATATGCAAACAAGTTAAACAATTTAAAACAGATGCCATATTGATACAACTATACAATCACCCAATGATAGATAGATAAAGAAGAAATAGAACACATAAACAGACCAATTACAAGCAGTGAAATTAAAACAGTAATCAAAACCCTACTCAAAAAATCAAAAGCCCAGGACCAGATGGATTTACAAATGAATTCTATCAAAGGTTCAGAAATTTACTAGTGCTTATCCTACAGAAACTCATTCCAAAAATTGAGGAGGATAATACCAAACATTTTTTATGAAGACAAAATTATGCTAATAACAAAACTGAACAAGAAAATCACCAAAAAAGAAAACTACAGGTCAATATCAAATGAACACTGATGCAAAAATCCTCAATAATATTCTAGCCAAAAGAATCCAATGATGCATCAATAAGATAATTCACCACAACCACATAGGATTTATTCCAAGGACACAAGTATGGTTCACAATCAGAAAATCAATTAATGTAATCCAACACATCAACAAAAAGAAAGATAAAAATCATATAATCATATTGATTGATGCTGAGAAAGCATTCAAAAAGTTTAACATTCTTTTATGATAAAGGCCCTCAAAACTTTCAGGACAGAAGGAACAGATCTTAACATAATAAAGTCCATATCTGACAAGCCCATAGTCAATATCACTGTCTATGTGAAAACCTGAAAGCCTTTCCCTTAAGATCAGGAATATGTCAAGGATGTCCACTCTCACCACTGCTTTTTTTTAAAGATTTATTTATTTATGTTTACAGAACTGGGGCACAGGCCAGAAGTGTGGTGGGTGGGAGGATTCACCAGAGACAGAGTAAGAAAAAGAACAGGCAGATGTAGTATAAAACATACTGCTTAGGGTAGCAGGGGGCGATTCAGGAGAGATCTGCCATACCATATGGGTCAACTCCTTGGCTGGGGTTCGAACTCATGTTGCAGTGGCTTCTGAGAGCTTCATAGTGTGGAGCTTTAACCCATTGCACCACCAGAGAGAACCTTCACTACTGCTTTTTAATAAAATAGAGGAAGGCCTAGCCAGAACAAAAAGACAGAGAAAGACATACAAGGAATAGAAAGAGGTAAACCTCTTTCTATTCACAGATAATATGATAATAGACATAGTGAACCCCAAAAACTCAACAGAAACAATAATCAAAATAATAAACCACTTTCGTAAAGTAGCAAGATGCAAAATGAACAAAAAAAATCAGCAGCTTTCCTATATGCAAACAATAAATCTGAAGAATATGAAATTAAGTTAAACAATCCCTTTCATGATTGAAACACAAAAAATTAAATACTTGAGAATAAACCTAACAAAATAGGTAAAGAAACTACACAAAGAAAATTATAAAATATGGTTAGAAGAAGTAAGATACAAATAAATGGAAAGATACCCCTAGCTCATTGCTTGGAAGAATTAACATTATCAAAATGACCATCCTACCAAGGGCAATTTACATATTCAATCCTACTCCAATAAAAATTTCAATGACATACTTCGAAGAAAGAAATAACAAAAAAAAAAAAATCATATGGAGCTACTAAAAACCCCAAATAGCCAGAGGAACCCTTACTGAAAAGAAAGAAATTGGAGGTATCACACTCCCAGACTTCAAACTATACTAAAAAGCGCCATAATAATCAAAATTGCATGTTACTGGAATAAGAACAGTCACATAGACCAATGGAGTCAAATAGAAAAACCAGAAATAAACCCACAGATTTACAGACAACTAATCTGTGACAAAGGAGCAATGTATATGCAATGGGACAAAGAAAGTTTGTTCAACAAATGGTGCTGGGAAAACTGGGCTGCTACATGTTAAAAAAAAAAAAAAAAACTGAAGCTAGACCACTCACTACATCACACCATGCATGAAAACCAACTCAAAAGAGATTAAAGTTTTATACAGAAGACCTAAAACCAAAAAATATAGAGAAGAAAATATAAGCAAAATACTACATTACATACACCTCAGCAACATCTTTATTAACACACCCAAATCAAAGATAGTGAAGGAAAGGAATAACAGATGGGAGTACATGGAATTTAAGAGTATTTATACAGCAAAAGGAACATTAACTAAAACAAAGAGACATCCCACTGATTGGTAGGAAATTTTTGCATAAAACCTGAATGATAGGGAACTGATCACAAATTGCTGACAAAACTCAACAAAAACAAAATAAACAACCCAATTTTAAAATGTGCAAAAGACGGTGGGAATGTAAACTAGTACAACCACTACGGAAAATTGTTTGGAGATTCCTCAAACTGATAAACATGGAGCTTCCATATGACCCAGCAATCCCACTCCTAGGTATCACCCAAAAGATACAAAAACGCTGATTCAAAAAGACACCTGCACCCCCATGGTTATTGCTGCTTTATTTACAATTGGAAAGACATGGGAACAACCCAAATGCCCAAAAGTGGATTACTGGATTAAAAAGATGTGGTACATATACACAATGAAATATTACTCAGCAACAACAACAACAAAACACACATATGTCTATTGCAGCAACATGGATGGAGATGGAAAAGATCATGCTTAGTGAAAGAAACCAAAAAGAAAAGGAAAAATACCAGATGGTTTCACTCATAGCAAGAGTATAATGGATCAAGCGAGAAAATAATAATAATAATAATAATAATAATAATAATGAGCAGCTATATACCAGAGATATTTCATGGGGGTGGAGTGGGGAATGGAATCAAAAACAGTGGGGGGAAGGACATGCACTGGACTATGGTGATGGCACACACATATCTAATGGGAAGCCCACAGGGATTACAACTAAGATCGAAAAATGCACAAAATGATGTAAAAATAAACTATTATATTATTTTTTTAAAAAACGTGCAAAAGAGTGGGCCCTCCCTGGTGGCACAGTGGGTAAAGCACTACACAAAGAAGCTAAAACCACTTTAGCATAACTTCCATCCCAGTTACAGAAGATGATTCACATGGCATGGCAGACCTCTCCGAACCCACCCACTGCTCCTCTCAGCAGTATACTTGTCAGTCAGCCTATTCTGCTCCCCACTTTGTCTCTAGTGTATCCTCTCACTACCCCTGCACCTCTGGCCTTTACCCAGTTCTGTATGCATAATAAATCTTTTTTAAAATTTTGCAAAAGAGCTAAAAAGACACTTCTCTGAAGTGGAAATGCAAATGGCCAACAAACATATGAAAAAGTGTTAAACATCACTTGCAATCAGTGAAATGCAAATCAAAACCACAATAAGATAACATCTCAAGCAGCAATGGCACATATTTAAAAAAAAAAAAACAACAACGAAAACACTAACAACAAATGATGGCAAGTATGTGGAGAAAAAGGAACTCTCCTACACTGCTGGTGGGAAAGCAAAATGGCCCAACCACTATGAAAAACTATCTGGAGATTCCACAAACTGCTAACAATGGAGCTTCCATATGATCCAGCAATTCCACTCATAGCAATCATCCCAAAGGCCACAAAAATGTTAATTTAAAAGGATACCTTCACCACAATGTTCGTTGAAGCACTATTTACAATAGGTAGGCAATGGAAACATGCAAATGCCCAAAATTGGATGATTGGTTCAAGACGAAATGGTATAGATACACAATGGAATATTACTCAGTGATCAAGAAAGATAAATCATGCATTCTCACCAACATGGGTGGAGTTGGAAGGGATCATGCTCAGTGAAATAAACCAGAAAGCAAAAGAAAAATATTGGATGGTTTCACTCTTAGGAGGAATGTAGCAGGTCCAAATAAAGTATCAGGAAAAAAATATTTATAATAAAGTAAATATCCAAATCAACAGACAACTATAAACCAGAGACATCCTATGGGGGTGAAGAGGGGAATAGAATTAAAAGAGTGGTGGGAAGAACACACGGGACTATGGTGATGGCACAGGACGGGTGAATCGGTACTGGGAATTTTAAGGGGACTATAACTGAGATGTGAAAACATACATTGTATAAAAATGTGGATCTTTTTAGGTAAAGTGATAGTCTGGCATGTAAGAGATATTGTGAGCCATTCTCTGAATCTCAGAAAAGTACAGTTGAAGACAAAGCCACTCTGGTCCAATTTTAGGGTCGTCCCATATTGAAGCTCCCCGGCAATTTGCAAGCCACTGGAAAATGCCTAAACACATAACATCACCTTATAAACATTTTGTCCCTGACCCTAAACAGTTCCTGATTACTCTATTCATTTCTTTGAGCTAAGGCATTTTCTATATGTTTGAATACCAATGTTATCTTGAAGTGAGTAACAATTTGGTGGTTTAGATCCTTTCCATTTAAGCATAAGAAAAATATAAGCCTTTGGGTCTACCCTAAAAAAAAAAAAAAAGTGGAGTGGACAGTTACAGAATGAAAAACACAGGGCTTAGTAAAGTACAAATCTGGTGTTGTGGGGTCAGGGAGAGTCAAGAGTAACTCTGAGGACAGGTACTCTGAATTAGATTAAGTGTTGGTCAACAAGAACTCACAAAGAAAACATATCCTCACAAACACACACACACTTTACTATTTTCCTTTGGGATAGATCTGCTTAGTCCTCATTAGCTTATCTTTACATCAAATATGGGACACAGAGCCCACCAAGAAGTGATGGGCTTGTTTTCAAATTTACTGGCAAAGCTATGCCCCTTTCTTATTATTACCATGACTTGAATTTCTTTATGCTGGAAAAGAAGATTATAATAAGAGTTCATTCTGCTCCTGCTTGTAGCTACAGAATGAAACATCTAAAAGTTGGAAAATCCATTTACCAGCTGAGAGATCTTTATGTTAATGTGAGACTACGTAAGACACTTTGAGGAATTGGTCCAAGAGATGGTGTCATTCTATAAATCCTTCATATAACATAGGAAGTTTGAAATCTAGGTTTTTGCTATCAACAATAGTCTGCTACTCTGCTGCTTCAGATCCTATCTCCTACCTCTTATTGATATTAGAGATAAAGTGAGATGAACCTCTTCTGTTCTATGATCTATGAGCAACAGGCACACAAGGATCCTGGGTAAACAACCTAGAGCTATATCCTGGAAGCTGTAAGGTCAAATCACCAAACCAAAGAAAGAAAACTCTTTATTATAAACTGATGAGGTGATAAAGGTAACAATCATAACAATGTTCATCAAAATAATAAAAACAAAAGAACAAGGCCAGGAATATAACAAAGATAAAGATAACATGAGAATGTTTCAACCAGTATTAATGGACTTAAGAACATCATTAACTGAAACAAAAAATAAGATAAAATGGCCTGAATTAGACAGAATTCATGAGCTGATAGAATTAATGAGCTTGAATGCATAGTGGTGGAAATCACACAGATTCACCAACAAAGAGAAAAAAAATAAATGTTCAAAGAAAATGAAATGAGTGTGAGCTATTTTGGACAACCAAAAGAGAAACAATATCAGTGATCCCAGAGAGACAGATATGTATATATATTTAAATAATAACTGAGAACCTCCCTAGTCAAGGAAAGAAACCATATATCTTGACCCAAGAGGGCCAATACCGTAAACAAAATAAATCTAAAAAAAACAACCCCCTTGGCCCTCCCTGGTGGCACAGTGGGTTAAAGCACAGCACTGAGAAGCTAAAGCCACTTCCGCATGAGTTTGATTTCCGCCTGCCCCGGAGGTGACCACATGCCGTGGCAGACCTCTCCTGACCCGCCCATTGCTCCCCTCAGCAATGTACTTCATGGATCTGCCTGTTCTGCTCCCCACTCTGTCCCTGGTGAATCCTCTCACCCTCCGCATCTCTGGCCTGCACCCCAGTTCTGTATTAATAAATAAATAAATCTTTAAAAAAAACAACCCCCAAGATACATAATAATCAACCTTCTAAAAAAATAGGTAAAGGAAAGTATATTAAAAGCAATTCTCAATAAAAGCATTACATACAATGAAACAACTATTAGTTTATCTGCAGACTGTTTAGCAGAAATCTTGCAGACAACAAGAAAATGGCAGGAAATATTTGTAACCTTCAAATTAAAGGCCTATAATCTAGAATACTTTATCCATCCAGGCTAATATTCAATATTGACATATGAAACAGCTTTATAGATAAACAAATATGCAGGGCCTTCCTGGTGGTACAGGGATTACAGTCCCAGTGCTATAAAGCTATCACTAGCCACTGAAGCATGGACCCAATCCCTGGCTAGGGAGCTGAACTACAAGACACAACAGACTACTCCTGTCTCACCGGCTGCTTCCTTCAGCAGAATATTTCAGTAGATCTGCCTGTTCTTCCCCCCACTCTGTCTCTGGTGAGTCTTCTCACCCCCCACACTTTGGACCCACATTCCAGTTTTTGTATGCACAAGTAAATAAATCTTAAAAAAAAAATCAAAAGAACACATCAGTACCAAGCTGACATTGAAAAAAATATGAAATGGAATAGCAAAAAATGCCAGCAACAACAACAAAAATAACTCTATGTAATACCAAAATTAGGTAATATGTGGTAGGAGGAATATAAAAATGTGGACAATTAGAGAGTTTGATATGAAGCTATTCAAGAGGGCAAAAGTATAGATTAACATAAATAAGTCTTAATGTAAACCTGAAAAATATAATTAAAAAATTGTAATGCAATGCAATTGAAACACAAAGCACAAAAATGGTATCAAGAAATAAAAGATCTAAGACAGGACTTTCTTAGTGGCACAGTAGGTTAAAGGACAGCACTGAGAAGCTAAAGCCACTTCAGCATGAATTCCAATCTTGGGTCCAGAGGTGGTCCACATGGTACAGCAGACCTCTCCTGACCTGCCCGCTGCTCCCCTCAGCAGTGTAGATTGTTAGTAAGCCTGTTCTTCTCCCCACTCTGTCTCTGGTGAATCCTCTCACTGCCCCACACTTCTGGCCTGTACCCCAGTTCTATATGCATAAATGAATAAATCTTTTTAAAAAGAATATTAGCTGTGACTTTGTCACATACCCAGACTTCAAACTATACTACAAAGTCATAATAATCAAAACTGCATGGTAGTGTCACAAGAACATACTTACAAATCAATAGACTTGAATAGAAAACCCAGATAAAAGATTACAGCTTTATGTATCCATCTAATCTTTGACAAAAGAGAAAAAGAGTATGCAATGGAACACAGAAAATTTGTTCAACAAATGGTTCTGGGAAAACTGGGCTGCTACATGGAAAAATGAAGTTAGATTACTACCTCACACCTTACACAAAAAGCAACTCAAAATGTATTAAAGAACTATACATAAGATGTGAAACCATAAAATATCTAAAAGAAAATATTGACAAAACACTATATGCCATACACCTCAGTAAAATCTTTAAAGATACATCGCCCAAAGCAAGGATAGTGAAAGAAAGGACAAAGGACTACATAAATTAAAGAGCTTCTCTACAGCAAAAGAGACATTAACCAAAACAAAGAAACACCCACTGATTGAGAAAAAAAATTCTCACACATCACTAGCAATAAAGGATTGATCACAAAGATATACAAAGAACTGATGAAACTTAACAAAAATAAACAACCCCATAGGGCAGAAGAGCTACAAAGACACTTTTCCAAAGAGAAAATGCAGATGGCCAACAAGCATATGAAAAAATGTTCAGCATCACTTGTAATAAGGGAAATGCCAAACAAAACCACAATGAGATACCATCTCACAACAGTGAGAATGGCACATATTTTAAAAAAACTAGCAACAACTAATGTTGGTGAGGATGTGGAGAAAAAGAACTCTCCAACACTGCTGGTGGGAATGCAAACTATTTGCACTAAGGAAAGTTGTTTGGAGGTTTCTCAAACAGTTAAAAGTGGAGCTTCCATAGGACCCAGCAATCGTACCGCTAGGTATTTAAAAGGACACAAAGATATTAATTCAAAAGGACTCCTGCACCCCCTTTTTTATTTCTGCTCTATTTACAACAGGGAAGATGTGTGATCTGTAACTCAAAATGCCCAAAAATAGATGACTGGATTAAGTAGATGTGGAAAATATACACTATGGAATATTACTCAGTAATAAAAAAGAAAAAAAAAGATAAACTCATTCATTTTGCAGCAACATGAATGGAGATGGTAGGGATTATGTTTAGTGAAATAAGCCAGGAAAAAAAGAAAAATGCTAGATGGTTTTACTAATAGCAGGAGCATAAGGGATCAGGAAAAAAAAAAAGAAGTCATTTTCAATATAGGTCTCCATTAAGACACAAGAATAATCTCAAGTACATATTTTAAAATTACATATAAATCAAGTTAAAAAAACAAGTTAGTGGCCCTCCCTGGTGGTGCAGTGGGTTAAAGCACAACACAAAGAAGCTTAAGCCTGTTCTGCAAGAGTTCAATCACCGTCTGCCCTAGAGGAGATCCACATGGTGCGGAAGACCACTCCTGACCAGTCTGCTGCTCCCCTCAGCAGTGTACTTCGTAGATCTGCCTGTTCTGCTCCCCATTCTGTCTCTGATGAATCCTCTCACCCTCCACATATCTGGCCTGTACCCCAGTTCTGTACGAATAAATAAATCTTTAAAAAAAAAAACAAAACAAGTTAGTAGGAAAGGAAATAATTTAAAAAGAAATAAGAAAAACTATATAACAAAGCAATGAAATGAAGTGTTGATTGAGATGATAAAATTGAGTATCATAAGCTAACAAAGAAAATAAGAGAACATTTTAATAAATTTTCAACAAAAAAGAAACATTACTCTAGATAGCATAAATATACAAAGGGTCATAGGATGTTACTATGAAAAACTATATGCTAACAAATTTGATAATCTCAATGTAGTGAAATTGTTTTAAACACACCAGTTTACCAAGACTGAACACAAGGAAAACATGAATAGAACAATGCCAATTATGGAAATAAAACTTTTAAAATATTTATTTATGCATACAGAACTGGGGTACAGGCCAGAGGTGCAGGACTAGTTAGAGGATTTACCAGAGACAGCGTGGTGAGAAGAACAGGCCGACTGATGAAATACACTGCTGAAGGGAGCAGTGAGTGGGTCAGGAGAGGTCTGCCGCGCCTTGTGGGTCACCTCTGGGGCTGGGAATCGAACTCATGCTGAAGTGGCTTTAGCTTCTTAATGCTCTGCATGAACCTGCTGCACCACCATGGAGGGACCAGAAATAAAATTTATCGCAAAAAATATCCCCAAAACAGAAGCAAAATTCTAAATGGATTTCATGTGAAGTTTATCTAAACTTTAAAGAGCATCCTATTCTACTAAAATTATTTCCAATAATCCAAGAAGAGGGTATATTCCTAACACATACAATGTATTCAAAACCAGTAAGAATATCACAATAAAGAAAACTACCCGCTGAGTAGTTCTGAAGAGTAGCGATTCAAAAATTTCCAACAAAATAGTAGCAAAATAATTTCAGTGACACATGACAAGGATTATGCAGCCTGAACAGTGGAACTAATTCCAGGGATGTATGAATGTTTTAATATATGCAAATCAATTAATGTAATACCTTACAATAGACAAAAAGGATAAAATCATAGACATAGAGAAAAAAACAAGATACAGCACCTGTTTATGATTTAAAAACTCTTAACAAGTGGGAATAGAAGGAATCTACCTCAAATTAATGAAAACCATATATCATAAATTCACAGTATACTTAATATTGAAAAACTGAAAGTGTTTATTACTAGAAGTTTTATCTTGAGCAACACTACAGAAAGAAATAAAATGAATCTAGATTAGAAAGGAACAAGTGACACTATTACTATTTACAGATGACATGTATACAAACTGAAAAAAATGAATGGCAAATAGAATTAGTTGATAAGGTGATTTCCTGTCATCTGACTTACTGAATATTTGAATTATCTATTGTTATATAGGACAATTTTTCTTCCTCTGCGTCTTTTTATCTCTATAGAAGGTTGATTGATTCATTATTTTATATTTAAATATGTCTGATAACCTAATCTTATGGATTGTCTTTCTTTCTCAATTGTTTTTATTTTTAAAATATATTCATCATATCATCTTTTATTTTTGTACAATGTATGGTTTCCCATAAATTTCCCACCACCAATTCACCCATGTTGCATCACTTTAGTCACTTGTGCTCTTCCCACCCTTTGTTTTGATAGACTGATTTATTCTCATTAAGTCCTGGTGACTATCTCACTGTTAGTTTGGTTGTTATACTAGATGACAGATTATATAACACTTTCCAACTGAGGAATCTTCAGACTGATGAGTTAGTCCACTTTCATGGAAAGTTTTGCCTTACAGACTTTTTAATCAAGTGGGCATGTGCAGACAAAGGTGCAGAAACAAGAATGATAGAGCTTACAATTCAAAATGCAGATCAAAGAGAATTGCAAGTTGGTAACAATCAGCAGAGGGTACATAACAAAGACAGTAACAACTATCTCCTGGTAACTCCAGAAGAATAATGACTATAGATAAAATCAACTCATTAATAATGGAACATGAAATTAATTTTAGCTCTAAGCTTTTTGAGATACAAAGCTTATCACTCTGTTTAATCATTAATAAGGGGGGAAAACATGATATTTGGATCATAAAGAAAGAGTAAACCATCAAGAATAGCTGTAACATAATCATTTACTGAGCCAGCAGAATGAGAACTAAGAGGCACAAATCCAAGAGCCCATGGAATTTCTCCAAGTACTTAAGCACAAAAGATGCTTAGACATAAGAAAGACTAAAGGGCTATAATTGTTTTCTAGTAAAAGGAATGGAAGGGAGATATTCTCTTTTTGGTCTCTGAAAAACCTAGACTTCTGAGCAATTGAAGTCTCTTTTTCTCTCAATATGCTTCAATATTCTACTAAGAAATGCCAGCAGACACTTTACATATTGTGGTTCACATATTACTCATGGTGCACTAAACGTCAATCTTGATGACCATTCTACCTACAATTTCTTAGATATCACTTTTCATCAGAACTTCAGACCCGGCTAAAGGAACATGTGTGTGACCCTAGCTATTTAAACTAAGAGGAGTTAAAAGGCTTTTAAACTGGTCATAACTGAAATGTGATATCATGGAGTGATTAATCATGGAGTAGCTGTATTCTATTAATTTGGAAGATTACTGAAGTGAGAAACCATAACCTCCAGTTTCAGAAGTCTCAGAATGAACTATAATGGAATTTCATTCTATAGTTCTCAGTTTTTTCAAATACTGATAATTTGTTTTTTCTGTGTTCCTGAGTACATGTCTTTAAAATAAATCCACCATAACTGAGGAAACTTACATATCTTGTAATGAAAGATCTATATAAAGTCTATATACAGAAAATCTTAAACTCTTCCTCCCCTACCCATTTAGATTTCCTTATAACATAGTCCTTACCTTATTATCAAAAAGATCCCTCTTGTCCAACCTTTCCATATACCCAGAAATTCCTAAGAAAAATTTCACATTTCATATGCTGTACCATTTTCTAGATGTGCAATTCTATTACTTAAGCCCCAAACTCTTGGATTTCTGGCAATGGCAAATATTGATATTTTCACAGAATGTTCACAATCCTTTAATTGTTTTTTTCCATAGCCCTGAAACATGGACAGGGTATGTATTGCTATACCTAACTTTGATGTAAAGTAACAGAAACTGGAAGAAGAAATGATTGGTAAAAACATACAGTGCTCTATTTCACATAACATAACCCCCTCTAGTTCCATGTTTTCATCAATTGCAAGATTTCATCTTCTTACATCTGTATAGTATTACATCATGTATATACAACCTCTTGATCCATTCATCTCTCTTGAGGTCCTTAGGTTCTTTCCATAACTTGTTTTCTGAAGTAGTCCTGCAATGAACATAGGAGTGCATATTCACTTTAAATTACTTTTTGCATTCTTTAGATAAATATCAAGGAGTGGAAATAAGTCAAAAAGAGAAAGACACGTACCAGATCATTTCACTGATATGTGGCATACAGAGAAACAAATAAAAGGAACTGAAAAAAGAAAAACAAAACAAACCACAGAAATATGACTACATAATTGAGGTTACTAGAATGGGACGGTAGGAGTTGGAGGAAAAGGTGGGGGGGGGGGGAAGGGCCCATGGTCTCTAGTAAAGGGATATGGTGCCTATGTGGCGGGTGTAGTGTGATGACATACAACTGAAGATGTGTGAACTTATTCCTCTAAAATATATACAACATTGTAAGGCAATGTTACCTCAATAATGTTAAAAACAAACAAACAAAAGATAAACTAGGAAGGTGTATCCACAATAAATAAAACATAAAGTAATAGAGTAACTAAGCTAGGACATATTTTCCCAACTTCCAGTCATAGACATTTTTCCTTTAGTTCTTTGTTATTTTCCCCCAATTATGCTTGATGAAGTAAAGTAGGTATATATAACTGTATCTATCTTAAGGGTTATATAGGTTCAAACCTCTACAAATGTATGTGTCACATAATGACCATCACCAAAGCTCTAATAATACTACAGCATGCTTCATTACCCCCCACCCCACAACCGCTCAAACACCAATACCCTCTATTCTGCTTTGCTCAGTTTTGTAACCAGATTTCAGAATCATTTTTTAGATTTTTTTAAGTGACATGTATCTATCTCAGAGGATTTCTAAGAAAAATAGTGACAAGAGAAAATAATTTAAACAATTTAAATTCTAGGTATACTTTTATTCCTAGGAGGAAGGAACAGACATAATTTTCCTTATTCTGCCCATTAAGTACATCTAAATTCCCTGGACATTATATATAAAAGAAACATCGCAAGATTCTGAAATACAGAAAAGATGACTGTCAAGGAACATAGAGAATTGAGTAACAAATCATGAAGCCTTTTATTTGTTATCTAATAGGTATTGCTAAGGAGCTAATAACTCAGTACCACAAAGGACAAACACCAAAAGAAAAAAGAAAAGGTTACACAAAGTCTATTCTTTGTAGAGAAACACCAGGAATGGATCAGCCTAACACAACAGCAAATTTTTGACAAAAACTTTACTCCATCTAGATAACACAGGGGGAAAAAATGGTGCAATAATAACCTATGTGTATTTATAATGGTTTTCCCAAAAGCAGAACAAATAAAACATATGTGTATATGTAGAGGTATTTTTTAAATCATATTAAGGAAATGGCACACATGATTATAAGGTAAGTAAGTGCAAAATCTGAAAAAAAAAATAAAGGACAGACTGGATATCTTGACAAAAGTTGATGTTGCAGTCTTTATATTAAAGAGATTCTAGAGGCAGAATTCCTTCTTCCTCGAGTGTCTTCAGTTTTTTTCTAGGCCTTTAAAAATTTGGATAATGTTTGTCCACATAATGAAGAATAACCTACTTTACTTAACTTCTACTTATATAATTGTTAATCACATTTAAAATCATGTTTATCATCATATCTATACAGGTTTTTGACAAACAACTGGGTATGATAGCCTAGTCAAGCAATATGTGACACCATACACATTTCCTTAAATAATCCTTAATTTCCAAATAAAGATACTAATAGTAATTCTACCCACAACATGGTGGAATAAGTCTTCATAAACCTCTTCCATATGTAAAGCCACAAGAAACCAACTGTTATCCAAAGAAAGTCTCAACAACTGACCTCTGATGTTGGGGGATGATCCATAAATATTTTTCTCTGAGGTGAATGGTTGGTACCTCACTGTGGTGGTGGAACCAGAAGAATAAAAGGGCGTTGTGACTAAGGTGGGAGTCATTCAGTCAGCTGAAGAATCAGGGGAGCAATAACATACTGCAGCACACAGACTTTATGTAAGAATCTTCTCAGTGAGGCTGAAATGCAGAGCTGCATGTACATGGGGGCTGGGAATTTTGGTTCACACAGGGATAATCTTTCAACAAAGCAAGTGGCGGAGTCCCATGTTTTCTCCTTTTTGTAACTAGCAGCTGTGACACAAGAGAGAAGCCTGCTGTAAACCACAAAGAGGCCTGGCAAGGAAGAAGAGACCTGGAAATTGAGCTCCATGCTCCGTCAGTGCAATAAGAAGAGGCAATATAATACTCCCTTTGGGTAGATCCTAACTCCTACTAAGGCTGAGAAAGTCTTAAGATGCCTACTTTATCTCCTTACCCACCCACTACAAAAATTAACAAGGAAGATAAAAAATAAATAAATAAAACTTCAGTGCTCCTACCAAAAATATAAAATAAGGAAAAAACATGTCCCTAACAAACAAAAGCCTGAAAACACAAGATGGCAATGGTGAAATAGAAGAATAAAGTGCAGGTATTTATTTATTTATTTTATTTGTTAACGGTTTTAAATATACTTTTTTTTACATCATTCTTCATTTGCAGATATTTGTTAAATGACATAGACTATAAGGACCTAACCAAAATTTTAGAATAACAAGATAAAGAGTCTCAATGAAGTCCTAGAATCTCAGTAAAATATAGAATGACAGATTCAGAAATACAGAAGGAAAAAATATTTTAAGAAATTTAAGTTTTTAAAAACACAAAAATCTTTTGTGAAATGAAAATATGGAAAGCAGAGTAATATGCTTAATCTTGTGAAAGAATTAGTTAAAGAAACAGAAGATAAAAATGGGTAAATGAACCAAGAGAAAGGCTTGGGGAAAATGACAAAACTAAGCAAAATATAAGAACCCATTAGAATAAGAAACATTTAGATACTGGCTATCCCAGAAGGTGAAAAGACAGAGAAGGGAACAGAAACCCTATACAAAAAAATAATAGCTAGGTACTTGTCAAATTTATGGAAGTACCATAAAGATAGTCATCCAAAAATCGCTATCTGAGCATAGAATATTCAAATTTCTAAATGCAAATATACCAACACCAAAGCACATAATTGTTTATTAAGAATCATTGATAGGCCCTCCCTGGTAGCCCAGTGGGTTAAAGCGCAGCACTGAGAATCTGAAGCCACTTCCGCATAAGTTCGATTCCCGCCTGCCACCTGCCCCGGAGGAGACCACATGGCGAGCCAGACCTCTCCTGGCCCGCCCGCTGCCTCCCTCAGCAGTGTACTTCGTCAATCTGCCTGTTCTGCTCCCCACTCTGTCTCTGGTGAAGCCTCTCACCGCCCATGAGCCTCTGGCCTGTACCCCAGTTCTGTATAAATAAATAAATAAATCTTTAAAAAAAAAAAAAAAGAATCATTGATAAATTGGCCCTCCCTGGAGGTGCAGCGGCTTAAAGCACTGCACTAAGAAGCTTAAGCCACTTCCACATGAGTTTGATCTCCGCCTGCCTGTGACCACATGGCATGGCAGACCTCTCCTGACCCGCCCGCTGCTCCCCTCAGCAGTGTACTTCTTGATCTGCCTGTTCTGCTCCCCATTCTGTCCCTGGTGAATTCTCTCACCCTCCGCATCTCTGGCCTGTACCCCAGTTCTGAATGAATAAAATAAATCTTTTTTTTTAAAAAAAATCATTGATAAATAAAAAATATGCTGACTTTTAAAATTGTATTACAATTTTTAAATATTATATGTATTTTTTGCATATTTCTAAATTTCGTACATTTTTTTCATCTCAGTTGTAATCCCTGTGGACTTCCCACTACCACTTTACCCATGTGCTATCTCCACAGTCTCATGTTCTGCCAGAAAGAAAAAGAGAAATACCAGGTGGTTTCACTCATAGCAGGAGTATAAGGGATCAGAAAAAAGAAAAGTAATTGTAATAAAGTAAAAATAAACATCAACTATAAACCAGAGACATTCTCTGGGAAAGGAGAGAGGAGCAGGATCAAATATACTGACTTCTATTAAAAAAAAAAAAACTTGTATCATACAAAAGCACCCCCATGAAAACATTCATCAGACTTTTCAGCAGAAACACTTCAATCTAAAAGAGAGTAGAATGATATGTTTACAATTTAAGAACATAATTAACTGTTCGAGATATTCTACCCTGGAGAAATAACGTTTTCCCAGAAAAACGAAAACAAATGAGTTTTACTATCACCAGACTTGATTTGTAAGAAATGTTGAAAATCCTTCTACATAAAAAGAAAAAGACAAAAGAAAACACAACCTTGAACTAGTGAAAAATAGTAACAGATAATCAGATATATAACAATTAATAATATGGGACATCAGCAAAACATAAAAGGTAGGGGGAGAAAAGTACTAAAAGGAGGGGAGACAAGTGCAGGATTTGTATCATTAAATACAATGAGTTGATACCTACAAAAATATCTTATATAAAGGAAGATTTATATGCCATCTCATTCTTTTAGCAGCTGAGCAGTAATCCATTGACCACATATAACAGAATTCCTTTATGCAGTTATCTGTCAATAGGTACTTATGAAGGTTCTATGTCTTAGCTATTGTGAATAATGTTGCTACAAACAATGGAGTGCATATTTTTGTAGTAGGGTTTCCAAACTCTTTACGTAAATATCTCAAAATGGTACACAACATTTCCATTTTTCATTTTTTAAAGGAATCTCTATATCATTTTCCATAGAGACTGAAGTGATTTATGCTCCCAAAAGCAGTAAATTAGTGCTTGCTTTTTCTTCACACACTTACCAAAAGTTGTTTTTCTGCCAGTCATTTTAAGGTAGATAATTTTCACAAGTTTGCAGTGATATCTCATTCTGCTTTTGATTTTCATTTCCTTTGTAGTATATTTTGGGAAGCCATGTTTCTGTGGACATCCTTTGGCATAGCTTTCTGTAGGTCTTCTTTGGAAGACTAAGTTTTTGCCCATTTTTTTTTTTGTTGTGTTGTATAATTCATCAATATATTTTAGAAAATAGCCACTTGTCAGATTTGTTATGTGAAAATAGGAGATATTACAAAATATAAAATGGTGCCTTTGGGATAAAATGCTAACTGAAATAATTCAAAGAGTGAAAGTCACTTACTCGATGTTTTCACTCTTTTGTGAAATATGAATAATGAAATAATGCAAACTGGAAAATCAATAGAAACATACCTTTTAGAATCAAAAAGTGTAGTTGTTACCTTAAGGAATGGAGGAAAGAGGAATGATAGGGGAAGTAATTTGATAAGTATTGGCACTGGTGCCTGGGTGGAGTGTGTAAAGTATGTGTCCATCATCAAGTATGAAATTTTATTTTCCAAACAATATATTATATAATGAATGACAAATACATAAACTTATAAAAATTATATGTATACATACTTAATATAGAAACATAATCTAGAAATAAGAGGAAGTTTTATACAACATTCAAGTTAATACACACAAAAAAAATCCAGAATACAGCCAACTAGAAGATAAGTGAAGAAACTGAGAATAACAGCAGAGAAAATTATCCCAGTAAATGAACGGGTATAAATATATGGGAAAATAATCAACATAAATATAAAACAACCAGAAAACATAGGATAGAATAACAGTAATTTATCTACCAATATATCAATACTCAACTGCAATCACTGTAAGTATCTCAGTGTGAAAAGTATGAACTCAGAATTCAAAACCCAGACTAACTAGATGGATAAAAAGTTATAGTCAATACAAAGAAAAGTACAAAACACTGTTAAAAGAAACACAAGACACCATGAAATAGAAAGACATCTCTTGCTCATGGATCCAGAGAATTAACATCATCAAAATGGCCATCCTACCAAAAGCAATAAACACATTTAACACCATCCCAATAAAATTCTCAATGACAGTCTTCAAAGAAATAGAAAAAAATATTGATGTGATTCATATGGAACAACAAAAAACCTCAAATAGCCAAAACTCTCGTGACTAGAAAGAGAATGGAGGCATTACAATCCCAAACTTCAAGCTATACTACAAAGCCATAATAATCAAAACTGCATGGTACTGGACCAAGAACAGACATACAGACCAGTGGATTCAAATAGAAAACCCAGATATAAACCCACAGGCTTATGGATAGCTAATTTTTCACAAAGGAACAGAGTAGATACAATGGAACAAAGAAAGTTTGTTCAGCAAATGGTGCTGGGAAAACTGGGAAGCTACATGCAAAAAAATGAAACTAGATCACTGTCTCACTCCAGTCACAAAAATCAACTTGAAGTGGATTAAAGACCTAGACATAAGAATGGAAACCATAAAATACCTTGAAGTAAAGATGGGCCAAACATTGCACAACATACACTTCAGTTACATCTTTAAAAATAGAGCACCCAATACAATGGTAGTGAAGGCAAGGATAAATAGATGGAACTACATCAAGTTAAAAAGCTTCTGTACAGCAAAAGAGACATTGCAAAAAACAAACAGACACCCCACAGACTGGGAAAAATTTTTCTCATACAAAACCAGCGATAAAGGATTGATCACAAAGATATACAGAGAACTGATGAAACTCAACAAAAATAAACAACCCTGTCCAAAAAAGGGCAGAAGAGCTACAAAGACACTTCTCCAAAGAGGAAATGCATATGGTCAACAAACATATGAAAAAATGTTCAAGATCATTTAAATAAGGACAATGCAAATTAAAACCACAATGTGATACCGCCTCACCCCAGTGAGAATGGCACACCTTAAAACAACTTGCAACAACTAATGTTGGCGAGGATATGGAGAAGAAGAAACTCCTACACTGCTGGTGGAAATGCAAACTAGTACAACCACTATGGAAAACTGTTTGGAGGTTTCTCAAACTGCTAAACATGAAGCTTCCCTATGACACAGCAACCCCATTCCTAGATATCCACCCAAAAGACACAAGAACACTGATTCAAAAAGATAACTGCACCCCCATGTTTATTGATGCTTTATTCACAATTGGAAAGACATGGAAACAGCCTAAATGACCACAAATGGATGACTCGATTAAAAAGATGTGGTACATACACACAATGGAATATTACTCAGCAACCAAAAACCAGAAACCCATGTGTTTTGCAGCAACATGGATGGAGCTGGAAAAGGCCATGTTTAGTGTAATAAGCCAGAAAGAAAAGGAAAAATACCGATGATTTCTCTCATAGCAGAAATATAATGGAACAGGTGAGAAAATAATGATAATGATGAACAGCTATATACCAGAAAGATTCTGTGGGGTGGAGTGGGAAATGGGATCAAAATGCACAAAAATATGTAATAATAAACTATTATGAAATTAAAAAAAACAGGTATAGTCAACTTATACACACAGGAGACTTATATAAAAATCTAAAGATATAGACTTAAAATGCAATGCTGGAGCAAGGAATATCCAGCCAATAACACAAAGATGAAAGTAGAAAGTGATATTCTCATATAATTATATACTACATTCAACAAAGTTGGCAACTAGTAACAGAGTATAGATACTATATAAAGAGCTAGGGGACATCTGACTAGGAGATGTATATATAACTTACATTTATTCAGCCTGTGCTGACAACTATAATTAATATGCAATAGCTAGCAAAATTAGATTTAAAATTAAAGATACTATTTATATCATTATAGTCATAAAATGATAGGCTTAGCATTTATAGTAATCGTAGGGTGTTTACTCATTGACTTTTACATTTATTATGATAAGGAAGACAGACAGTTGTTAGATACTGGGGATTCAACTTTGGAAAAAAGTGTTCTACAAATACTCTTTAATGTTTTTGGAGTACCACGATCAAAAACAATTTTGTGATTACAACATAAATTACTTCTCTGAGTGGGTTTTCTTGATATTGTATTTCCAAAGCAGATTATAGAAACAAATTGTATGTTGAGATTTGTATAGGAGAGCTAAGAGCCACACTCCTGATTTTCAATTTGTGGGCTCATCAAAATAGAGTCAAAATTCTCTATTCTTGACTTTGTAATAATTTATATAAATGCATTCTTACAAAAAAAAAAAGAAGCTATGACTGCCATTAAGATTTACACATGCAGACAGCAGCCCTTTGTTCGACCAGTGTCTATGCAGGTTTGTCTCTTCCCCTGCATAATAATGGCCTTAAAATCATAGCAAGTATCTTTTCTGACTGATGGAGGAAAAAAGAGAAAATCCAAAGGAGGTATCACAAGACTGACTCACAAAAGGAGTTAAGCTTAGAAGGGATAAGCATAGCCATTGACACAGCTATAGAAACTAAGAACCTCAGATGCCAAAAGCCTAGAGTAAAAAGCGCAAGACCCAAGAAGTTATCAGACTGCTGTGGGACTGTCTAGAGCACAGACCCAAAAGTAAAGATATGGAGATTAAGACCATTGTACAAACTCCGGTCCCTTTCATACTACATAGTTGGCCTTCGCTGGTGGTGTAAGGGATTAAAGCAGAGCACTATGGTGCTATCCTCAGCCACTGCAGCATTAGTTTGATCCCTGGCCAGGGAGGTGACCCACATGGCCTAGCAGACTTCTGACCCAACCGCTGATCCCCTAAGCAGTGTATTTCTGTCCATCTGCCTGCTCTGTTCCCCACTGTCTCTGATGAATCCCCTCACCTTCCTCCTACACCACTGGCCTGTACCCTTGTTCTTGTGTGCATAAATAAATAAATCTTTTAAACAATTCTATTTTACTCAAAATCAGCAACAAACCTGGGCTCACAAGTAGTGAGCCCCTCCCAAAGAAAAGAAGTCTAAATCAGTACAGTCTCTGCCCTGGCATGGGACAGCAGTCCTTCTACCCACCTGTGCTAATATTTATCCACTCTCTTCCTCCACAGGGCAGCAGCCTCCTGCCTGCCCATGACCTATACCATGTCTGGGCTTCTCTGCATTGACCTCCTTCAGCAGAGGCTGCCTGCAACCATGCAAGCCTCTCTCAGCAAACCTGACCCTTTTAGGGCAGCTCTTCCTGCCTGCTTGTACCTATGCATGTGTAACTTGTACTTTTCTGTCCCTTTACTACTAAACCTGTTCTTGAAATATAATGAACATCGTTGTCTTGTGGAAAACGTGTGGGAAACTTGCCATATGCCACTGAAAGGGGAGATTTGCTGAAACCTTTCCCAGAGTGAAACCAAGGACCCTACACTCCAAACCAACTAACTCAAAAAAATAAATTAAATAACGTAAAAGACATGACCACAATGTTTTTAAGGAGAGAACCAAATATGTGGAGGATAACCAAAATGCTTCTGAATAATTCCTGAATCAATGAAGAAATAAAATGAGAAAAATATCTAGAAACCAACATTATAAAAAGATGAAATACATTCTATTGTGGTAGAGGACTATTAGTGTTTTGGTGCTGGGAGTGCAATGGTGACTACTCCTGAGGCTTGAAATCCTATTCTATCAAAATACTAATAAGATGGGGCCCTCCCTGGTGGTGCAGCAGGTTAAAGCACAGCACTAAGAAACTAAAGCCACTTCCGCATGAGTTCGATCCCCACCTGCCCTGGAGGTGACCCACATGGCACGGCAGACCTCTCCTGACCCGCCCGCTGCTCCCCTCCGCAGTGTACTTCGTCAGTTTGCCTGTTCTGCTCCCCACTCTGTCTCTGGTGAATCCTCTCATCACCCCTGCCACCTCTGGCCTATACCCCAGTCCTGACCTGCCCGCTGCTCCCTTCAGCAGTGTACTTCATAGATCTGCCTGTTCTGCTCCCCACTCTGTCTCTGGTGAAGCCTCTCACCGCCCCTAAGCCTCTGGCCTGTACCCCAGTTCTGTATGCACAAATAACTAAATCTTTAAAAAAATGTTTTAAAAAAAAGTGACACGAGATCCTTGTGGTGCAGCAAAGATGATATTAGGAGCCCACATCATAAATGAGAAAAGTCTCAATTAAACAACCTTTATATCTGAAGGAACTATGAAAGGAATAACAAAACCAAAAGTCAGCAGGAGGAAAGAAATAAAGGAAAATCACAACATATTGGATGTAATATATAAAAATAACATTTGTTCTGTTACAGGGCAACCCCAATGTGAATTGGGTTGCCTGACTGTTGACCCTCACCTGTGCACGAAGGGACTTATAAAAAGATTCAACTGCAGGCTCACACAAAGGTTGTTATGGGTTTATGTCCAAGAGAAAGGAAAATGAGTTATTACTCAGGGAAAAAATAGAGAGAAAAGGTGATTAATGTGTCCTACCATTTGTGCTGACCTGGACCCCGATAACATACTGAGAGCCTGTGACAAGGCAAGAGACAAGCCAGAAGCCAAGAGGCCAAGAGAAATCCAAAGGCCCACGTCTGGTTTTACATCAAACCTGGCTGCTTAACTCCACCCCTCAAAGGCCCAGAGACCCTCCCTTTGGTGATGATGGAATTTGTATCTCTGGTATCTAGAGTGGGGGTGGAGTCCAAAAAACCTGTATCTGTAGAGTTTGTTCAGGACATCCTTTCCCTCTACAGTTCAATGGAAGATCTAAACAATCTGTCCAATTGATAGAGTCCCAGGATTTTCTGATAGTGTTTGGGAAAGGAGCAGGAGGTAATGAATAGGAATGTGACTGGGTAAGTAGACGCCCCAATCAGCAGAGTGGGCTGGGGGGGTAGTCTGGGTGTTAACTGCCCAAGTCACTTGCAGACCACACTGGATGATATGAAATTCCCTAGAGAACCTGCTTACACTTGAGTGGGTGCAGAGCCATCATGGAGCAGTGGGAGTTCTGCAGGTGCAGACCCAGGAAATCAGGAACTCCACAGTCCATGTGAGCACCAGAAATACCTTCCCTTCTCCCCTTCCAGAAAAGGTCAAAGAAAAGCCAGTGTGAGCCAGGCTGGACTCCATATAAAGAATAATAGCAGAGAGGACTTGTGAGATAATTAATGAATCCCTTGGGAAATTAAACAAATGGTGTGCAGATATTGTACACAGCCTTGCAGAAGCAACAGAAGCAGGGGTGTTGTGCAGACATTTTTGGTGCTCATCAATAAGTTGACTCACTTATACTTGCCACACACTGTCACAACACCACCTCCTAGCCAAATTAGTCACACAGGGTGAGCCTGGAAATCCAGGCATAGCTCCACCCTCCTAAAGACTCAAATTCAATAGGTCACAATGCATAGCTAAAAGGAACATCTGGGGAGTGGAGTGGAACGTTAAGACAAAGAAAGCACAGACTAGACCTTGCTTGAAATTACAAGAAGTAGAGAGTGATGGAGGAAGGAATGCAAGTGAGGCATCACAAGACTGAGTCACACAAAGGGGACAGACAGAAGGGGCTAGCACAGCAACTGACACAGCCATAACATCAAGGTCCTCAGGCACCAAAGCCCGATGTCCAGGATGTCCGGGATGCCTGGATGTCTCCAAAAGGTCCCAGCAGATAACAGACTGTTGGGGGCTGTGCCCGAAGCTCAGACCCAAAAGGTAAAAGATAAGAACAGACCCAAAAGGTAAAAGATAAGATAAGAGATGAAGCTCATCAGGAAATCTCAGGTCCTCTCAAGTTCTACCTAGGCTCACAAGGAGTGTGCCCCTCCCAAGGAGAAATTGCCTACACCAGGGAGGTCTCTCCACCAGCACAGGGCAGCTGTTCCACTGCCCACCTGTGACTATGCAGGTGTCTCTTTCCACCCACTCTCTTCCTCTGCGGGCAGCAGCCTCCTTGCCTGTCCATGATCACGCCAGAAATTCTCTGCATTGACCTCCCCCAGCAGTGGTTGCTTTCTCTTTAGGACATCTGCCTGCAACTATGCAGGCCTCTCCCTCTGCAAGCCTGTCCTTTTCAGGCAGTTCTTCCTGACCATTTGCACCTATGTAAGTGTCTTTTCCTGTCCTGTCTCTTTCTAATAAACTTACTCTTTAAATATAACTGAGTCTCTGTCTTGTGAAGAATCTTGCCATGTGTCGCTAAAAGGGGAGCTCTGGTGAAACATTTCCCAGAGTGAACCAAAGGACCCCGAACTCAAAAAAACAACATCAAAATGCAGATGGTATTGTTATAAGGGTAAAGAGAAGGACACCCTAGGATTCCCAAATCTGCCTGCTCTAAATAGGTTCTGCCATCCACCACATCAAGACAAAACATTTAAGACCTTTAATGGCATGGAACTTTACTACAATTAGTGTGTGAAACAGAAAAGACAATATAGTTTCCAAATCAAGCACCAAAAGTTACCCATCTTCTCATGGGTAAAAAGTTCACCCAAACAAGATTGGCCCAAAGCAAGGCTCAAAAGCCCATCACAAGTATAAAGCACCTTCCAGGGGGACCCATAGAAACGGATCATAAATGGACAAGTCTGGGAGGAAACGAGGAAAATCAAAATCAAGATAAAAGCTGCCATAGTCAACCTCCCCACAGGTCTCTCACCCACATCTGTTTCAACCAATCCAGAACCAAGAAACAAGAGCCACTTCTTCACATGTCTCTCTGCTCCATGAGCCTCCCTCAGGTCTCCTTCTGGCTCTCGCCCTGCTTCCTTCCTCCTAAGTCTCCTTTACAGTTTCTTCTCCTCCCTGTTCAGCTCCACCCTCCTTTGGGTGAGGCAGGGAAACTGGATCCTCCCCTTATCCTGGGGACCACCCTGTTACAATATGACAACGTACATAGAAACCCTTGAACTTTGCACCAAAACCTCTAGAAATAATAAATGCAGCACTGATTTGGCTAGCCAGGATCTCTATTTTTGACAGGATGGCCATTCTGATAGTGTTAATTCTTCCAATCAATGAGCAGGGAATGCTCATTTCCTTTTGTGTTGATTTTTTAAACTGCTACTTTATTAAAATTGTTTATTGTTTTCATTAATTTTTCTGTGCTTACCATCCTCTGTATATTATCATATCATCCACAAATAGTGATAGCTTTATTTCTTCTTTCTGTATTTGAATTCCTTTTATTCCTTGCTCTTGCTTTATTGCCCATTAGGACTTTCAATATTATATTGAAAAGCAATGGATATGCTTTCAGTTTTTCACCATTAAGAATAATAGGGCCTTCCCTAGTGGCGCAGCGGGTTAAAGCGCAGCACTACGAAGCTTAAGCCACTTCCGCATGAGTTCGATTCCCGCCTGCCCCGGAGGAGATCCACATGGCGTGGCAGACCTCTCCTGACCCGCCCGCTGCTCCCCTCAGCAGTGTACTTCGTTGATCTGCCTGTTCTGCTCCCCACTCTGTCTCTGGTGAATCCTCTCACCCTCTGCATCTCTGGCCTGTACCCCAGTTCTATATGAATAAATAAATCTTAAAAAAAAGAATAATGGCCCTCCCTGGTGGCGCAGTGGGTTAAAGCACAGCACTGAGAATCTAAAGCCGCTTCCTCATGAGTTCGATTCCCGCCTGCCCCGGAGGAGATCCACATGGCGTGGCAGACCTCTCCTGACGAGCCGGCTGCTCCCCTCAGCAGTGTACTTCGTCTATCTGCCTGTTATGCTCCCCTCTCTGTCTCTGGTGAATCCTCTCACCCTCTGCATCTCTGGCCTGTACCCCAGTTCTATATGAATAAATAAATCTTAAAAAAAAGAATAATGGCCCTCCCTGGTGGCGCAGCGGGTTAAAGCGCAGCACTACGAAGCTTAAGCCACTTCCGCATGAGTTCGATTCCCGCCTGCCCCGGAGGAGATCCACATGGCGTGGCAGACCTCTCCTGACCCGCCCGCTGCTCCCCTCAGCAGTGTATTTCGTTGATCTGCCTGTTCTGCACTCCACTCTGTCTCTGGTGAATTCTCTCACCCTCCACATCTCTGGTCTGTATCCCAGTTCTGTATGCACAAATAAAATAAAATCTTTAAAAAAAAAAAAAAAGAATAATATTGGGGCCCTCCTTGGTGGCACAGGGGGTTCAAGTACAGCACTAAGAAGCTAAAGCAAAGCCACTTATTCATGAGTTCAATTCCCAGCCCCAGAGGTGACCCACATGGTGTGGCAGACCTCTCCTGACACGCCCACTGCTCCCCTCAACAGTGTACTTCTTTAGTGGGCCTGTTCTGCTCCCCCACTCTGTCTCTGGTGAAGCCTCTCACTGCCCCCGCACCTCTGGCCTGTACCCCAGTTCTGTATGCATAAATAAATAAATCTTTTTTAAAAGAATAATATTAGCTGTGACTTTGTCACAGATAGTTTTTATTTCAAGGACCTTCATCTTAAATGTATGCTGAACTTTGCCAAATGTTTTCTCACCATCAATTCATATGATCACATTAGTTTTGTTTTTCTTTCTGTTGATGTGGTGAACTACATTGATTTTCAGATGCTTAGCTATATTTTTGTATCTATTTGTGTTTCTTAATGAAAATTAAGAGAGAAATTTAAAAAACAGCCCATTTACAATTGCACCAAAACAGATAAAATCTGGCCCTCCCCGCTCTTTAAAGTGCAGCACTGCAAGCTAACTGCAGCCACTTCAGTGTGATTTCAATCCTCAGCTCCAGAGGATACTTCCTCAATCTGCCTGTTCTGCTCTCTACTCTGTCTCTGGTGAATTCTCTCACTTCTGGCCTGTACTCCAGTTCTGTATGCATAAGTAAATCTTTTTTTTTATTTAAATCTCCTAAAAAGGATAAAGTACTTGGGTAAAGAAATATACACAAAAACACTCAAAGACACCTTTAAAGTAGATACAAATATATGTGAAACTATCCTACATTTATGAATTGGAAGAACAAACATTGTTAAAATGGAAATGCATTTTTAATGACTTTTTTTAAGTAAATAACAAAGAGTTATAATAATTTATGGAGCCATATAAGATTCCATATGGCAATGGCAGTCCTGAAAGAAAGGATAAGTGAAGACATCATGCTCCCTGACTTCAAATTACACTTCAAAATAAGTATAATCAAAACAGAATAATATGGAGCAAAACCCAAAACACAGGTCAGTGGAATAAAATTAAGAACTCAGAAAGGAACTCACACATATTTGGGTAGTGAATATTACAAATCTACCAATATCACACAATTCAGAAAGGAAAGTCACATGAATGAATGGTGTTGCAAAACCCGGACAGCCACATACTAATACAAACAAACACAAATCCCACATTAAACTCTAACATTATGTAATTCTGCATTCAAAAATTAATTAAATATCAACTTAAAAACCAGAAGTCATAAAAGGCATAACAGCAAACATAAGCAATACATTCCTGGGCAACAACTTCAGAGATGTATTTATGGAATCAAGTCCAGGACAGGGAAAGGGTTATAAAAATAAATAAATAGATAGGACTACATCACACTAAAAAAAAGTGTTTATATATTAGAAATAAGCAACCTCAAAACAAAGTCAATTTCCTCACTGGGAAAAGACATTTCAATATCACAACTCTGACAAGGAGTTATTTTCCAAAACATATAATAAGTTGATTCAACTCAACAACAACAACAAAAACCCAATAAAAAAAAAAGTGGGAAAAACACCTAAAACAGACAGAGTTTACATGTCCCTGAGGTGAGACAAAGAAAGTGTATTTGCCCTTGAGAAGTGAAAGCAAAATACTTCTGGAGTAATTTACTAGCAGGAATGGATAAAAGTACATTAGCTTGTAATAACTTACATGTTAAGCAACAGATGATGTACTGATTTGCTCAAGAAATAAATCTGCACCAGGTACAGTGCTTTTCTTCCTTAAAGATTTATTTATTTATGCACACAAGAACTGGTACAGGCCAGAGTTACAGGGGATGAGAGGATTCACCAGAGAGAGTGGGGAACAGAACAGGTAGATGGAGTGAAACACACTGTTGAGGGGAGCAGTGAGTGAGACAGGAGAGGTCTGCTGTGCCATGTGGGTCAGCAACATAGCCTGGGATTAATCTCATGCCACAGTGGCCATGGATAGCTTCATGGTGCTGCACTTGAACTGTTTGCACCACCAGGGACATCCTTGATGCACTGCTGTTTGTTAAGGTACTGCATAACTAATTTTATGACAATACACCTTCATTCTCCAAGTTGTGTTTTCTGCACAGTTCAAGTTAATTAATTGAATGTGGACTGAGTGTGAAATCTGAATATCCCACCCACTAGACTACAATGAGAAGCCCCAAATCTCCACTGAAGTGTATATAAATATCAAGTACGAAGGATAAACTTTTAGCTAGTTGGCCAATAATACATTTCCCACTCTAGACATGTTAGTGGTGACAATTTAAGAACATAGACATCCCCTACCACTTCACAGTAGTAAGGTGTCCCTCCTCAATTGGACTGCACTGATGTTAGAGCTGGACTAGCAAATTTGGAACTTTCACCTTCACCAATGTGTCTGTAGAAAGAGACTGTACTACATCATCATTATAAGGAAGGCTACCTTCTGTCACTCACTCACTCACACACACACACACAAACTGCATAAGGAGCTTGAATTTCTACCTCCATTGAGAACAATAAGGTTTATGTTTACTCCTTGTGCTAAAGAGGTGTTAAAAAGACACTTAAAGCATAATCTATATAAAGTTTAAGTAACATTTAGAACACCATAACATTATTTGAAATGCCCATGTCTTAATAAAAAATAAAGGGACAATAGTTGGCAAAAAATTTGATAAAACTATTAGGATTATATAACAAACATTGTATTCATTTAATTATTTATTTTTAAGGTTTATTTTTATTTTTTCATACTTGTAAGAACTGGAGTATAGGCCAACGGTGCAGGGCTAAGAGGATTCACCAGAGACAGAGTAGGGAGCAGAATAGGAAGATCTATTGATATATACTGCTGAGGGTAACAGCCAGCAAGACAGGAGATGTCTACTGCATTAAGGGGGTCAGCTCCCTGGTAGGGGATCAAACTCAGGCCACAGAAGCTGGGGATAGATTAATGGTGCTGAGATTTTAACCCTTGTACTGACAGGGAAGCCCTGACAAATATTTTAAAGAAACCATGATTTTAAAATGTTTCAACCGTTCAAATACATAACGAAAAAAAAAAAAAGCACCAACAACAAAAAAAAAAGGAAACAATAAAAAAAGGAAAAAACTAAAAACATAAAACAAAGGGAAATAAAACAGAAAATTAGAAATATATATTAATAAGTATATATGTATTTTATATACATATGTATATATACACACATATATATACAACCCAATAAAATGTTTTGTAGTGTTGTAAAGATGGCAGAGTAAGAGAGTCATCTGTTTCCTAGCAGAGATCAATGATTAGCCAACTACCCACTAATTTAATGTTTTGGGAGAATTTTGTAGTCTAATTAAGAAACACCAGTAAGCAGGGTGGATTTCCACCCTTAAGAGGCTGCAGACTCACTGAATGCAACATGCAGAGAGTACAGATCTGCTACAGGTACTGGAAGCCAGACTCTTCCAGGTATTTGGGAAGCACAGAGGCAACCGGGGGTGGACAGCATGTCAGTGACCATCAGGAAATGCTTCCATGTTGGGGAGCTGAGCAAAAGGTAAAGGATGGCTGAATATTCGCTAGGCTGCAGAGGAGCTGGAGGCAGGCAGAGTCATGGGCACAAAGGTAGGTGACACCAGGACACTTTGGAGAAGCTAAAACCAGTCTTTCTAGATGGGTGGACAGGCAGGGGGTATGTTCGGTGGCTTAGAAATTGAAGCGGGAGGGCAAGTCACACAGAACCCTGGCAGCGGAAGTTCATCACAAGGCTGATGGAGCAGGCCTGGAGAGGTGGGGGCAGGGGAAGTACCTGGTCAGCTTGGGGTTTAGGAAAGTCATGCTCATACTCAGCAGTGTGGCATGTGCAGGTGAGGAGACCAGGTAAGGGGCACTGTCCATCACCCCAGTCTGAGTCGCTATTCGATGTGTCTTTCCTTGCACAAGCATCTGCTGAGCACCTAATTAAGGAGCTGGCTCTGTCCTACACACTGAGTAGCTCCTTGGAGTTAACAGTAGGCAATAAACAGCATAAATAGTTTATTTACTATGTTTCCAGGTGATAAGAACTACAGAGAAAATGGAGCACAATAAAGAGAATTGTCATTGAGAGGGTGACACTGGCTAGAAGCCTTTCTGATAAGGTGACATTAAAGCAAACACTTGAACACGGGAAACAGGTAACAAAGGGACTCTGGATCTGACTCCTGGCTCTGACCCCTGCAGGCATTTGTATCCCAGGCATTGAACCTGAGAGCCGTCAGTACTGGGTTCAAGCTTGGTGCCTGGGAGGAAAGCACTCCTTGGAGCCCCACTTTCTCCTGTGCAAGACGATGGACACAGATGTGCTTTGTATTCTGACTGGCAGGGCCTGGAGCCAAAGGGTTATCACAAATCTCTCTCCAGTAGGTGACAGTTGACCAGGAGGATGCTCCACTTGAGTGAATTTGTACATAGATTTGGTCTGCCTGGATTTCTTTTTACTACAACTGAGGCCGGGGCCCACTACAAAACACTTGAAATAATAGTTAACAGCATTCTTCCAAGAGATTTCCCGTTATTATCTCATTGAGACTTTCAACAACTTTATAAAGTATTATTACCCTTATTTTTATTGATGAGGAAACTGAAGCACAGAGAAATAAAATGACTTGTCCAAGGTCATGCCTAGGAAGTGAGGGAGCTGTCCAGTTTGGGCAGTTTTGCTCACGAGTCTTTGTATTTAGCAGCTGTGTTCTACAGGTGGGAGATAAGTGCATGTGCATACAGGCATGCATGTGTGTGCCTGACTGTGTGTTGGTTGGGTTCTTGGATAACTCTCAGTTGCTCTTTCATGCTCTCCCAGAGGCTGTTGTGGGAACAAGACGAGCATTCTAAACCTTGTCTCTAGCAGGCCCTCACAGGGACTGGTGGCAGGGCAGGGGAGTGCCCGTAGCTCTGTTAAGCTGGGACTTCACGAGCAGATCCCGTTGTCCCCTGGTTACAGGAAGGGCAACATGTAGAGCAAGAACTTGCACTGGATGCCATGGTGGGTGTGAAACTTTGGGACCAATAGCAGCAGCTAGGAATTGGTCAGAAATGCAAATTCAGGGCTTCCCCAATCCTTTTGTGTCAGACTTATGATGGGGTGGGGCCCAGCAATCTGTGTTTTGACAAGCTCTCCAGGGGATTCTGTAGCCTGTACAAGTGTAAGTATCACATGTACATGGAAGGGGCCCACAGAGAACTGGGGAGTGCTTCAGTGTGTATGTACACATGCCATCAAGGGACAGCACTTTACAGTTTCTAAAGGGCCTCCTCCCCCATAACTTCCTCTGATCCCCTCAATAACAGGGGTCTCAGTTCCTAAATGAGTAGTGTCTTCAGGAGATGTGGTCATACTGGAATCCTGTATGACACAGGTGTTCTAGGCATGGTAATCTTGCCTGATGCCTAGTCTTAGACTCTCCCACCTCTGCCCCATGCCAGCCCAGGACTCCCCCTGCCCACAGCAGTCTCTTAGAGGCCTGAGAGAGGGTAGAGTCCCAACTAGACTTCCTGTCCCCATCCCACCCCTTCTCCCTGATATAAGCAGTAACTATATAAGTTCCCTCTTCCTCAGGTGAGTTCACCTGGCAAGGAAGTAGAGCCGTGTCTATGGAAAGAGAAGAGGCTTCAGGGACCGAGTGGTCTAGACATGGATCTGGAGCAGCAGAAGTTTGAAGTGGAGAATCCTCTCTCTTCTCCCTCTGCTGTCTATAACTGGCTGGGGAGATAAGAGCCTTTCCCAATGGAGTGTGAAAGGTTTTTATCCCATAAGTTTTTTTTATGTATATCTTTTTTTATTCACCTACCATTGTTTTAGATCCTTGCTAGTGTTTTGACAATATAAGATATCCCCCCTCAGAGGTACTCGTGTTAGTTGTTCCATCACTGAAGTTACTGTAGTCCTTCACCATAGCCTGTTGTGTTCTCCTTCTCCCTTTCCACCCTTAATCTCACTCTTCTATCTCTGTCTCCTGAGCTGTAAGTTGCAGTTCTATTGTCAGTTTTCAAGGGTTGGTTTTATAGTTTCTGTCTGACCCTTTTCTTTATTTATTCCACATATAAGTGACACCAGCACTATCTGGTGTCCAATTCCATTCATATTGTTGCAAATGGCATGCCATGCTTTTGTCTTTTTGATTGTGGAGTAGTATTCCATTGTGTCTATATACCACACATTCTTGAGCCACTCATGTTTTAAGTATTTGTTTTCATATAAGATGGCTATCAAAAATAGATAACAGATCCCTGAGGCTCTTGTTTGTTCTCTCTCTGCTACTATGCAACAGAGCCCAGTACACAAACTAGCAAAAAGCACCAGCCTCTTCACTACATATATCTCTATGATGCTTGTCAAGTTATCCGAAACTTGCCACCATACCCTATCATCACTTTAATGTGTGGGCTTGTGACTAAGCCTACAACTGTATATAGCTCCATGCTGCTAGTCCAACTTCCATCGCTTACCAAAGGACTATCTGCTGACAGTCACGACGACCACATACTAGTGAACTCACAGTTGATTTCAATGCCTGGCCTTTGTGTGTATGCAACTGAATTCTTCCACAACACAGGCATCTGTATCTGGCCCCAATAACCATTGTATTTACACTGCCACATCTGGTCAATATTGCTAGCTGCCTTAGGTCCTAATGTTAAACCTGGAGTTACTGAGGTCTCCAAAATCTTTTGCATTCAATGCAGCATCCTTGCAGATATCACCAAAGATGATACAGTTGTCAATGACATGGACCCTAGCAATCTTTACCAATGAAAAAACAGGATCTTTGAACATAGAGCTGCAATATGCATTTGCACTTGGTAACCTATACCACTAAGCCTGGAGTCATGGCATGGTTCAGTATACCACCACAATAGATAAATGTCATTCTTTACTCATGTCATGTCAGTCCATAAAGTCTAGAAGTGAGAACTTTTCTAATAAAGACATTTACATGGGAATGCAAGGATAAATGATATATCATGGAAACATGAAATCACAAAAAGAATGCAATAATTATTTAGTAACTAGTTCAAAACAAATGAAAATATATGAATTTTCTAACAAGGATTTTTAATATAGTGTCATAAAGAATGTAAGGGGTTGGGATAAAAATACTTAGATAAATAGATATATAGTAATTTTAATAAAGTAAAAAAGAACAACTAACAACTATAACGGGGGAAGAAAGGAGAACAAAACCAAAACGGGGGTGAGAAGAGCCCATGGGACTATGGTGAATGGCACATGGGTGAAGTGGTAGTGGGAAGTCCATGGGGATTACAACTGAGATGAAAAAATATACATAATGGAAAATAATGTAAAAAATTTAAAAATAATATAAAACACTTTCATATGAAAAATGCGAACTCATAATGAATTTAAGAGAACAATATAAGAACAAAATCTGAAGTTCAGCAAGGAGATAAAAAACAAAAAAAAATAATTTTGGAGCTGAAGAAATTATTATTGAATTGAAGAAATTAATAGAGATCATCACTATCAGAAAAGGAAAATTAGTGAACTAAAATACAAATAATTTGAAACTATTCAGTCCAAGTGTCAGAAAGAAAAGTGTATTTTAAGAAAGAAGAAGTCCTATGGAACATGAAGCATCACTATATATATATATACATTATTACAATTCCACAAGATGAGAGCACATAGCAGAAAATCTTATTTTAAAAAAATAATGGCCAAGGGCCCTCCCTGGTGGCGAAGCAGGTTATAGCACTGCACTAAGAAGCTTAAGCCACTTCCACATGAGTTCGATCCCCGCCTGCCCCGGAGGAGATACACATGGCGAGGCAGACCTCTCCTGACCCGCCTGCTGCTCCCCTCAGCAGTGTACTTCTTAGATCTGCCTGTTCTAGTCCCCACTCTGTCTCTGGTGAATCCTCTCATCCTCCGCATCTCTGGCCTGTACCCCAGTTCTATATGAATAAATAAACAAATCTTTAAAAAAAAATAATAATGGCCAAGACCTCTGTGGCAAAATGGCGACAGAATAAAGATGCCGAAACCATTACCTCCAAACACTCATAGGATTTTAAGATTAAAAATGGACAGTAGACTTACATACTACAAATCTCAACCCAAATGAGAACATTCTGGACTCACTAGAAGGAAGAAAACTGAGGGAAACTCAGCCAATGGGAGCCCTAATTGGGGAGCTCTGATCACAGAACTCCCCGGGCACCCAGACTCCAGGAAGCACTGCAGAGGGAGACTTAAGGTGGCGACTTTTTGCCCCAGCCCTGCTACAGCCCTGGAGATAAACTGAGACAACTTAGCTCTGGAGAGGAAAGCGAATTGTGAAAAAAGACTGCAGCTAGGATCCAGGAGAGCCCAGGGGCCCAGACCCCAGGCGCCCAGATGCTAGGATACGCTGCAGATGTCTGTTGCCTTTCTTTGCCCCAGCAACCCTGATAAAGCCCTGGATATAAACTGAGAAAACTCAGCTAGGTGAGTGAATCCCAAACTGTGAGAGGGCAGGGGGAAAATAACTGTTCAGAGTAGGTACTTAGAGCCAGGGAGATGGAGACAAGGAACTGGCAATTGGGGCACCTCTAGCCCTACTGGGTTCTCCTGCCCCCCCACAACGGAGAACTGAGACTAGGTGACATAGGGCATGGTCAGGTCTTGGCGCCATTTTTTTTCTTTTTTTTTTTTAAGATTTATTTATTTATTCACATAGAACTGGAGTACAGGCCAGAGATGTGGAGGGTGAGAGGATTCACCAGAGACAGAGTGGGGAGCAGAATAGGCAGAT
>NW_004567144.1:1589833-1608285 GCF_000260355.1 Condylura cristata
AGAAAGAAAGAAAGAAAGAAAGAAAGAAAGAAAGAAAGAAAGAAAGAAAGAAAGAAAGAAAGAAAGAAAGAAAGAAAGAAAGAAAGAAATTGGTTAGACAGGACTCAACCACAGGCGCAACCCTGGAAAAATCCAATAATTTTAACAATCTTCCATGGGCACATACAACATAGAGAGGCCCTAGGAAGTGCCTCAAAAAGGGAGACTTGCTAAGGGGTCTACCTGCTTACTGCATCTACCCACAAAAACTGTGGTAAAACCCTGGGGATAAAGACAAGGGCTAGGCTCTGTGAGAGGACCTCAGGCAGTGGGGAAGCATTGCTCAGGGAGAGACTGTTTGGAATAGACACAAAGAGCCCTGGAAGCTCAGAGGAAGGACTGCCAGCCTGCTCAGCTGGGAGGATTGCAGCCCTCTGGCACTCCCCTGCACTCCTGTGGAAGGGGGAGGAGATCCTGCCCCAACAGCAGAGGCCTGAAGACTTGTGCGACAGAAAAGCTCACAGTACTTAGAAAGTAAACAAAACCGGCCACCCACTCAACCACAGGCCCAACTCCAGGGAGACCTACAACACTTCTAATACATTACACCCCAAATGGGCACACTCCATTATAGAGGGAACACAGGACAGCTGAAGGCTACAAAGATCAACAAGCACCTTGCAGAAACAAGGACTCAATGTGTAACTTGAAGAGACTGAACACCATAAGAGACACCTGACTGTTACCGGCTGAAGAGACAGACATAATTCCACACTGTAGAGGCTGCAAAAATAGCGCAACTGAAGTGTCTGGAATTCCCTCAGCAATTCCAGAAAGAACATCCGGGAAAAATGTCAGTCAACACCATATCTCAGCGAATAGAAAGTTTTAGAAAATACACAACAGGGAAAAGAAGACAATAAAATACCCAAGCAAGTCCACAGGGGAAATTCACCACAAAAAGATCAGTCAGCAGAAAGCACCAAAGAAATAGAAGAACTGCCGAATTAGATAATTCAGAATCATCATGATAAACAAACAAAAAGATGAGAAGGGAAAAAGATAATATTAGGCAAGCCATCAAGGAATCAAAGAATGCAAACAAGGAAATGAATGAAAGAAATGAAAAAGAAAAAAAAGATATGAGATGAGCAATCAACGAACTGAAGAAAGAAAAAGAGACATTAAAAAAGGAAATAGAAGAAATGCAGGCAATGAAAAGGCCACTAGAGGATATAAAGAATGTTGGGAAAAGTAATGAAAACAGAATAAATGAAATGGAAGAACGAATAAGCACCCTCGGAAACACAGAAACAAAGAGAATTAAAAAAGAAAAAGGAAAAAGGGAAAGGAATGAAGAAACACTTGAAGAGCTATCTGACACCATTAGGAAAGGACACTTCAGAGTTATAGGTATCCCAGAAGGTAAGAGAAAGGCCAAGGAATTGAGAAAATATTCAGAGAGATAATAGAAGAGAACTTCCCTAATATGAAGGAGATGAAAGTAGACATTTAAGAAGCAAGAAGAACACCAAACTACCATGATGACAGGAGAAATACAGCAAGACACATTATACTAAAACTACGAAGAATACAAGACAAGGAAAAGATAATGACAATGACAAGAGGGAATGAACAAATAACCCATAAAGGGAAACCGATTCGGATGACATCAGACTTCTCCGAAGAAACACTACGGTCAAGAAGAGACTGGAGGGACATACTCAGCAAACTCCAAAGCATTATTAAATGCCAACCAAGAATACTCTACACTGCGAAGCTCTCCTTCTTCTACAAAGAAAGAATAAGAACATTTTCAGACAAACAAAAACTCCACAATTTCGTCATGAATAAACCTCCACTCTAAAAAATGCTATAAGAAACCCTCAAACAAAAGACCAACAGAAGAATGAACAAGAACAGTTCAAAATAAGGAATAAAAATACAAAAGGACCAAATTGGCAAATGTACCCCCACTCTAAAAAATGCTATAAGAAACCCTCAAACAAAAAACCAACAGAAGAATGAACAAGAACAGTTCAAAATAAGAAATAAAAATACAAAAGGACCAAAATGACAAATGTAGGTACCAGTATATCAATATTATCTCTAAATGTAAATGGCTTAAACTCATCAATAAAAAAGCATAGAGTTGCAGGATGGATTAAAAAACAGAACCCGGCCCTCCCTGGTGGCGCAGCAGGTTAAAGCACAGCACTGAGAATCTGAAGCCAGTTCCGCATGAGTTCGATTCCCGCCTGCCGCCTGCCCCGGAGGAGACCACATGGCGAGCCAGACCTCTCCTGACCCGCCCGCTGCTTCCCTCAGCAGTGTACTTCATCGATCTGCCTGTTCTGCTCCCCACTCTGTCTCTGGTGAAGCCTCTCACCGCCCCTGAGCCTCTGGCCTGTACCCCAGTTCTGTATGAATAAATAAATAAATCTTAAAAAAAAAAAAAAAACAGAACCCAACGTTCTGCTGTCTGCAGGAAACACATCTAACTACAAAAGATAAAAGCAGACTGAAAATAAAAGGATGGAAAACAATCCTACAAGCTACAAGCACATGGACCAAAAAAAGAAGGCAGGAACCGCTACACTTATATCAAATCAAATAGACTTCAAATTAAAAAAGGTTGAAAGAGACACAGAAGGCCACTACATTATGATTAAGGGAAAAAAAAAACAAGCAGAAATAACAATCATCAATGTATATTCAACAAATAAAGGAGCACCAAAATATATCAGGAAACTACTGTCATCCATGAAAATGTATATCAGAGAGAATACATACATAGTAAGAGACTTCAATATGCCACTCTCCACAATGGACAGATCAACAAGACAAAAAATAAGTAAAGACACTAAAGCTCTGAACAAGGACCGGACAACATGGGTCTAACAGACTTCTATAGAATACTGCACCCCAGAAATTCTGAGTACACATTTTTCTCAAATCCACATGGATCATTCTCTAGGACTGACCACATTCTGGGTCAAAAGATAAATATCAATAGATACACTAAGATCAAAATCTACCAAATATTTTCTCTGACCATGAAGGAATCAAACTAGAAATAAACCATATGAAGAAGGCAAGAAACCTGCCTACCACGTGGAGACTGAAACCCACAATGCTGGAGGACCATTGGATCAATGAGATCACAGAAGAAATTAAAAAATACTTGGGAGAAGAATGACAATGGCAACACAAGTCTCCAAAGCTTATGGGACAAACTAAAAGCAGTTATAAGAGGAAACTATATAGCAATACAAACTCACATAAAGAAACAAGAAATAATTCAAAGAAACAACCTAATGCACCACCTTAAAGAACTGAAAAAAAAAATAAAAAATAAATAACCCCAAAGCCATTAGTAAACAAGAAATAATAAAAGTCAAATCAGAAATAAATTAAATGGAAGTTAGGAAAGCCGTCAAAAAAACCCAATGAAACCAAAAGTTGGTTCTTCGAAAAAATAAACAAGATAGACAGGACACTAGCCCAGGCTCACAAAGAAGAAAAAAAAAGAGAGAGAGAGAGAAAGCACAAATAAACAGAATCATAAACGAAAGAAGAGAAATCACAACAGACCCAGCAGAAATCAAAAGAATAATGAGAGGATACTATGAGCAACTGTATGCAAACAAGTTGGACAATTTAACAGAAATGGACAAATTCCTGCAACTCTACAACCACCCAAAGCTAGATAAAGAAGAATTAGAACAACTAAACAGACCAATTACAAGCAAGGAAATAGAAGTAATCAAAACCCTCCCCAAAAATAAAAGCCCAGGAACAGATGGGTTTACAAATGAATATTACCAAATGTTCAGAAAAGAACTAGTGCCTATTCTGCACAGAATCATCCCAAAAAAAAAAATCAAAGAAGGAAAACTACCACATACTTCTACGAAGCCAACATCACACTAATACCAAATTCTAACAAACAAAACACAGAAAAAAAAGAAAACTTCAGACCAATCTCCCTAATGAACACCGATGCAAAAATCCTCAAAAAAAAAATCTTAATCAACAGAATCCAACAGTGCATTAAAGAATAATACACCATGACCAAGTGGGCTTTATCCCAGAAGCACAAGGATGGTTCAACGTCAGAAAATCAATTAACGTAATCCATCACATCAACTGACAAAAGAATAAAACACACATAATCATATCAATTGATGTGGAGAAGGCATTCCACTAAGTTCAGCACCCATTTATGTTTTAGGCCCTCGAAATCCTCGGAATTGAAGGAACACATCTCAACATGTTAAAAGCCATATATGATAAAGTCACAGCCAATATGATCCTCAACAGAGAAAAGCTGAAAGCCTTTCCTTTGAGATCAGGAACAAGAAAAAGGTGCCCACTATCACCACTGCTCTTCAACATAACACTGGAAGTTCTAGTCAAAGCAATAAGACAGGAAAAAGACATACAAGGTATCCAAATAGGGAAAGAAGAAATAAAGCTATCCTTATTTGCAGGCAATATGTTAATTTACATGTAAAATCCAAAAAACTCCACAGAGAAACCAGCAACCAATTTAGCAAGGTAGCAGGACATGAAGGTGAAGGTAGATGGGTAAATTAGTAACAGATCAATTGTGTATTTTGGATGGGGACTAGATTTATGATGAACACATATAGTATGTAGAGATATTAAATTGTAATGTTGTACAGCTGAAAATCATATAATATCTTAAACCAATGTTACATCAAAATTTTTTGAAAATTGTAAGATATCGATTCCCATTCTTTCATGTAATTAGGAGTAGGAAGGCTTGTTACAGAGTTTAGAGCAATGAAATTTAAATAGAATTCTCTTAATTGGGTTCTATAAAGGCTCAAGTCAGGATGATGCATCTTGTCTCTTTCACACTCTGCCTTTCTTATTACTTAGTAAATATGATACATGAAATAGAATATCCATGTTGTCTTGAGAAGATGTTGTTAACAATAGGTGTTCCCTTGAGATGTTAACCATAGCCAAACCATATATCTCCATTGTGAAAAAGATGCTTAACTCTTTTACCTCCAAACTCTTTTCCCTCCAAACACACAGAAAGCTCTATTTCAGCTTTCACTTCTTCACTAATCACCACTATAGGGTAAACGTTGTCATAATCATGTCTGGCAGTTCAGGCTGAGTGTAAGACCAAAAAACACTTAGATTGTTCAGGGTGATACAGGGCAACAAGGGGCACGAACACTGGCCAAAGACACTACCCAAATAGTTTACAGTCACTGTCTGAGTTCTTCACCCACATGCACAGTTGAAAGACTACTCAGGCTTAGGGAACAACAACAAAGTGGGGTTTATTTAAAAAGAAAGTTACTGAGGCCAACAATGTCCTTTATCTCACCTAAAGCAGGGTCCAGTGTTTTTTAGTCCTAAACAAAAGTAACTAAAATGGTGTCTTCCTGCCTCTGAGGATGCAGAGGGCCCCTCTACTGAACAATAGGCCTTATGTCCAAGATGGCCAGGTTCTGACTCTTGAAGACAACAGAAGAAGCAACATGGGATCTCCAGGAGCTGCAGGGTTGTGCCAGCACAGCAACAAATAAGCGATACTCAAAGCAGCAGTTGCAGTTTCTGAACTACATGACAAATGGCCTTACTCACTCAGATCATCAAGGCCCCTGGCTCCATGTCTTCACCCTCTGCCAGGTTGTATGTAATAGCAGCAAAACCTGGAGCAATTTCAGTCACTTGGCTAGTTACAAAGCCTCTGAACTTTTTCTCTCCGAGATTGGCCGCTGGAAGCCTTCACCTTCAGAGGCCCTCAACCTTCTGGAAGATCTGTGTGAGGGGGGGTTCTAAATCTACTGACCCCAGATGCTGAAAGATTCAAAAACCTTGAATCCCAAAGATTAAATGATCCATGCCCCCCTTCTGCAGCTCCTTATATCACTTATTAGTCACCCCATCCCAAAATGCAATACTTTTTAGCAATTACCTCCAGTGGGCTCCATCTGTAACAGTCTTTGGATTCAGCCACAGGGTACAAGGGTAGCAAGGAATCATCTATATATAGACATCTCATGCTTCAGAAAAATCAAATCTCTAATAAAAATTGTTTGGGTGTTCTATTATTCATGGGTAAATATGATGCTTAATTGCAAGCTGTTGTATAGGGGGCTAGGAAATGGAGTTGCTATTGCCTCTTGGTGTGGGCAGATTTAGTGTTACTGATACTACTGATACTGGTACCTGTGCCACTATACTGTATAATGTTGTTTGTGATTATGCCAATGTAAATGGTTTGTCCAATATTTACCATAAATATGGTGATAAATACTAAAAGTGGAGAATGTAGCCAGGGACTGAGGCCAAGGACTGTTGCTGGTGGTGCTCCTCCCTAAAGGGGCTGATAGCCTCAGGGAAATGTTAAAAAACTATAGATTTTGAGGAGGGGCTACCTTGAGAGGAAGTACAAGTGACTGAAAAGAGGGAAATAGAGGGAGAAGGAGGAAGGTTGTTGTTTGTCCAGACTCCAGGATTCAAATGTGAGTTCCAGGTTTGGAGTTGCTTCAAAATTTTGGGGTCCAGTGGATTTGAGTTGCGGAACCAGGTTGATCCAGAGGCCAGAGGAAGAGGCTTTGCAAGTAGCCAAGTGACTGAAGGATACAGCCTGGCTTAGCTGCATGAATGAGGCCTTTTGTTGAGTCATTTTGGTGACTGTGGCTGCTCTTCTGAGTGTCCCTCATCTGGTGCTGTGCTAAAGCATCTTGCAGCTCTGGGAATGTCTCCTGTTGTGTTTTCTGTTGTCTTCATGAGTGGGAACCTGGCCTGGAGTCTGGTTACAGTGTGCCCCAAGTCAGCAGAAGTAGGAAAACGCCATCTTAGATATGTGGTCTGTTGTTTTGGAGAGGAACTGCACACCCTCAGTGGTGGGAAGACAACATCATAACAGTCTTTGTGCAGGACTGAACAGTACTGGACACAACTTTGGATAAATTAAACAGCTATTATTGGTCTCAGTAACTTTTGTTTATCCCATTTGTTAAATAAATCCCTTTGATTCTGTTTCCTGAGCCTGAGTCTTGCAATTATGCATGCACGTGAAGAAACCACACAGTACTTGCTAAAGTATTTGGTAAGTGGGCCCTTTTCCAGTTTAGGGTCCCCTGCCATCCGGTATCATTACCAGGAAAAGGAGAAATCTGCATAATTCTTTAACCTCTTGGTAAGGATGAATTTTCCTGGAGAATGTGATTGTTTGAAAATTGGAGAAGTTGTCAGGTCTAATTGTAAAAAACACATATATTATTTATATTTCAGGAGGTTACTTCCCTCTAGATTGTCGAGCAAGTGGAAATATTCTTGGAATATGTCTGATATGTATTTAAATCTAGGCACTTTGAGAGTTTGCATAAGGCAGAAAATTTGTGTTCACTTTATTTTATCACTCATCCTGGCTCTGAACTGGGCAGACATAAACCAGAAAATATGTAGCAGTTTTAGTTTTTCCGACCCTCTGTAATCTGTACTTCCTCCATGTACTCCCAACATCTGCCTCCTAGATAGAAGCCCAGCTTCCTTGGACTAACTATGACATGGATACCCTAGAACTTACTCAGTATTCAAAACTCCAACAGGCTGTCTCAAAGGAAGTGAAACAAATAAGGGTAAGTGTGAGGGTTAAGGTAGGACTTGAGCCAAATCTCAGTATTTCACATAAGCTAAAATTAAATCCAAACACACTCAAGCCATGTATCTAAAGGGATGCAAGTCAGTCAACAAATATACAGACCACATACTGCCATTTATAATATCCCATCAAACCATATTGTTATGATATAAAATTCTTATTGCATATTCTTATGGAAACCATAGTCTTATAATTTCTCTCATTGAGACCAAATAGAGCCATAGAATCCATTTCAACATGATGTACCAAGAAGCCACAATTATTGAACTTGCTATCACATTAAACATGATCTATGTGTCACTCTGGGATGAGTTATGAAGGGATAATCTGACCATGACTCAGTGATGTAGACAGTGAGGATCAAGACAAAAACAAAACGATTAAAAAAGAGTACAGAAATGTGGGCTTCAGAAATCATCTCAGCCAGAGATGTGAAATACAAAAGGTTTGTGGAAGATAACTGAGATTTAAGATGAAGCAAGGTAGAAACGTTAGGGTTACTGATCTGTGAAGAAAATGAATTAAAATCTATTTTAAAGGCTATTTTTTTGCCTTCTAAATGTTGTTTCTCACCACTAGGGCATCTTGCAAAAAATAGATGGGCCTTGCATTTGCAACAATGTATCAGTTATGTGGCTATGGGCAGTCAATATCCTAACAGGGCTTAGGCCGTAGACAACTAGTCTCTGTTGCTCTGCCTGCCTGCCTGCCTGTGTATAATATGATCTCAGCATTAAAGGACTACAAAATCCGCCCAAGACTGCAATTTTCTTTTCATCCTCAAAACTGGCAATGAACCTACCCGGCCTGGAATGGTTGCACAATATGATCCAATCTAAATAAAACCCCCCCTCAGCAGTGCTTTCCTCACAGGACCTTCTGGAGATAATGCCTCTGAGGAAAACAAGGTTGAAAGTCAAATCACAGAACTGTGATATTGGGACAATGGAGAGCTGGAAAAAAAATAAATAAATGAGACAAAGAAATTAATGGTTACTAGCTTGTGTATGGCCCAGTTTGAAGGCATTTTCATTCATACCATTCCTGCTTCTAGTCTACCTCCAATGGACACTGGACTATAACTCTCTTAATTCCTCAAAACCTTTTTCAACTGGCTCCTGTACCCATGGGCCCTTGATACCAACCTATTGTATATGTTTTGCTCCTTCAGTATCCTTGGTACCTATTGATGTGGATATTCCATTCTGTTTTCAAGCTCTGAGGCTGGTTCTGAAAACAATCTGTTCAACTGCTCTTTAGAAGGATGCCTCCCCAAAGGGAACTCAGTTCTCATGCTAGTCTTGGGAAAATATATGTTTATAAGACATAATCTTTTTTGAGGCCTGCAAAATACACCAAAGTTTTCTCAGAAACTTTTCAAAAAGAGGCTCCTGTATTAGCCGAAGCAATATCCTTTGTTAAACCCTGAAATATCTTTAACCAATGAGTAGCCCAACTTTCTGAGATTGGGCAGATGTTTGTTTGCATTGTTTTTTACTTTCTCAGTGTGAACATCATATTCTCCTGGAACAATTGTTGCCTTTCTTGCCTAAATTGGATTATTTTTGTTGTCCTCTTTTTGTTTCAGGATCTGTTGTCTTTAAACGTTACAAAGTTGCTGTCACTATTTTCTCAGCAAGCATTTGATCTTACTTTAACCAATTCTCCTGGTTTTAGGCTCTTCTAGCTCCAAATTCCAAAGTTGGACATGCAGATTATGTTCTCTGCCACAGTAATAATAACATATGTGTAAATAGAACAATAAAGCTTTTAAAGCATGCATGTGCATAATTTATTTTAATCATTTCATGTTAAATAAATAGATCAGAGATTATTATTCTCATTTCTTAAAAGAAAAAAATTGTATTGCAAAGACAGACTGACTCGTGGAAGGACACGTTGTATAATTAAGTGACTCTCACTCTAATTTCTTTTCTACTTTGCAATAGGCCTCTTGGTCAGGGTAGCTTACACTCATAGTAGGATCAGCCTTCTCCTGACTTCTCTTTTTCTCAAAACCTAGGAGCTGTCATCCTTAAAGCCCATATGGCCTCCAGCAGATAAGACTTCCAGTGATTGGTGACAGGCCTCACTCTCTGGTCCATTCCATTAAAAGCGTTCTGTCTGAGTCCCTAGAGACATGCAAAACTCTGTGGTATGTGATACTGCAGTTAAAATCTGCTTCGCATTTGCAGTTTGCAGACTGCAAATCCCAAAGCATTGATTTGGGACTTATGACGCATGAGAATGCTTATGTGTGCCTACAGTCAAAGAAAATGGCAATACTCTGAGTGCCAGTTTCCTGAACAAGACAGGGAAGATGTATTTCAAACAGGAATTTAAGAGATGGAAGCATGTGGGAAAGTGTTCATTGAGACCCAGTTTACTCCAATATCCATGTGAGACAAAACAGAGGCTCAGAAAGATGAAAGGATCTAGCTGAAGTTCTACTATAAATATTTGACAGTGGTTGGACTTGAACTTAGTCATTGCGCCTCCATAGCTGGAAATCTCCACTGTTGTGCATTGGCATGCTATGTACCTGTGAAGGAAAGTTTCCTATTCTGGTTCACTGCCTTCTTTCCTTGAGTCAAGGCCTACATTGTTCAAGTTTCAAGTTCCCAAGAAAAATTTGGTAAGCAGGAATTAAGGAGCAGTGCAAAATGACTGCTTTGTTCCTATGTACATGATCAATGAGAGAGGATGAGGCCGTCCACTTCTAACTTGCTCAGACAAAAAGCAGTTTCTGCTGGCTTTCAGGTTAACTTAATTTATATCACTTTAAACCATTTAATAATTAATTTATAATGTCCTGACTCCAACATCCAAAGGATGGAATTTCCAATGACTTGACTTTGTAAGTAAAATGAACAACAACCAAATCTTAGCAATTTCATTCCCTATGGCCTAAACTAGAGAGTCTTCCAACTGCTTGTTGCTTAAATGTCTGAAAGCAGTTGCTCTGAGGTCCTAAATAAGCCTCCCACTTGTGAACTTTGCAGTCATTGAAGTCTCCATAATTTCTGAGGAGAGGAGCTGCTGACCATTCTTCCAGTGCAAGGCTATGAAGGCCAGAACTAATTCTCATTTGATTTTGCAGTGGAACATAAACTTCTAACTTGTTCCTTGGAACTGGTGAACATAAACATTCCAGGTGACTGCTGTCCTTTCCTGACTAGGTTTATACTCAGTTGTTTAATTAAATGTGATGAAGAGAGATTGTGGGCTAGAAGTCAAGAGGTAAAGATTATAACCTTAGACAAGTCTCTTTTCCTTTCTCAGTCTTGCTTTCCACATTACTACACTAAGAGGTAGGTTATCTACTATCTATGAGACATTTCTATTTATGATACACTTTTGGGCCTTATACAGATTCAGGCTTTTTTTTTTTTTTAAAGATTTATTTATTTGTACATACAGAACTGGGGTACAGGCCAGAGGCTCAGGGGCGGTGAGAGGCTTCACCAGAGACAGAGCGGGGAGCAGAACAGGCAGATCGACGAAGTACACTGCTGAGGGGAGCAGCGGGCGGGTCAGGAGAGGTCTGCCTCGCCATGTGGTCTCCTCCGGGGCAGGCGGGATTTGAACTCATGCGGAAGTGGTTTTAGCTTCTCAGTGCAGTGCTTTAACCCGCTGCGCCACCAGGGAGGGCCAGGCTTTTTTTTTTTTAAAGATTTATTTATTTATTCATACAGAACTGGGGTACAGGCCAGAGATGCGGAGGGTGAGAGGATTCACCAGGGACAGAGTGGGGAGCAGAACAGGCCGACTGACAAAGTACACTGCTGAGAGGAGCAGTGGGCGGGTCAGGAGAGGTCTGCCACGCCATGTGGTCACCTCCAGGGCAGGCGGGGATTGAACTCATGCAGAAGTGGCTTAGGTTTCTTAGTGCTGTGCTTTAACCTGCTGAGCCACCAGGGAGGGCCAGATTCAGGCATTTTTAATAACTTCAATTTAAAATTATACTGTAGCCTGAGAATGAAGCCAAGGATTTTTGTAACCCCCAAAACCCCTCTCAAGGTGTAACTGGTGAAGACATATAGCCTCAACAAAATTACTAAAAAGCACCAGATTTTGAGGAGGGGCTTCCTTGGAGACTACAGAAGGTGAGAAGAGAGAGAGAGAGAGAGCGAAGGAGCAAAAAGGAGACAGAGACACAGAGAAAGAGAGTGATTTTGTTTGAAGTTTTGAGTTCCTTCAGCATTTGGGGCCAGTGGATAACAGCCCTGGGCAGTGCTGCATACAAGGTGAAGGACTTCAATAGCCAGCCTTGGAAAGGAAGAAGCTTTGAAGTCCAGAGTGCCTGAATTGGCTCTTGGTTTTGTTGTGGTTACAGCCTGGCTTAGCTGTGTGAGTGAGGCATTTTGTAAAGTCCTTTGGTCGCTATGGCTGCTGTCCTGAGTTTTGCTTATCTGGTGCTGTGCTGAAGTGTCCTTCAGCTCTGGGAACATCTCCTGTTGTGTCTTCTGTTGTCTTCCTGACTGGGAACCTGGCCTGAAGTCTGTCTGCCATGTACCCCCAGGTCAGCAGAGGCAGGAAGATGCCATCTTAGACAAGTAGCCTATTGTTTGGGAGAGAAGCAGCACATTCTCAGTGGTGGGAAGACACCATCATAATGGACTTTGTGCAAAACATTACTGGACATGACTTTCAATAAACAGCCAATATTGACCTCAGTAACTCTTGTATTTCCCACTTGTTAAATAAGTCCCTTTGTCATTTTCTAAGCCTGAGCAGTCTTGCAATTGTGCACGAGGGTGAAGAACCCACGCAGTATTTGGTAAAGTATTTGGGCAGGGCCTTATCTGGTTTAGGGACCCCTGCCACCTGCTATCAGTACAAGTATTACAAGTTCATGGTGCAATAATAAGAAAATGTAAACAACAAAATACAAGAAAAACTAATTAGGTTTGTTTACCTCTTAGAACTGCTATTAAAATTGAGAGCTATTTGTACTACTGTACATTTTTCTATACACATTAAGTTTATAAATTCTGTTAGTTTTTATTTTACAAATAAGATATTGCTATAACGACAATTTTGTAACTCACTTTTTCACTTTACAATGCATCTTGAATAATGTGCAGAGGTATAGACTTAAAGTAGAGGATATCTCTGTCCTGTTTCTCCATATAAGTTCATGTTAAGAAGGAATGTTCACTTTTTTTCCTCACAATCTTTTAACTTCTTATTTGTTCTTTCCCATAAAAGTTGTTAATAATTTGGCAAAACTTGGTGGTAGTATCTATTTTGGGGCAAGTTAACAATTCTTTATTTTTTTTTTTTTCATTTCCTATACCTAGGCACTTCTGACATTGCTCTACACTCTAAAATAAACTCTCTAAAATATAAGGATAATAAAGAGTAACTCAGACTCTTTTAGCTATTCTCTTAGTCCTAATTTTTACACAGGTGATGCAATTTTTTTAAAGATTTATTTATTTATGCATAAAGAACTGGGGCACAGGCCAGAAGTGCAGGGGTAGCAAGAGGATTCACAGAAGACAGAGTGGGGAGCAGAACAGACTGATTGATGAAGTGCACTGCTGAGGGGAACAGACAGGAGAGGTCTGCTGCCCCATGTGAATCACCTCTAGGGCCAGGAATTGAACTCATGCTGAAATGGCTTTAGCTTCTTAGTGCTATGCTTTAACCCATTGTGCCCACATGTGATGCAATTTTATATAACTTACAAATACAAATGAGTTAGTAATCACTAGAATTGGGAGTGATTGATGGATTACATTAATGCCAGTATCTTTGCTTTAATACATTATAATATATATATTATATATTATAATATACATATATATATATTATACATATACATATATATATAAGAAAATTATATAGGCATTCTATGAATCATGAGTTCATATATATATATAGTTTTACAAAATAGTTACTATTGGAGGAACCTAGACAAATTGCATAAGAGAGCTGTCTGTATTATTTCTTGAAACTGTAAATTTACAATTATCTCTGCAATTTTAATTAATAAGTAATCCTCAGAAATTTTCTGGTTGAACCAGTGAAGTCCATTTTGTTGGGTTTAAACAAAATCTCAGGACACAAGTACAAAACCCAGCTACCCAAGCTCTGAAAAGTTAGCAATGGTAATTTGATTTTAAGGAATGAAAACCTGATGAATTGCTCAGATGGGAATGAGTGCAGTGGCGCTTATCTTCCTTCTTAGTTTCTTATACTTGACCCAAGTATAGTTTGGGAATAGAACTGTGCAGCAGGTATGAGCATTAAAAGACCTGTTAGAAATCCTAACTTGATGGCATAACAAACAAAAGGTAAGGTAGATTAGGTATGAAGATTAAGAAATGCCACTCCTGGCCCTCCCTGTTGGTGCAGAGGGTTAAAGCACAGCACTGAGAAGCTAAAGCCACTTCAGCATGAGTTCAAACCCCACCCACCCCGGAGGTGACCACATGGCGTGGCAGACCTCTCTCTCCTGACCTGCCCGCTGCTCCCCTCAGCAGTGTACGTTGTCCATCTGTCTTTTCTGCTCCCCACTCTCTGTCTGGTGAATCTGCTCACTACCCCTGCACCTCTCTGGCCTGTACCTCAGTTCTGTATGCAAAAATAAATAAATCTTTAAAAAAAAATGAAATGCCACTCCTTATATTTGTTCATTGTTTTCTCCTTTTCTTTACAGGCCCTGCCTCTAAAGAGATCACAGTCAGGGAGCTGCACTATAGTAGCAGTGGTCAAGGTCACAAAAGCACAAGAGACAGCTTAGCTTTCTTGTTGAGGAAAATGAAAACTCGTGGTTCATAGAAAGCCTAATAAAATAATGCCTTATTTTAAAATATTTTTCCTCTCTACATTCCTCTGAGGATAACCCAAATTGTATGTAACTGTATGGCACTACAAGTCAATAAAACTTGGGGGAAAAGCTCATTATTTTTATCTCTCAAATATAAAGCAAGAAGTCCTTAAGAAGAAGACAGTAGGCAAGAAATCACAGAAATGAAGATCTGGGTGGGCGATTTAGCAATTGTTTATATGAATTAACAGTCCCAGGTACACTCCCGTGCTAAGCATGTGGGAGAGAACCCAAAGCAGAATACAGAAAAAGGTTTTTGCTATTGATATGAAACATCATCCATGTCCCAGATTAACTGCTGAATGCTGTAAAGATGAGAACAGACCAAAAACAGTATAGCAAAGACTCTGATGATTCAATTAAGGTTGGAGTAATAACAAACAAAAGGCAAGTAAGAATTTCCAGTCTGCCTCTGCTAAAACAAACCAACACTTTCAAGACTATTTTAACGAGACTCTTAAAATTTAATAATCAAAGTGCCCAGGACTTAATACAAAATATTAAACTTACAAAGAATTAGGAAAATGTAACCAAAACTCAAGGAAAATCACAACCAACAGATGCCAACAACAAGATGACTTAGATATAAGAAGACTGTGGGTATCATGGGTGGTGTGATGTGGTAACGTAAACTTCAAGAAACAGAATCCTATATTTCACAATCATATACAAGTAGTAAGCCAATGTTTGCTTAATTTTTTAATTATAAAAATTAGAAAAAGAATTGTAAATGAAAAAAAATTATTATAGCCATACTTTGTGAATTACAGATAAAATTTAAAAATCAATAAAAATATTCTAAGTAGATAAATATAAACTGTAAAATGAACCAAATGAAAATATAATATCCAACAAAAAGAATAATATAAACATTAATATAAAGTGGCATAAGTCATTTATCTAACCTTCTATTAAAAACCAATTAGAGCTACAAAGACACTTCTGCAAAGAAGAAATACAGGTGACCAGCAGACATATGGAAAAAGTTCAATATCACTTGTAACAAGGGAAATGCAAATTAAAACCACAATGATATGCCATCTCACCCCAGTGAAAATGGGACATATTAAAACAACTAGCAACAACAAATGTTGATGAGGATGTGGAGAAAAAGGGACTCTCCTATACTTTTGCTGGGAATGCAAACTAGTACAACCACTATGGAAAACTATTTGGAGGTTCTTCAAACTGATAATCATGGAACTTCCATATGACCCAGCAATCCCATTCCTAGGTATCTACCCAAAAGACACAAAAACAATGATTCAAAAGGACACTTGCACCCCCATGTTTATTGCTGCTTTATTTATAATAGGGAAGATATTGAATCAACCCAAAAGCCCAAAATTAGATGACTGGATTAAAAGATGTGGTACATATACACAATGCAATATTACTCAGCAATCAAAAAAAAAAAATCAACTAATGCCTTTGCAGAAACATGGATGGAGCTGGAAGGGATCATGCTTAGTGAAATAAGCCACAAAGAAAAAGAAAAATACTGGATGATTTCATTCTTAGCAGGAGCATAAAGTATGGGGGGGGGAAGAGATAGAGAGGCAAACAAATGTAATAGAGTAAAAATGAAAATACTGAACAACTATAAACCAGAGACATTTTATGGGGGTAGGAGGGGGAATGGGATTGGAACTGGGGTAGGAAGAGTGCACTGGACTGTGGTGATGGCACACAGGTTAATTAGTGGTGGGAAGCCCATGGGGATTACAGTTGAGATGAAAAAAATGCACAAAAGGAAGAATGATGTAAAAAAAATTTAAAAAGGAAATATTTAAAAAAGAAAAACATGTGAAGATAAAAGGTACTAGTCATGCAATAAAAAATATTTCAAAGTAAAAAACAATTAGACATACATCACTGAATAAAAAGTGCTTTTGCACATTACATCCAAGGTATCCAGGGCGTTTTTATCACACCTATGCATCTGAAAACAATGAACAACTTAGTACGGTCTAAGTATGTAAGAGAGCTGACATCCTTGCCCCACCACTACTCACCACAGAGCAAAACTAAGCAGGCACCATGGATAAGGGAGAATTTTAGAAGTCTAGATTTCCTTGTGATGGTGTAGAGACAAGTTTGTATCAAAATAGAGGAAGGAGCTCATCTTGGTTGCCTCCATCACCAAAGTAATACTGCAAGAGACTGGTATATTGGCAGAATAACAGTATCAGCAATTTCTGCGATAATTGAGGTGGAAAGTGGCAGCTGTGCCCACAGAGATAGTGGAAGGAATATATGGTAAATGGCTCCCTAACTATCCAACTTGTGCAAGTTGCAGCTAAAGAAATTCATTATTTCAGAAAGAACTACATTGCTGAAGAGGAACCTTGCAGAGAAGAGGAAAAAAAGGAAGAAAACAAATAATATGAAATGACACTAAAGGAATATTTTTACTAATGTCTGCATTACAGATTTAGCAGGAAGTCTGAGCACAAATCTCTGGCAGTACCTGCTCATTGGGAGTGACCCGTTAGGCAAATGGGCATCCCCAAATCACAAAGTGCTAACCCATATCTCCCACACTCTGCTGTCAGTTTATTATGCATGCTTCCAAGTACACTCATAGAAAAATGCTGGTACACACAGTTCCCAGATAGTAAGGTAAGATCAGAGAGCAAGGGAGAAAACCCAAACTTGAGTATGGGTCTGCTAAATATACCATGCCAGACACTACAAGACTCCTTTCAAATTTAACAAGAGCAGGATGCTTGATCGCCCTGCATTGGTATACATAGGGGTGAGGGGGAGCATTGATTAATGTGCTTTGTATCCCTGAGACTGAACTTTGGATTGTCTTGTCAAGATTGGAAACATGGGTAGAGGTAAGGGCTATGATATACCTGATCAGAGGTCTCATCCTTAAATAACATCATTCATTCACAAAATCATATTTTTAGTTTGAAATACTTTTTTCTCTGTGCTCTATCAATAAAAAGGGCAGGATCTTGCTCTTCAAGCAGCATCAGGTATCATACAACATGCTCCACAACTCCTATTTTTTTTATCAGTGCAGTGTTACTGACACAACACGTGAGTTACCACCTTCTGAAACATAAGAGAAGGCTTCAAGTAGCCATCCTAATGAATTATAAGAGCCAGATATATAGAGCTTTAGATGAAGAAGTAATTTCTACTTCAAATTCAAAGGCAAAAAATCACATTCTACAAGTGCAATGGGAGAAAAGAGAAATACTGAATCATAAAAACAAAGTAATTCTCCAAAGGCATGAATTATTGCAAAATAACTGATAATTAACTTAAAATGAATGTTCTGAAGATATTCAATGAACTCTAAGAAATCTTACAAGGATAAAGCAATAAACTCAAGAACCAAATAATGAACAGTAAGAGTTATTTACCAAATAGAAAATTAGAGAAAATCAAAACAAAATCCTGGAGTTGAAAAATTCAATGTATGAGAATAATAATGCAATGAATAACAGGCCAGAAGAGGTGGGTGAAAAAAATAAATGAGTCGGTGGACCGGAATAAAGATATAATTCAGCTGGAAGAGGAGAAAGAAAGAATATTAGAAAAGATGAAGAACTCCTTGAGGCCTAAAATATTTGATCAAAGAGGCAAATAATAGAAATATAACACTAATCAATATCTATACACCCAAAGAAGAAGAGCCAATATCATTAGACAATTACTTTTGAATCTGAAAAAAAGACACTGGAGAAAATACATATGTGGGAGGAGACTTCAACACCCCACTTCACCAAAGGACACGTGAACAAAACAAAGAATAAACAAAGACACAATAGCCAGAAAAATGGGCATCTATAGTACAGTGCACTCAAAAAACACTGAAGACACATTCTTTTTTTTATATAACAGTTTATTTTTACATCATTTTGTACATTTTTTTTTCATCTCAATTGTAATCCCCGTGGGTTTCCCATCATCAAGTCACCGTGTGCCATCACCATAATCCCGTGCACTTCCCTCCCC
>NW_004567144.1:1610607-1681401 GCF_000260355.1 Condylura cristata
TGTGTTTTCTTTGTTAGATTTTAGTATTAGTGTGATGTTGGCTTCGTAGGACATTTCTGGTAGTTTTCCTTCTTTTTCAATTTTTTGGATGAGTCTGTGTAGAATGGGCACAAGTTCTTTTCTGAATGTTTCGTAAAATTCACTTGTAGATCCATCTAGTCCAGGACTTTTATTCTTGGGGAGGGTTTTGATTACATCTTCTATTTCCTTGCTTGTGATTGGTCTGCTCAGCTGTTCTATTTCTTCTTTATCTAGCTTTGGGTGGTTGTAGAGTTGTAGGAATTTGTCCATTTCTGTTAAATTGTCCAATTTGTTTGCATATAGTTGCTCATAGTATTCATAGTATTCTCTGATTATTCTATTGCTTTCTCCTGGGTCTGTTTTCTTTTTTTGGATGTTCTTTCTGGAATAGCTGAGGGACTTCCAGACACTTCAGTTGTGGAGGGTATTCTGAGTTGTGTTATTTTTCCCAGCCCCCACTGTGTGTAATTGTGTCTGTTGTCTCAGCTAGTAACAGTCAGGGGTCTCTTGTGTTGTTCAGCCTCTTCTAGTAACACGTTGAGGCAGTGTTTCTGGAAGGTATCTGTTGATTTTTGTAACCTTCGTATATCCCAGGTTCCCTCTATGCTTGGTGTGCCCATGGTGGTTTTGATGAATTTGAAGTGTTGTAGGTCTCCCTGGAGCTGGGCCTTTGGCTGAGTTGGTGGCTGGCTTTGTTTACACTCTAAGTACTGTGAGCTTTTCTGGCTCCCAAATCTTTGGGCCTCTGTTGTGGGGGTGGGATCGCCCCCTCCCCACAGGAGTGTAGGGGAGTACCAAAGGGCTGAAATCCTTCCAGCTGAGCAGGCTACCAGTCCTCTCTGTGAGCTTTCAGGGCTCTTTTTATTTAGTCCAAATAGTCCCTCCCTGAGCAGTGCCTCCCACTGCCTGAGGTCCTTTCACAGAGCCCAGCTGTATCTCTTTAACTCCAGGGTTTTACCACAGTTTTTGTGGGTAGATGTGGTAAGCAGGTAAACCCCTGAGCAAGTCTCCCCATTTGAGGCACTTCCTAGGACATCTGTATATTGAATGTGCCCATGCAAGATTGTTAAAATTGCTGCATTATCCTAGGGTTTGGCCTGTGGTTGGGTCCCACCCCCCCCCCCAGCAGCTTGGGATCCACTCACCTAGCTGTGTTGTCTCAGTTTATATCCAGGGCTTTGTCCGGGCTGCTGGGGCAAACGTCAGCAACAGGTATCCTCGAGTCTCTGGTTCAGAGCTGCAGCCTTTTCCCAAGATTTGGTTTCCTCTCCCTAGCTGAATTGTCTCAGTTTATCTCCAGGGTTGTAGCAGGGCTGGGACAAAGGGCTGCAGAGCAGTGGCAGCTGCACCTCAGGCATTTTCCCTCTGCAGCACTTCCTGGCGTCTGGTTGCCTAGATTTTTAAAGGAGCCAAACAAGTAGGAAGCCTCTGGTGTTCCCTGATCAGTGATCAGCATTGCAGGGTTCAGCTTATCCTGCCTGTGCGGCTTCCCTTATGGGAACTCCCCAATCGCCAGGTCTCCCTCGGTTACTTTCCTTCTAGTGAGTCCAGGGCGTTCTCATTTGGGTTGAAACTCGTAGCATGTAAGTCTATAGTCCATTTTTATATAATCCTGTACGAGTTTGGATGTAGTGGTCTCGGAGTTCTGCTGCCATCTAGCCGGTTCCCGAGCTGGTCCAGCTGATCAACTGCTTTGCATGGTGCCCAGGTGCTCCCAATGGGGTCTACAGTTTCAGCGGTTTTTCCCCTGTACCCAGGAGTTGTGGGTCAGATTTGCAGTCTTTCTGCAGCCTGGGCTCCACTCACTGAGCTGAGCCGACTCCCTTCACCTCCAGGGTTTAGCGCGGGGCAAAGTGGCTCCTGTTGCCCACCGAACTTCCAGGCGCCTGGGTTTTCCTGGGAGTTCCTTTCTGGGAACTCCCCAATCGCCAATTCCCCCTCAGTTATCTACCTTCTAGTGAGTCCAGGGTGTTTTTGTTTGGGTTGAAACTTGCAGTAAGTAAGTCAATAGTCCATTTTTAGTCCTCAATTCCTATGCAAGCCTGGATGCAGTGACCTCGGCGTATTTACCCTGCTGCCATCTTACGGAACCTGAAGACACATTCTTATCAAGGGCACATGGACCATACTTCAGGATAGACCATGTACTAGGACACAAGAATAATATCAAATAAAAGAAGATCAAAATCATACAAACCATCTTCTCTGATTATTAATGCTCTGGACCAAAAATCAACTACAGAAAGAAAGCAAGAAGTCCCCACATCACATGGAAAAATGAAAAACATACTACTGAAAAACCACTGGATCAATGAAAAAATCAGAAAACAAATAAAGTAACACATTGTGACAAGTGATAAAAAATATAGGCCCACATCAAAAAATAAGAAAGAATTCAAAACAACAACCTAATATCACATCTCAAAGAACTAGAAAAAGATCAATATAAAAAAGGAAATAATAAAATTCCAAGTAAAGTAAATGAAATATAAATAAAAAAGACAATCAAAAAGATCAAAAAAAAAACAAAATTGATTCTTTCAAAAAATAAGCAATATAGACAAATCTCTAGTTAGGCTCACAAAGAGAAAAAGGAAAAAAACTCAAATAAATAGAATCACAAATGAAAGAGGAGGAAACTACAATAGACACAGCAGAAATCCAGAGGATAATCAGAGATTATTATGGACATTTATTTGCAAACAAGTTCAACAATCTAGATTACATGGACTAATTCTTAAAACTAATCATCCAAAGGTAAATAATGAAGAGAAAGAAAACCTAAATAAGCCAATTTTAAAAAGTAATGAAATTTAAAAAAGTAATCAACTCCCTTCCCTCAAAACAAAAGCCCAGATCCACATAGTTTCTCAAGTGAGATGAACTAGTGCTTACCAAAACTCTTCCCAAAAACTCAGAAAGATGGCCCTCCCTGGTGGCACAGTGGGTTAAAGCACAGCACTAAGAACCTAAAACCACTTCCACATGAGTTCAATCTCCGACTGCCCCAGAGGTGATCCACATGGTGTGGCAGACCTCTCCTGACCCGCCTACTGCTCCCCTCAACAATGTGTTTCGTAGATCTGCCTGTTCTGCTCCCCACTCTGTCTCTGGAGAATCTTCTCACTACCCCTGCACCTCTGGCCTGTACCCCAGTTCTGTATGCACAAATTAATAAATCTTTAAAAAAAAAAACTCAGAAAGAGTACTACTAAGTATATTATAAAGACAACATTACACTTCAACCAAAACCAAATCAAGACAGAACACACACACACACAATGTACCAATATCTGTAATGAACACAGATGAAAATAGACTCAACAAAATTCTAGCAAACCAAATCCAGCCATGCATCAAAAGGATAATAGATTACGACAAAAGGATAATACATCATGACAAACTGTTATTTATACTAGGGACACAAGGATGGTTCAACATCCTAAAATCAATGTAATTCAACACAACAAAAAGGAAGACAAAACTATATGATCATATCAATAGATGCCAAAAAAGCATTTGATAAACATCAACATCCATTTCTGAGGAACACCCTTGAAATTCTGGGAATAGAAGGAACATAGTTCCACATAATAAAAGCCATATAGACAAACCTACAACCAGTATCATTCTTTATGGTAAAAAACTAAAAGCCTTCCCTTTGAGAACTGAAACAAAACAGGGATGTCCCCACTCACCCTGCATTTCAATACAATACTAGAAGTCTGGGGGCCTCCTGGGTGGCACAGAGATTAAGTCTCAATGCTATCAAGTTATCACCAGCCACTGTGGCTTGAATTTTACCCCCATTCAGGGAGTTAGCCAACATGGCACAGTTGACCTCTCTTGTCATGTCCACTGCTCCCCTCAGCACTGTATTTCAGTAGATCCACATGTTCTGCTCCCCAGTCTGTCTCTGGTAAATCCTCTCACCCCAAAACTGTGGGCCTACACTAATTCTTATATTCATAAATAAATAAATAAAATATATCTTTAAAAAATACAATACTGGAAGTCCTAGCTAAAGCAGTTAGACAAGATAAAGATATATAAGTAATTCAAATATAGAAAGAAGTAAAACTATAATTATTCACAAATATATGTACAAAACCCTACAAACTGGGCCTTCCTTGTGGCACAAAGGGTTAAGTCACAGCACTATGATGAAATCCACAGCCATTGCAGCCTAAGTTCAATTCCGGGTTCAAGAGGTGACCACATGGTCCAGTAGACCTCTCCAGTCTCACTCACTGCTCCCTCATCAGTATATTTAAGTAAATCTGGCTCTTCTGTTACCTAATCTGTATAATATTCCATTGTGTATCTATACCACATCTTCTTGATTCAGTCATCTATTTCTGGAAATTTGTGTGTCCCCATAGCTTACCTATTGTAAATAGTGTTGCAATAAACATAGGGGTGCAAGTATCCTTTTAATTAATGTTTTTGTGTTCTCTGGGTAGATACCTAGGAATGGAATTCTGGATCATATGGAACCACCATTTTTAGCAGCTTGAGGAACCTCCAAACATTTTCTATAGTGGTTGGACCAGTTTGCATTCCCACCAGCAGTATAAGAGAGTTACCTTTTCTCCACATCATTGTGGACATTTGTAGTTGTTGTTTATTTTTTGTTGTTGTTGCTGTTTATTTTTAATATGTGACATTCTCACTACTGTGAGATGGTATCTCATTGTGGTACAGGCCAGAGGTGCAGGGGTGGCGAGAGGATTCACTCTAGATAGAGTGGGGAGCAGAACAAGCAGATCAATGAAGTACACTGCTGAGGGGAACAGCAGGCTGGTCAGGAGAGGTCTGCCGCACCATGTGGTCACCGGCGGGGTTCGAACTCATGTGGAAGTGGTTTTAGCTTCTTAGTGCTGTTCTTTAACCCACTGCACCACCAGGGAGGGCCCACCAGTTGTTATTTTTAAGGAATTTAAAAGTTACTTCTAGAAATGGCAATCAAATTTCACTTATGAATGGAATTGTTAAAGTTATAGAAAATGGGTATATGACTTCATGGGGCTGGAATTTTCCTGTCAAAGCAATATCAACAATGCCACTGGCTGCTGAGGGGATGCCTCTGGTCTCAGCAAGTAGCTGCCTGGACCCTTCCTTACTCCAGTGCTGAGATTATTGATATGTTTCTGCTGCTGCTTTCCCACTGCGGGGTACCCTTCTTTTGTCCACCTTAAAATGTCCTGGAAGGTTCTATAAATAGAAAATTCTGTTTCCTGTGTTTTCTTCCAGAATGTTTATTGATTGAGTAAAATTGCTTATTGAACCTTCTATAAAGTTGTTTCTGGGCCCTCCCTGGTGGAACAGCAGGCTAAAGCACAGCACTAAGAAGCTAAAACCACTTCAGCATGAGTTTGATCCCCACCCGAGGTTATCCACATGGTGTAGCAGACCTCTCCTGACCTGCCCGCTGCTTCCCTCAGTAGGCCTATTCTGCTCCCCACTCTGTCTCTGATGAAACCTCTCACCGTCCCTGCACCTCTTGCCTGTACCCCAGTTCTGTATGTATAAATAAATCTTAAAAAAAAAAGTTAGGCCTTTCCTGGTGGCGCAGTGGATTGAAGCACAGCACTGAGAATCTAAAGCCGCTTCCTCATGAGTTCGATTCCCGCCTGCCCCAGAGGTGACCACATGGTGTGGCAGACCTCTCCTGACCCGCCAGCTGCTCCCCTCAGCAGTATACTTCATCGATCTGCCTATTCTTTTCCCCACTCTGTCTCTGGTGAAGCTTCTCACCGCCCCTGAGCCTCTGGCCTGTACCCCAGTTCTGTACCCCAGTTCTGTATGCACAAATAAATCTTTAAAAAATTAAGTTAAATTTAATAGCTTTAGTATATTTGTATAACACCAAATTTTAGTCCTTTTACATTTAAATATCAGTGTATTCTAAAGCTGCTTCCTCTAGCTTTTAGATTATCTAAAATTCTTGGTGCTCTTTTACTATCAGGTTACCTGAAAAAAATCTTATCCTATCAGCATTGCTCAGCCTTGTCAAAGAAATGGATCTACTCTTAAAACACACACACACACACATTGTCATGCTGAGTAAGCTTTTCACAAAAATCTGTTAAGTTTGTTAATACTATGAGAAGAACTTCCTTCTAAAATAGCTGTTTTGCTTTTTGTTTTCTTCCTTGTAGGGATTCCTCACATTCCTACTTTGCTTTTATCTGACTATCACCTTAAAGGTTGATTTTACAACTTTTAGGATACATTAATTGAGTATGTCTAGCTCTCAGCAATCCCACTTAAGCTTTCTGAGGCTGTTTCCTTCCCTAAAAGCTGGCGCAGTGTTATGGAACACCAGCCTCAGTTTCCCTCAGCCAATAAAAGGAAACAGAATTTGAGAAGGAAAGAAGTTTAATTTGTCAACAAATTGAGGAGTGCAGCAGATTCAAATCTGAAAGACCACCTTTCTGCTCTTCGTCAGAGTGAGAGTTACTTATGCAAAGGAGTAATACCAAAGGGGATGGGCAAGGGTCAGCATGTTCTTTGATTCAGGCAGAGATTTCAGATGGGCACCAGCTTGCTTTGTTAACACCTGGATTTAAAGTCCTTAGATATTTTACTTCCTCTTAGGGAAAGCTTTCTTCTTCCTAAGAAAGCAAGAAGACAGACTTATTACGTGTAATGGATAGGAATGCTTATCTGATGGGGCAGAAGAGACCTGTCTTGTTTCACTGCATTGTCAGCCCCTTCCTCATTGCTTGCTCATTCATACGGCAAAACATTTGACATTCCTTAACAATTGGCTTCATTCCTCTTGTCCAGACAGGTGTGACCCTAATCTCTCTCTGGGTTATTTTAAACAACCCCATTCTCCTGTAAGAATTATAGTACAATTAACCTCAACTTTTCACATTATCATGTGGCTTGTTCTGCCCTCCCAGCCTAAAAATCTTCTATTTACTTCCCTCAAAGTTGTTTTTATTACTAAAGGGGCATTCTTGTTGTCAGTCATCATCAGGTGACAATACTGGCTTTGTTAATACTGGTCTTTCCAAGCTGGAGACAGAATGACTCCTTACTCAATCAAAACAGTTTCAAATGGTTTTCTAGGATTATGTCAGATCATTTATTCTACCTTCACACACCAAGCACATTCAATCCCTACAGCTTCTCCCTATCCATGCTTCACTGTTGTAGACTGTCCCATTCCCCAGGCTCTATTTTCATAGATGGCTCTTCTGCTGTAAGCCATGGAGTCATGGTTTGACATGCAGACAGACTTGGGTGTCTCTTGGCGAGTTGTCTATATTGCACTTTTCCCTTTGACTCAACATGCTGAGTAATTTTGGCCCTTTCCTCATTTCCACAGGCTTTTAACATCATTCTAGCTCACTATATGTTACTTCCCTAGTACAAGACGTCTCTTCTGCCCTTCTTAACATTAATATTTATGAAGTCATACTATCAGTTTTCAATTCTTTATAGACTTTGCTATGTCAATGTATTCATCCCATTTTATTTCTCATATTCATAGTTATTCTGGACTCCCAGGTTCTCTGTCTATAGTAAATGTAGTTGATACAGCCCACTGTGTTTAATGCGTTTGCATAACCTGAAATTTGTCTTTTTTCCAAGGGGCCTGCAGCTTGGCTAACATGTTTAACATCCCCCTTACACAAGTAAAAGATATTGTTTGTGATTACAAAGTTCTGGCCACACCTTTCCCTCAGGTGTTAACTACATGGCACTCAAGGCAATGAATTATGACAGATAGACATCAACCAATTTCCTTCCTTTGGTCTACATCTTATCTTCATGTTAACCAACATTTTTCAGGATTTAATGGTCAGCACAGCCTGGTGAACATTCTTATACGTCATCTCTACCTGACATTTGAAGTCATGGGTTGTCCTTTTCACATCAAAACTGATAATGGTCCAACTTATAAGTCCAAATCTTTGGAAGCTTTTTCTCTCATTCAGCACATTACCAGCATTCCTTATATCCCCACAAGTCAAGATACTGTGGGACATGCTGATGGGCTCTTTAAACTCTAACAAAACAAAAGGGAGAATGCTCCTCCCTTCAGGATCTACTTTAAACCATTTACAGTGTAGTCACAAATCATAATCTGACCACCCAGGTAGGCTTCACTTATCCACACGTACAAGACAGAAAAACAAACCTCTAGTTTTGTACAAACATTGTCTAATTCTAACAGACTAGGCCCAGTTCTTTTGACCTCATGGGGAAAAGGCATATGGCAATTATGTCACCACAGGGTATTCATCGATTCTGGTCCCCTACCTTAAACCTTATGAGCTGGTACGGCAACTTAGTCTGATGTCAAAGATGCAGGACCTGAGACTGACTTCTTGGCCAAAAACCACTCTTTGAAAAGGAAGCCTAAAAATCCTGATAATTCAGCCCTAACATGGGGAGAGATTAAATGCCTTACCTCATCAGTGGAGACACTACTGGTTCAGCAAGGAGTAACTGCCACCTCAACTAATCTTTATGTAGCCTTTATAGCCTGCCTCTCAGCTAACACTACCTTGGTAGTTTTATTTTCCTTGATCTTATGACCCAGGACAGAAGCCCATGTTAAGTGGGTCCATGTTATGAATCCCCTAGCCTTTCAAGACATAAGCTAGACTGACCAAGAACCACCTGTGGGTACTGTTTCCTCCACTCTAGGTGAACCAGATGTACTTGGTGATGTAACTACATCCCTGGCCCATAGTCTATCTGCTCCCTGGACTATTCATTCACCAAATTATCCACTTTGTTTTATGACTAGTACAAACTGTGCTAAACATCATCTCCATATTGCATTCCTATTCTTCTCAGTGATACAGGAATAGTTTTCCCCTAAAGACTTCTCATCAGTCTAAAGTAACTAGTAACCAACAACTCTTCATTCATAAGTTAAATGTGGGTATATATTAAGGACACTTCAAGGGCTCCATCGGTTCCTATATGTCACCGACATCAAATTCCTTCCTTAACTGCAAACTTTTCCATGCTATATATGGTACTCGTGTCTTTTTAAAAGATTGTGTTTTACAAAACTGGGGACCACAGGAGCTTTTAGTTTCAAATAAAACTAAATTACATTTTTGGAACAGGACAATGCCTTTCATATTCAAAAAGGCTCCAGCAGGTTGGCATATAGGATTGGCTGGCCCCCTATTTTATCTATGTTGTAATACTCAATTTCCCCCTTTCAAAACAAAATCTTGGCTTGCAGCTTTATATTATTTCCATGCACTGTATGCAAAGGTACAATTTCCTTTGCCCAAGGTCAGTTTAACTGGAAATTTACTAATAAATGCTATTATTTTAAGGTTTGTATTTATGTTTCTTTCGTCTCCTACTCTTTCCACATGTTCACAGAATAATATTACCTTCCCAAATGGCACTGTAATCACCTGTTGTATTGATCCTTCAATTTTGTACAAACACCCTATTTTCTTTATTAAACTGCATAGGCATGCCTGGGTTCCAATCGATCTGAATCAACCATTACAATGGCTCTCCCTTAATTAATTCAGGTTTTAGACTGGCCCACCACATATGCTATTTTATAGACATTTTAATTTCTGAATTCATATTCCTAGTTATTTAGTTGCTACTGCAGCAATGGCATCCACTGCATTGGTCACAAATTTACAAAATGCCAATGAAATATATCAGTAGATGAGCAATACTACTCAGGACTTCCTGGAGAAGGTCACATTCATCAAAATATTTTAACTAGATTAGATGTCCTTAAATTAACAGTGTTATGATTTAGTTAGCATCAACAAACCCTATGGGGTTGCTCTCTTTTGAGGTGTGATTCTGGATTCATGCACCTTTATATAACTAATTATACAGCTGAAAATTCAAAAGCATATTCCTGGGCCTTTCACAAAAAGAAATTTGTTGCAAGCTTTTAGCTCACAGTTGGTCCCCTCTATTGACAACTTACAAGATTACTTGTCATATCAGTTGAACCAGTTTAGAAACAGATATCTCAGGAAACCAGTGATGGCATTTTTGGTTTTCCATCCCAAGCTAATCCTAAAAATTGGTTGACTAGCCTATCCCTACAATCAGTTCTTCAATTACTACCAGTTATTTCTCTCACTATTGTTCTTTTTCTAGTAGAGCAGTCATGCCTTTGCAAAGCAAAAGGCAGAAACAAGCAATGAAGGCTCTTCTCCTGGCATATCATCACCTTAGATCTCTGCCATCTCCTCCTCCCCATCTTTCCTCTCTTTTTAAAATAAAATTTAAAATGGGGATATGTAGTATTTAAGCCACTATTCTTGCTATGCAGTTAGGCCTGTCCAATGCAAAGTCCATTTGTCCCACCCAATCAATTACCTAAAGAATGAAAACTATCAAACTTTCAAAGTTAAACAAAAGGAGGGTGATTCCCACTGGGATAATGTGTATATGCCATGAGGCATGGCCAGGAATGCCTGGGGAGACATCAAGGGATATGTAACTTTGCACCCCAGAGACTGATCAGTGGAAGGCCTTGTTAATAAGATTGGAACCATGAATTTGGGTTAGAAGTTTGATTTCAATCTTCAAACATGGGACATTAAAATAATCCAGATGCTCATCTCCAAAATTTAGATAACCTAAGCATACATTCTCTTCCTTCTAATTTTTTTCTCTTTATTCTGCCCTGAGTAATGAACTCTGTGAAATCATTAAATTAATAAAAAGTTCAGGTTTTGCCTTTTGGCAGCATCTTGTCATAATAGCTTGCTCCATGATTCCTGCTTCTTTCACAGTGTGGTGTTGCCTGATGCGAAAGCAGGGTACAAAATCAATATACAAAAATTAGTAGCATTCCTATATGCAACCAATATAACAGAAAAATAATAAATCAAGAAACTCATCTATTTGCAACTTTACCTAAGGAAAAAACCTGGCAAAAAACCTCATAAATGAGGTGAAAGTCCCATACCAAGAAACAAACTAACAAACAAGAGCTATAGAACATTGATAAAAGAAATAGAAGATGCAAAGAAATGGAAAGGCATTCCCAGCTCATGAATCAGCAAAAATCAACATTATAAAAATGGCCATTCATGGCCCTCCCTGGTGGCTCAGCAGGTTAAAGCACAGCACAAAGAAGCCTTAAGCCACTTCCACAGGAGTTCCACTGACGCCCCCCCCCTGCCCTAGAGGAGATCCACATGGTGTGGCAGACCTCTCCTGACCCTCCCACTGCTCCCCTCAGCAGTGTACTTCGTAGATCTGCCTGTTCTGCTCCCCACTCTGTCTCTGGTGAATCCTCTCACCTTCCGCATCTCTGGCCTGTACCCCAGTTCTGTACAAATAAATAAATAAATCTTTAAAAAAAAAAAAAGGCCCTTCAACCAAAAGCAAATTGCAGATTCAATGAATTTCCAATAAAAATTTTATTGAAATTTTATTTTTTCTTCAAAAAAATAGAACAAATATTGATGAAATACATCTAATAGCCAAAAGCACTCTTGGTTAGGAAATAGCAAAAAGTACTCTTGGTTAGAAAAAAAGAATGGAGATATTATGCTCACAGAATTCAACCTATACTACAATGCCATATAATTAAAACAGCATAACACTGGGGGGAAAAACAGGCATAGAGATCAATGAAATCTGCATAAACCTCAGAAATAAAGCCACACACACATAGACGGCTATTCTATGACAAAAGAACAAAAATTATGCACTGGAACTAGAACAGTCTCTTCAATAAATGATTCTGAGAATATAGGACTGCTACATGCACAAGAATGAAACTAGACTATTACTTCACACTATATACAAATATAACTCAAAATGCATAAAAGACCTGAATGTAAGACCTGAAATCATATAATACATAGAAGAAAACAAGGTAAAACATTCCATGTCATATATCTCATCATTGGAGACTCATTCCCAGAAATAACTGGGAATGTACAGCAAAAGAGACAATAACCAGGATTAAGAGACACCCCACACATCAGACCAGTAGATTCCAATAGAAAACCCAGATATAAGCCCACAGGTTTATGGGCAGCTAATCTTTGACAAATGAGCAAAGAAGATACAATGGAACAAAGAAACTGGTTCAACAAATGGTGCTGGGAAAACTGGGATGCGACATGCAAAAAAAAAAAAAAAGGAAGAAACTAGAAAATACCTCACACCAGCACAAAAACCAACTTGAAGTGTATTAAAGACATAAGAATAGAAACCATAAAATTCCTGGAAGCAAAGATGGGTGAAACTTTACATGACATACACCTCAGTTACATCTTTAAAGATACAGCAGCCAATGCAATGATAATGAAGGAAAGGGTAAACAGATGAGACTACATCAAATTAAAAAGCTTCTGTACAGCAAAAGAGACATTACAAAAAACGAATATCCCATTGGAAAAAATTTTTCTCACACAACACTAGTGATAAAGGATTGATCACAAAGATATACAAAGGACTTATGAAACTCAACAAAAATAAAATAAAACCACCTCATACCACTGAGGATGGCATGTCTTAAAACAACTAGCAACAACAAATGTTGGTGAGGATCTGGAGAAAAGAACTCTCTTGAAATGTGGGTGGGAATTCAAACTAGCACAACCACTATGTGGAAAACTGTTTGGAGGTTTCTCAATCTGCTAAAAATGGAGCTTCCACATGGCCCAGCAACCCCACTCCTAGGTATCTACCCAAAAGACACAAAAAGCACTGACTAAAAAAGACACCTGCACCTCCACATTTATTGCTGCTTTATTTATAAAAGGAAAGACATGAAATCAACCCAAATGCCCAAAAGTAGAAGACTGGGTTAAAAAGATGTGGTACATATACACAATGGAATATTACTCAGCAATCAAAAAAGATAAACTGATGTCATTTGCAGCAACATGGATGGAGTTGTAAGGGATCATGCATGCTTAGTGAAATAAGCCAGAAAGAGAAAGAAATATTGGATGGTTTCACTCATAGCAGGAGCATAAAGGATCAGGGGAAAAAATAATAATGAAAGCCTATATACCAGAAACATTTAATGGGAGTGGAATGGGGAATGGGATCAAAAAGGGGTTGTGGGGAAAGTTCACTGGACTATGGTGATGGCACAGGGTGATTTGGTGATGGGAAGCCCACAGGGATTACAACTGAGATGGGAAAAGTTACAAAATAATGTAAATTAAACTCTTATATTAAATAGATAAGTAAGTGGACAGAAGAGCTAAAAAGACACTTCTCAAAAGAGAAAATGCAAAAGGTCAACAGGTATATCAAGAAGCAGGGGAACGCAAATCAAAACCAAAATGAAATATCACCTCACAACAGTAAGAATGGCCCATATTTTAAAAACTAACAACAAATGATGGCAAGGATGTAGAAAAGGGGGAAACTTCTTACATTGCTGGTGAGAATGCAAACTGGTCCAACCCCTATGGAAGGTCATGTGGAGGACCCTCAAATTAGCAAAAATGGATATGCCATATAACCCAGCAATTCTACCCATAGGAATCCACCCAAAGTACAAAAAAACATTACTTCAAAAAGACATGTACACTCCTATACTCATTGCATGACTATTTACTATAGGTAAAATATGGAAACAACCTAAATGCCTCAAAACAGATGACTGAATCAAGAAGTTGTGGTATAGGGACTCCCTGCTGGCACAGGGTTTGAAGACATAGCACTATCAAGCTATGGCTAGCAACTGCAACTGGCAAAGAAGCAACCCACATGGTGCATCAAATCTCTCAAGTCTCGCCTGCTTCCCTCAGCAGTGCATTTCAGTTGATCCACCTATTCTCTCTGGGAGCAATAAAATGCATAATAGAAAGCATGTAAGGGTCCTCCGTGGTGGCACAACGGGTTAAGGCCCAACACTAAGAAGTGATTCGCAACCACTGCAGCACAAGTTTGATCCCCTGCCAGGGAGGTGACCCACATAGGGCAGCAGCTCTCCTATCTTGCCCCTGCTCCCCTCAGCAGTGTACTTCGACTATCTGTCTATTCTTCTCCCCACTGTCCCTGATGATCCTCTCACCCTCGGCATCTCTGGCTTGAACTCCAGTTCTGTATGCAAATATATCAATAAAAAAAAAAAAGGAAAGCATGTAAAACACTTGACGACATAAACCTCAGTGATGTGTTTAAGGATTAATTTTCAATAGCAAGAGAAACAAAAGAAAACAAACAACTGTGACTACATTAAGCACAAACATTTCTGTACAGTGGGAAAAGTAACTAGAACACGAACACACCCTACTGAGTGGATGAAAATATTTCAGACTAGGGACTGATATTGAAGATCTACACAGAATTAATGCAAGACAACTAAAAGAAAACAAATAAAAAACCTATCAAAAAATAGAACAAAACAAAGACTTTTCTAAAGAGGTCATACAGATAAACAACAGGCACATAAGAAAATCATTTATTATCATGGAAATGCTAATTAAGACCATTTCACACCTGTGAGATTTATAAGAGGAGAAAACAGTGGTGGTGAAGATGTGGAAAAAAGGGAACTAACTCACCAACTTTGTTTGTGGGTATGCAACCTGGTCCAGGTCTATAAAAAGCAGTATAAAAGCTTATCAAAAGATTAAAGATCAGCCATATGACCCAGTAATTCCATCCCTAGACATCTACCTGAAAAAAGTGCAGTGAGGCAGGAGTGAGAGCAGAGAGAGATGGGAGCATAATGGACTATGGTGGTGAGCTATGGATTATTTGGAGCTTATTGACTATGATGACAGTACCTAAGTGGCAATGACTTGTTTTACCAAAATATCAGCAATAATGTAAGTCCATGTTACCTTAATCAACAAATTTAAAAAACACAGAAGTGAAAAGTCTAATGGTCAGTGAATTTAAGATAAATAATATAATGAAGCACTCTAACATAGACTGGAATTAGAAAGCAAATTAATGAGTAGAGGAACATTTCATCAAAGAGAAGCTATAAAAAATTTCAGAACTGTCATACATGGTTAGAAAAGGAATCAGGGCCCTCCCTGGTGGCGCAGCCAGGTTAAAGCACAGCACTGAGAAGCTAAAGCCACTTCCGCATGAGTTTGATCCCTATCCCGGAGGTGATCCACATGACATGGCAGACCTCTCCTGACCTGCCGCTGCTCCTCTCAGCAGTGTACTTCGTCAGTCGACCTGTTCTGCTCCCCACTCTGTCTCTGGTGAAGCCTCTCACCGCCCCTCAGCCGCTGGCCTGTACCCCAGTTCTGTATGCACAAATAAATAAACCTTAAAAAAAAAAGAAAAGAAAGAAAAGAAAAGAAAAGGAATCAGAAGAATCGTTAATGTTCCAGAAGTAAAGAGACACAATGAGCAGAGAACAAAGAAAGTATACAAAGAAGTAAAAGCTGAGAATTTCCTGAATTCCAAAGAGAATTAACCACAGATGTCAAAGAAGTTGATAGAACAACCAAATTTATAACTCAAAAATCCTACAAATCAAAATATTGCTTAGTTATTAAAAGTCAGTTATAAGTACAAATGTATTAAACTCTCAAAGGGGGAGGAGCTTGCAACTTATAAAGTAACACTAGTTAGGATAGCATAAGATTTCTCAGCAGAAATTGTACAGGCTAGGAGAGAAATGACATATTCACAATTCTACAAAATAAAAAATATCAGCCAAGAGTATTTTACAATAGAAAATTTTCATTCAAATATCATGGATAAAAACTTTCTATGGTAACAATAGCTAATATAGTTTACCACCAACAAACTGTACTGCAAGAAACACTAAAAATTTCTACAAGGAAAAAGAAAAATACACAAAATCTCAAACAAGATAAGTAGTATAACAGAATGAAAAACATCATCAAGGATAATATGATAAATAACAAAATGGACAAAATCTGTTTAATCAAATGACAATGAATTGATTCCAGCACAATGAAGAACTTTATTGAAACAGAAAGTTTGACACAATCCTTGTTGTGCCCAGATTTTAAATCCCACAAGCCATCAGAGATGATCTCATGTTTTCACTGTAATCACAAAGCAACATTTAAAATAAAGAGAATAAAAAGAATAAATGAAAGCAAAATGAGACAACCACCAGGGGAAATCATCTAAATGAAATGTAATGTAAAAACACATAGAAAAAAGAAATAAAAAGACAGATTAAAAAACAACACCACCAAAATACAAAATATAGAATGGAAGGAATTAGGCCCCCTATATTAATAATCAACCGAAATGTGAATGATTGAACTCATCAAACAAAATATATAGTGATTTTGGGGTATGAAAATTGGATGTAATATCTGAAGCCATAAAATAAAATATAGACAAAGCACTTCAAGGCGTAAGTTTCGGTGATGTGTTTAACGTCAAGAAAAAAAAAATTAAAAACTGAGGCTACATTAAACTAAAATGTTTCTTCACAGTGAAAGAAAAAGAAACTGAAACAAAGAGACACCCTACTGAGTGGGTGAAAAAGCAAGATCCATCTACATTTTGCATAGAAGAAACTCATTGTATTTAAAAGCAAACACGGATCCACAATAAAAGTTTGGAGGAAGGAAGGCATTTCAAGACAACACACAAAAGTCAGGAATGGCTTTTCATATTCCTAAGAATGTAGAATTTTAGTCCAAATTATGCCCTCTTTTCAGTTCAGGGTTCTTGGGTTCACTCTGGGAAAGATTTCACCAGGGCTCCCCTTTCAGCGGCACACGGCGAGATTCTTCATGAGACAGAGACTCAGTTACATTTAAAGAGTAAGCTTAGGCCCTCCCTGGTGGCACAGCGGGTTAAAGCACAGCACTGAGAATCTAAAGCGCTTCCGCATGAGTTTGATTCCCGCCTGCCCTGGAGGTGACCACATGGTGTGGCAGACCTCTCCTGACCCGCCCGCTGCTCCCCTCAGCAGTGTACTTTTGTCAATCTGCCTGTTCTGTTCCCCACTCTGTCTCTGGTGAAGCCTCTCATCACCCCTGAGCCTCTAGCCTGTACCTCAGTTCTGTATGCATAAATAAATAAATCTTAAAAAAAAAATTCTTTAAAGAGTAAATTTATTAGAAAGAGACAGGGGAGGAAAAGACACCTGCATAGGTGCAAGGGGGCAGGAAGAGCTGCCACGAAAGGGACAGGCTTGCAGAGGGAGAGGACTGCATAGTTGCAGGCAGGCGGCCTAAGGAGAGAGCGGCCTCCGCTGGGGGAGTTCAATGCAGAGGCCCAGCATTGTCATGGACAGGCAAGGAGGCTGCTGCCCGCAGAGGGAGAGAGTGGGTGGAAAGAAGCACCTGCATAGGCACAGGTCGGCAGTGGAACAGCTGCCCTGTGCTGGTGGAGAGACCTCCCTGGTATAGGCAGTTTTCCCTTGGGAGGGGCACACTCCTTGTGAGCCTAGGTAGAACTTGAGAGGACCAGAGATTTCCTGATGAGCTTCGTCTCCATGTCCTTATCTTTTACCTTTTGGGTTTGAGCTTTGGGCACAGCCCCCAACAGTCTGTTATCTGCTGGGACCTCTTGGAGACATCCAGGCATCCCGGACAACCTGGACATCGGGCTTTAGTGCCTGAGGACCTTGATGTTATGGCTGTGTCAGTTGCTGTGCTAGCCCCTTCTATCTGTCCCCTTTGTGTGACTCAGTCTTGTGATGCCTCCCCTGCATTCCTTCCTCATCACAAATAGGAAATAAGAGACAGAAGGATGATGCATAATGACCAAGGGATGAGTGCACTAAAAAGATATAACTGTCATTAATATATATATGCAAACAACATAAGTGCACAATCACACAAGAAAGTGGCAAAAATATTAAATATGCAAAAACAGAAAAACATAGCAATAAACAAGTATTGAGCTAATGATAAAAGTGAATTTAAAAGTAACTAATGGCGGCTCTCCCCGACAGCACAGCAGGTTAGGGTTAAAACACTGCACTAAGAAGCTAAAGCCACTTCAGCAAGAGTTGGATCCCCACCCAGGAGATGATCACATGGTCGTGGCAGGGCAGACCTCTCCTGACCATCCTGCTGCTCCCCTCAGTGGTGTGCTTTGTTGATCTGCCTGTTCTGCTCCCCACTGTATCTCTGGTGAAGCCTCTTATGGCCCCTGAACCTCTGGCCTGTACCCCAGTTCTATATGCAAAAATAAATATATCTTTAAAAAGAAGTACTAGTGGCAAATTAAAATAAACATCATAGTAGTAAAGACTATGGGTTTTAGCAAGAAATAATAAAAGAGGGAAGTATATAGCAAAACTGCCTAGATCAGGAAATTTAAAAATTTCAAAAAAACAGCCTAGCATTACATGTTGAAGAAAAACAGAGAAAATTAAAGTAAAACCAGAAGGAAAAATATAGCGAAAAAATGTATTAATAGAATCAGTAAAGAAGGAAAGGTTACAACAGATGTTACAGAAATAAAGAGGATCATAAAAGATTACTGTGAACATCTTTATGGCAATAAATAGGATAATCTACAAGAAATGGAGAAATTGTTAGTATTGTATACACTCCCCAGAACGAATAAATAAGAAATAGAAACCTTGAACAGAAAAATTTCAAGCAAGGAAATTGAAACAGCAATCAAAATCTCAAAATAAAAATTAAAAAAAAAAATGGGAGCCCAGAACCAGGTGGTTTCACTAGTGAATTGTCCCAAACATCCAGATTCAAATTAATATTTACCTTTCTCAGACTCTTTCAAAAGTTTGAAGGACAAGGAATGTTTCCAAATACAAATGAGGCCAATATTACTCTGAAAAACAAAGCATGAAAATATATCGCAAGACAATTACAGAATATCCCACATGAAAATAAAGGAAAAACTTTCAATAAAATCTTAAGAAAACAAATTCAATAACACACCCTAAGGATCATATATAATGAGCAAATGTGACCTATTCCAAAGATGGAAAGGCGTTCCAGTATACACAAATCTAAATCTATCTCTGTGATTCATCAAACAAAAGGTAAACAAATTAAAAAATGATGGTATAAATAAATACAGAGAAACATATTACAAGATGCAACAACAATTTATCATATAAACTCTCAGTAAAATGGGAATAGAAGGAACATTCCTTGACATAAAATCTCATATATAACAAACTCATGTCTAGTATTATACTCAATGGTGAAAACCCAAAAGCTTTTCCTGTTAGATCAGGTAAAATACAAGGAGATATATATATATATATATATATATATATATATACTTACACTTTCACTACTATTGAAAACATAACTTATTCAATTAAATTAGAGAAAGAAATGGGAATTAAATTGGAAAGTAAGATGTAAAATTCATTACTATTTGAAGAATACATGATAATATACACAGAAAATGTAGAGATTCTGTTACAGGGCAGGGGGAGAGGGGCACCCCTGAATCCCCAAACCTGCCTGCTCTAAATAGGTTCTGCCATCTGCTGCATCAAGACAAGTCATAAGAGCTTTAATGGAAAAAGACAAAGAATATAATCTCTAAATCAAACACCTGAAGTTACCCAGCCCCTCATGGGTAAAAGCCTACCCAAAAGGGATTAGTCCAAAGCAAGGCCTGAAAGCCCGCCACAAGACTAAAGCACCTTCTGGCAGGGACCCATAGAAAGGGTCAAATATGGCCAGACATGTCTGGGAGGAAAAGAGCAAAATCAAAGAGCAAAATCAAAATCAAGGTAAACTCTGCCATAGTGAACCTTCCCACAGATCTCTCACCCACATCTGTTTCAACTAGTGCTGAACCAAGAAGCAAATGCTGTTTCTTCACATGTCTCTGCTCCATGTGGCTTCCTCAGGTCTCCTCCTGGCTCTCCATCCTGCTACCTTCTTCTCCATGCTCCTACTTCAGCTCTGCCCTCCTTCTGGGTGGAGCAGGGAAACTGGAACTTCCCCTTTTCCTGGGGACCACCCTGTTACATTTCCATTAAAAGCTATTAGAAATAATACATAACTACAGTAAAGTCACAGGCTACAGAATCAATACATAAAAGTTGTTTGCATTTTCATCAGGAAATAAACTAGAAAAGAAAATAAGGAAATAATCTTATTAACATTGCACAAAATACAATTAATTACTAAGTAATAAATTTGACAAAGGAATTTGCATAGAATTGATGTCATTTTTGGAGTTAGTGTAGGGTCCTTGGGTTCACTCTGGGAAAGATTTCACAGAGCTCCCCTTTCTGCATCACGCAGTGAGTTTTCAGGTGAGTTTCCCCACGAGACAGAAACTCAGTTATATTTAAAGAGTAGGTTTATTAGAATAAAAGGACAGGAGTATTGGACACTTACATGGACTCAAGGGACAGGCTTGATGAGAGGCCCACGTGGTTGCAGGCAAGTGGCCTTAGGACAGTGGCCGCTAGTGAGGTAAGTCAGTGCAGATAAGTCCAGGCTCGATACAGGTCTCAGGCAGGCAGGAGGCTACTGCCCTGCAGAGAGAGAGTGTGTGTAGAAAGAAACACCTGCATAGTCACAGGTGGGCCCAGTGCTGATGGAGAGACCACCCTGATATAGACTTCTCTCTTTGGGAAGGGCCCACTCCTTATGAGCCTAGGTTTCTTGATTTTGAATAGAATCTGAAAGGGACAGGATATCCCACAATGGGCTCAATCTCCATTGCTTTATTTTTCACCTTTTGGGTCTGCACTCTAGACCCTGCCTCAGCAGTATGCTACCTGCTTGGATCTTGATTTCTATGGCTGTGTCAATGGCTATGCTAATCCCTTCTGCCCAACTCCTAAGTGAGTCAGTCCTGTGATGCTTCCTTTCTATTCTTTCCTCCATCAGAATCACAAAGTACCCCAAATTTCCAAAGCTGTTCTGACTAAAAAGGGAAAGAATGGGAACATTATACTTCAGACTCACTATACTACAAAGGCATAATAATAAAATCAGCATTACACTGGAACAAAAATGCACATAGAGACTGCTGGTGTTGGAGCAGCTGGAGGAAAGCAGTCAAGCAACTGGAGACAGAGATTCAAGATTTAATTGGGGCTTCAGAATACTGGCCAGCCAGGAGCAACACCCTCTTAGAGAGTATGGCCCAGAGCAGTTACAGAAACCAGTTTTTATATACTGCAGGCAAGGAAACAAAACTTAGTTGTTACAGAGATAACATTCTTGCACTGGGCCCTAGGATCATATGACCTGATCATATGACCCGTATCCTGGTCCTGTTGCAGACAGTAATCAATTTTACAAGTGTTCTTCCTTTTACAGCAAAGTTATTGCTTTGTCCAGATTTCTGTGACCGGCCACAAGGAAGAAAGACAGGAGGCAGAAAGGCTGAGCAAGTAGTGTTTATTGCTCCCGGGCAGCAGCTGAGACAGAGCTCCCAAGGGTGGGGTCCACAGCTACTGCCAGTGCTGTAGGGGAAAGTGTCTCTTATATGCTTTAGGTTCAGATTCTAGGAAGATGATGTGTCACTGCACACCTGGATGTGAGGCTCAGTTCCCGTCATTGTGTTACTGCCTGTATCTGGTCATACTCAACAGTTATTTGGAGAACTTCCTATCACAGCAAGCAGCAAGGAGGATACAGAAGCAGAAAAGGTGGTTAGCACAAAATAGCATTAGCTTGGTTCAATACAGGTCCAACAATGGCATAGAATCAGAAGTTCAAAAATAAAACCACAAATATATGGTCAACTAATCTGTGACAAAAGAACAAAGAATATGCTCTGGAACAAGCACAGTCCCTTCAGTTAAATGGTGCTGGGAAAACTGGACTGCCACAGGTAAAAGAATAAAAGTAGTGAAGGAAAGCAGTAATAAATTTGACAAAGGAATTTGCATAGAATTGACGTCATTTTTGGAGTTAGTGCAGGGTCCTTGGGTTCACTCTGGGAAAGATTTCACCAGAGCTCCCCTTTCTGCATCTTCAGATGCTAGGAAAACAAAAGAGAATACAAACAGCTGGGACTTCATCAAACTAAACCTCTCTTTTTCTGTCCGGCAAGAGACAATAATAAAAATGAAACGACTCTGCTGAACCGGAGGAGGTAGTTGAGCACCGTACATCTGATAAGAGGTGTTTTGTCCCAACTTCTGCGACCGGACACAAGAAAGAAAGGTGGGAGGCAGAAAGGCTGAGCAAGCAGAGTTTATTGCTCCTGGACAGCAGCTGAGACAGAGCCCCTAGAGTGGGGTCCACAGCTACTGCCAGCCCTATGGGGGGAAGGGTCTCTTATATAGATTCTAAACTCAAATTCCAAAAGGGTGATTCATCGCTATGTCCCTTAATGTAAGGCCAGTTCGTTATCACCTTCATCTAGTCCTATCCCCGACACAAGGCCCCATTAATTGGATGCAAGGCCCAGTTTATTACTGCTTTATCACCCTTGGATGCAAGGCATAATTTATTACTGCCCTTATCCAGTCCCTCAGTAAATCTCCACACTTGGTCACTCCCAACAAGAGGCTACATTGAATATCTACAAAGAGCTCATAAAACTCAAGTTAAAAAAAAAAAATCATACAACTTGAAAAATGGGTAAAAGAGCTAAATAGACACTTCTCCAAAAATGAAATGCATATGGTCAATAAGTATTTCACAAAATGTTCATCATCACTTATTATCAGAGAAATACAAATCAAAATTAAAGGATTTGTGAATAAGAAAGAAAGAGATGAGAGCAAAAGCCCAAGAAGAAAGTTTATTGCACTGTTGGGCAATACCCACACATGTGTATGGCAGGTATTGAAATGGTACTGGTGAGAAGCGGGCTTTTTATACTATTATGGGGTGAAGCACCATAGTGGGCACTTTGCCCTTATGTGGAGTTGTTTTTCCATGTTTTTGTGCTACTGACTTTCCCTCCCCCCACCCTTTTTCCTGCTGTCATCAGGTGATACTTAGTCACTGGACAAGTTCTGGGTCCGTTTCTGCCCTGGGGCGGTTCTAAACTTTCCCCTGGGCCTAACATCGCCAGCCTTTTGTTATATAGGGTGTTAGGGCAAACTTCTCATTAGCTACTTCCTGCTGGGAAGGGGCAGGCATGGACACCTATAGAAAAATGATGTAGGCGGTGTGGCTAGTATAGTCTGGGCCGGGAAGATTTTCAGAGGGGTTTATATTTATATGATAGCCAATGGCTGGTAGTCCTTCATGTCAGCTGGTTGAAGGTTGTGTGCATGAGCCACATGACTTGGTTTTGAATGAACCTTATGAGGCAAGGGGCAAAATGAAAAAATAGGCAAATTATCAGCAACAGAAGCCAGGAGGAGAGAGGGTGTACTAGCCATGTCCAGGCATTTTTTACCCCTTTTCCTCCAGCTAGAGGTAATTGTTAATTTGTTTAATCGGTCAATGCTTTGCTCAACCAGCCCTGATTCACTTATATAGTAGCAACATTCTACCCATAAAAATAGACATGGGGAGGAAAAGCTGGTTGAAGGATTGGAGATTCATCTCAGGGTTTGGAAAAACCTGAGGAGACAGGGAGCGAACGTGATAAAAAGGAAAAATCATAATTATTGGTCCCACTGGTAGGAGAAGCCATGTCAGGAGTGAGGATGTGAACCGCGACTCCAGAGGTATGGAGTAGGTTAAAGAGATGGACAGGCTGTTAAGATTGTTTGAGCAAGCCCCATGCCAATTCTGGACTGGCGAGATCCCAAAGATTAAAAGTGATTTGTGTATTAGATGGGTCTCACCAGGTGACATGGGTTCTCAACTGCTGCAGTCAGAGCAAGGATAGGTGATGCCAGTGGCTGAATCTCTGGAGCTCACAGCCGTTGGTGTGGTGAGAATGACCAATTATGGGCCTGTCCACCTGGGCTGGAGGGTCTGAGAGTGCAGTTCGGTGGTGTAGGTCCATTCCCAGGACAGGCTGACACATGAGTCCATCGGGCCCAAAGAGAGATGAGCTGGACTGGATGATAGTGCAGGCATCAAAGTGAGGAAGATGCAGTTCAGTTGAGGAGGTGTACCCAGTCTCCTTGTGCAACTTGGAATTTGTATCTTGGGAGGGGTCAGAGAGAAGGTTTATAGAGAAAAGTAAAAATAGAACAAAAAGGAATAGAATTCAGTCTTGGTGGGACTGAAATTACAGGAGGTCTCTTGGAGTCAGAGGCCTCTGAGCAGCTCCAGGTTTGGGCAGGATTCAAGAGCAGAGGCAGCTGGTTCAAAGGGAGGTCCTGAAGGAGGTTGGAAAGGAATAAAGTACAACTGGCTTTGACTATTAAGGAGGGCACAAACTTAGGTCAATAAGACTAAAATTTCCAAACGTGGTAAAAGGGTCTTTATATGGTCCCTGACCAGAGTCAGAACAGTTTAAGACTATTTGAGTTCTTACTATAGATGCAAAAGAAATTTGGTTTTATGTAAGTACCGATATTAAGCTTAGCAAGTCATTCTAGCACCTAACATTTTCACCACTCTCGGAACTTCAACATTTTTCTTTTTCCTTCTTGACCTTCAGCACTTTCTTCCTTTTATCTTTCTTTTCAAGACCTTCAAGATGCTATTTCCAGCATATTTCTATCTTATTAAGCACACAGCTCACTTTACTCAACTTGTGAGTCATGACAGATTTTACCATGAAATTTTTCCTAAAGAAATCAAGGCATTTACTGGGGAAGAGTATCCCTTTTCCAGGGGAAAAGATGAGTAGACCAGTTTTTCTAGAAAAAGACTTCATCGGGAGAGCTTTAGATAAAGACCTTAGAAGCAAGTTCTTGGAGATAGTGTAAGAATAGAATCTGAAGGGGTTGGTAACCAATCATTTTGATAGATAGGTGGCTGGAACGTATTGGTCACTTCCCTTAGGACAGAGGAGGCCCAGGGCCTGGCCAGTGGATGAAGAGATAGAAGGGTTTGTCAATGTAGGCAGAGACAGTGCTAGGGCCTTGAGGAAGGCCTGCTGAAGGCCAGGAAGGCCCTCTTGGCCTCGCCACCAGAAGGTAAGGGACCAGTAGGAATTGCTTTTGCCATGTCATACAATGACTTGGGCAGGAAAGCTAAATTAGTGATCCAATTACGGAAGAATCCGACCAAACATAGGAAGGAAAGGATTTGTTCTGCAGATTAAGGAGAGGGAAGGGCCCTGATGGTCTCTTTGTGATCCACCATTAGTTGTTTGGAAGAAGCAGTCAGATGAAGACCCAGATAGACAACTGTGGAAACTGACAGTTGGGCTTTGGATGGAGAGATGTGGTATCTCTTTTAACATAGGAAGTTAAGGAGCTGTGCAGTGTGCTCTTGTGATTGAAACAGAACTGCAGAAGAGAGAGTCATCAACATGCTGAAGGAGGGTGCTGGGCTGAATGTAGGTGGTATTTTGGTGTTTTTTTTTTTCATCTATTTCTATTACATTTGTCACATTTGTCAAGAAAAGGTGGATGAGTATAGAGTAAGTGGCTCCCAGATCAAGAAGAAAATTAATATTTTCCTGCGACATACAGAGTTACCCTAGTCTCAGTCATGGAGATGGTCATTTGGGGAGCTAGCATCCAGGAGGCCTCGTTGCAAACATGCAGCAGGCTGGCAACTGAGGGGCTGGTCCCTCCTCCCTTCAGCTTTCCCGGGTTCCTGTTTTAGTGTACAGACTTGTAGCAACTGTGTCACAGGGCCACTAGTGCTCCTCTTGTGTTTCCTTCAGGAAGGTCAGAGTTTTGTTTTTCTGAGCCCGGGTAAGTCTGAGTCTGCAGGGCACTAGCAGTGGCGGCGCTTTTTACCGAGCCTGACTTTTCTCACTCACCACAACCTTTCTTCACTCTTTTAACCTTTTTCTAAGTTTGCTGTTAAAGATTTTTAAAAAACCACTTATAAGGCTGGTATGGCAGAGTTTGGGGTCCCGTGGCTAGTTTGGGGAGTTTTCTTCTACTATCTGGTGCAGACTAACTAATCAGTCCTCAGAATCACCTGGCCCTCTCTTATTTGGATAGAGGCTTGTTAACTTGCAAATGGTTTTTACTAACTACCCTTGAAAGAAAGTTTTTATTTTTCTTCTGAGTGACTTGTCATTGTTGTAGATGACCTTTGTGAGTAACAGAAAAACTAGAGAAGTATTATTTTTAAGATTTATTTATTTATTCATACAAAACTGGGGCACAGGCCAGAGATATGGAGGGTGAGAGGGTTCACCAGAGACTGAGCGGGGAGCAGAACAGGCAGATCAACGAAGTACACTGCTGAGGGGAGCAACTGGCGGGTCAGGAGAGGTCTGCCTCGCCATGTGGTCACCTCCGGGGCAGGTGGGAAACGAACTCATGCGGAAGTGGCTTAAGCTTCTTAGTGCTGCGCTTTAACCCACTGCACTACCAGGGAGGGCCACTAGAGAAGTATTTTTTAAACTCAGCACTTGTAGTAGAAAAGCATGTTTAATATTGTGATATATAGATTTAAGATAATACCAGAATATAGTTAGGCATTAGGAAGTCTCATACCTGAGAATATCTATCTGGCTTAGGAGTCTTTTTAGACAAAAATGTTAATATTTCAGGAGTTTAACATCACGGATGTTTGCCATAGAATTAGTAAACTTACAGATTATATACATACATACATATATATATATATATATATATATATATATATATATAATTACCCAGTATGATCAAGACTTACCAGTACATCTATTTGTTGACAAGACATAGTAATGTTAATGGTATCAGATTTTTTATTTACCAAAACCTGAGTATAAGACTAACAAGATCACACTACTGATTTACACAGGCATATACTACTGATATAAAATAGCAAATAATTTCACATAAAATTTTAAATATCTTTATGCCTTTAACACTCAGATCTTTGTATTGTTATAAAACTTTAGCTTTTATAATATAGAGCAGGGTAGACCTGAAAGTTAATTTTCTTCACAATAAGGAGCAAAACATAGACATGAGTGAAGTTTCCTTACAAAAAGGAGTAAAAAACATAGATATGAGTTAAGTTTCCTTACAATGAGGAGCAAAATATGGACCTGAAAATTAAGTAATTTTAGACATTTTTTTTTTTTTTTGCGAGGACAAAACAAATGTTTCTGTTAAAGAGATAAGCAGATTTACTTTCCTGGAAGAGTACTTGGTTAAGATATGTCTAGCTATAGGCACTGAAAAGTAAACCAGGTTAATTACTTTTGGGGGGTAAATACCATGAGTCTTTTTTAAATACACAGATTAATACATATAACATTAGAACTTTAAGGCATGCATGATTTTTGAATTGTTATATTTTGAACTAATTTTGTAACAAGGTGGTCCCCAGGAAAAGGGGAAGTCCCACCCAGAAGGAGGGTGGAACTGAACAGAAAAGAGAAAAGAAGAAATCTGAGGAGCTTCCTCAGGAAGCAGGAAGCAGGATGGAGAGCCAGGAGACCTGAGGAAGCCACATGTACCAAAGGGAGACATGTGAAGAAACTGTTTATTTCTTGGCCCTGGACTGGTTGAAAGAGATGAGAGTGAGAGACCCGTGGGGAGGTTGACTATGGCAGTGTTTATATTGATTTTGATTTTGCTCTTTTCCTCCCAGATTTGTCTGGCCATTTCTGACCTTTTTCTATGGGTCCCGGCCAGAATGTGCTTTAGTCTTGTGGTGGGCTTTCAGGCCTTGCTTTGGGCCAATCCCTTTTGAATTGACTTTTGCCCACAAGGAGGTGGGTAACTTCAGGTGTTTCATTTAGAAATTATATTCTTTGCCTCCTCTATTGTATACTCACTGTATTAAAGTTCCTTTTCATTAAAGTCTTATATGTTTTGTCTTGATGCAGCAGATGGCAGAACCTGTTTAGAGCCGACAGGTTTGGGGATTCAGTGCCCCTCTCTCTCTGCCCTGTAATAGATTGTTTACCAAATCTTAGATCACGATCTTTAAACTTGTTTTGTAAGAATTTATATAGGCACCAACTTATAATTGACCCTCTGGAGGTAAAACAAGAGATCTCTTGACTTGTATTAAAATTTTGGCCATGTGTACCAATCATAGAGGTAATTATCTTACCAATATTTGTGAAGACGCTGAGAAAGCTGTTACTGACTTCATCTTAATTATTTAGCAACTTTTTAGATGACATAATTTTAATGACTTGATTTTTAAATAACTTAGGTTTTAGTTTGTTACATCTGATACACTCTGATAGGCATCAAGGATTTTTTAAAAATCTGTCATAGAATCAGTATCCAGTTTTAAACATTACAGAATGCCTAGAACAGAAAACAACAAGGATAATTAAGGCAAGGAGAGAAAACCTAAGGATGCTTTAAAAAAAAAAAAATCAAACCAAGCAGGGAACCAGTTTCCTTGAAACAAAAGAAAATTTTACTTATAGACCATGAAGACCAAGAGAGGCAATAGAATAAGATCTTGTCTGTTAACCAATGTACCACCCTATTTAACAGGCCTTACCTGTTAGTAAGTCCAAAGTAATTTGATAGTCTGATCATCCAGACCTTAGAAGTGGAAAGCACAGCAAAATTAGAGGTTTTCACTCTGGAATAGACCAGAAGACTATATCAAGATGGGGTGGGGAAGTGGACATACCAATGATGTCAGCACTGGAGCAAAGGTCCAGATAGCTGCACGCTAAGAACAATGGGGAGCCCCATACCTGTCAGCCAGGCTAGGGAAATTTGGGAGATCTGGGTTGTCAGACCACAGGACTGGTCTGGGGAGGGCCTTCCCTACCCAAAAGGCCCTGGGCAGTATGACAAGATTGAAAGATAGAGAGAGGAGAGCTCAAAAGAAAGAAGGTCCTGAAACATATCACAAGAGAGGAGAGCTCAAAAGAAAGAAGATCCTGAAATGTATGACAAGACTTAAGGAAAAAGGGGCGAGAGCGCAAGAGGAAAAAGTGCCTGGACATAGGGGACTTCTGACCATTTGCCATTGTGTTGGCAAAAATTGTCTAAATATATTAAAATGTGATGGTCAAAAGTCCCATTTTTCTGGCCATCTAGACCCATTATCCAAGGTATATTGAGGCGAAGATATATTGCAAAAGAAAATTAGCCTCTTAGGTCTGATATCAGGTGAGAGATGGAGACATTTAAGCAACCGCAGGAGGCTACCCAGTGGGGGGAGTCTCTAGGAGGAAGAAAGACTGTGTTCCCCATATTAGTGACTGGGCTATCACTACCAAGAGACCACAGGTAACCAACAGATGTCCCTGTGGCACTTAGAGGCCCTCTATGGAAAAGCGAAAAAGAGTCCTATGAGGGAAAGGCACCAACAACTGGTATCCCAAATGGGTGGGAGAGCCCGCAAATGAGAAAAACATGGGGAAAGGTGTAAGACCCCGGCGTCCCAGAGAAAGACAGACCCCAAACGGTGTCGAGGGTGGGGAGCGTCCCCCAGCAAATCCTCCAACCTGAAAGGGTCGACCACGGAGGGCTGACAATGAGAGAGAAAGTGACGGAGTTGGTAGGATAATCGGTACTCACTAGTCGACTGGGTTGGTGGGTTGGGAGGCCTACTTGTGCAGTTGGAGTACCAGGGTCCCACAATTTAGAGACCACAATTGAGAGGTCAGATTTTGGGGTATAAGTGTGGTCAGAGATCAGAGGTCTCGGCGGCAATGGAGGATGACAAGACACAGAAATAGGAGGAGAAAATTAGCCTAAAAGAGGATACACAGGAGGTGCTGAGGATCTGCAATCATACGAATCTGGGTTTACCCAGAGGGCCATATGAGGCTCAGGCGAGCCCCTTCCCTGCTTACCTAGCATTGGAGGGGGCTAGGGCCTGTTCTCCCATAGGGAGGGGAGCCTTCGGTTACTTACCGGCCCCCTTTTAGCCAAAGTAAGCACAGAGTGGGGGGGGGTGTCTCTGGGCTCCTGAGATTCTGAGTGAAGTCTTAAGATCCTGAGATTCTGAGTGAGAATGAGAAGTGAGCAGGGGAGAGTTGAAGAGAGGTCTGTGAACCGAGGTTCGGGAGCCAGGTGAGTCTATCCAGCTGGAGCAGCTTTGGGCTCTTGGGTTTCAGCACCAAGATAAAAGGGTTAGAGAGTAAGAAAGATAGATGACAGCAAAAGCCAAAGAAGGAAGTTTATTGCACTCTCGGCAATACCCACTCACGTGTATGGCAGGTATTGCAATGGTACTTCAAGAAGCGGGCTTTTTATACAGTTATGGGGTGGACCACCTTAGTGGGGGCACTTTGCCCCTGTTTGTAGTTGTTTTTCCGTGTTTTTGTGCTACTATTTTTGTACCCTTTTTTCTGCTGTCATCAGGTGATGCTTAGTCACTGGGCAAGTTCTGGTTCCCTTTCTGCCTTGGGCAGCTCTTAACTTCCCCCTGGGCCTAACAAAAACCACAATGAAGTACCACTTCACACAGGTGAGAATGATCCACAGTAAAACTGCAAAAAAAGAAAAAAAAACAGCAACCAGAAATAAAAAATGCTGGAAATATGTGGAGAAAAGAACCTTCTTAACACTGCTTGTGGAAAAGTAAGCTGGTCCAGCAGCTATGGAAAACTGTTTATCCTTAAAACACTAAAAAAGAATCTAATGAGCTAGGATTCTACTGAGAGAACACAAAAGCACTAACCCAAAAGGAAACCTGCATTCCTATGTTTATTGCAGTGTAACAGGGTGGACCTCGGAAAAGGGGAGGCTTCAGGCTCCCTGCTCCATCCAAAAGGAGGGTAGAGCTGAGCAGAGAAGTGAGGAATCTGGAGAGGAGTCTGAAGAGGAAGAAAGCAGAATGGAGAGCCAGAAGGTGACCTGAGGGAGGCACATGGAGCAGAGAGACATGTGAAGAAACCGTGCTTTTTTTCTTGATCTTGGGAAGGGTGAAACAAATGTGGGTGAGAGACCCATGGGGAGGTTCACTATGGCAGCATTTATCTTGATTTTGATTTTGCTCTTTTCCTCCCAGACTGGTCTGGTCATTTCTGACCCTTTTCTACAGTCCTAGCCAGAAGGTGCTTTAGTCTTGTGACAGGCTTTCAGGCCTTAACTGGGGCAATCCCTTTTGGGTAGAATTTTACCCAAAATTTATAAATTATGTTCTTTGTCTTCTCTGTATTGCACATTAATTGTATTAAAGTTCCTTTCCGTTAAAGCTCTTATGTCTTGTCTTGATGCGACGATGGCAGATATCTGCCTATTCAGAGTAGGCAGATTTGGGGGTTCAGGGGTGTCCCTCTCTCCCTGCCCTGTAACAGTGTACTATTTACTATAACTATGGTATGGAAACCACCTAAATGCCCCCAAACAGAAAAGTGGATCAAGTATAGTCGGTATATATACACAATGGAATACTACTTGGCATTAAAATATAGACATTCATGCCAATGCAATATGGGTAGGTCTGGCAGGGATTATATTAAGCAAATAATTAGAAGGAAAATATCAATGTCAGATGTTTTGACTTATATGTAGAATATAGAGATATCGAAATGTTAGACAAACACAAATATTGAAAGCCAACCATAAATGTGAGGTATCCAGGAGGGTAGGGGGAGTAGGAGGATAGAAAGTTGATGAGGGAGTAGAAGATCACAAGGGACTATGGTGATGCATTAGTTGTTGGATAGGTAAGGGGAGAAACCACATACAATCCAAAAATTAACAATGATATAAGATGAATATAAAAAACAAAATATGAAACATAATTCTTCAGTGGGTTACTGTGACGCTTACATAAAATAATGAAACATTTTTCTTGATCCTTAGTTTGGTTTCTCTATATTCCAGGTATAGATGATAATTGTATTTAGGTTCTTGCTCGTTTCCTGATGTAAGTGTCTATCGCTATGTACTTTCCTCTTTATATGGCTTTTACTGTCCCATGTGTTTTGGAAGTTTGTGACCTCATTATCATTTGTCTTGAGCTATTTTTTAAATTTCATCTTTGATTTCCTCATTAATACAGTGGTTTTTCAGTAGCATGTTTTTCTGTCTCCACATAATGGGAGAGCTCCAGCTCCTTGCTTTCTTTTTGTAGTTTGTTTCTACTTTACCATCTTTATGGGTAGAGAAAAATTTGCTATGACTTCAATTTTCATGTACTTTTTGATACTCAGCTTGTGACCCACCTATATATGTGGCCAATGCTAGAGAATGACCTATGTGCACTTGAGAAAAATGTGTATTTGGATTTCGGGAAGTGCTGTGTCCTATAGATGTCAGGTCTCTGTGGTGTAAATGTTTGTTTAGGGCTCTCCTGTCCCTGTTTATCTTTTGTATCATTGATCTTAGTGATAGTGAGGTGTTGAAGGCTCCTACAATATATGTAGTCTTTCAAATATATGTTTTCAGAGGTGATAGAAAATGTGTCCTGTATTCTGGTGCTCCTTCATTTGGTAAGCATATATTGAATATGTATTCCTGGTATATTGCCCCTTGATCATTATATAGCTTGTATCCATTTCTGTTGTGTTCTAGCATGAAGTCTATTTTATCTGACATAAGTATGGCTGCCATGTCTTTTTAAAAATATATTTATTCATTTTTATTTATTTATTTATTTTTTTATTTATTTATGCATAGTAGAGCTGGGGTATTGGCCAGATGTACAGGGGTGAGAGGATTCACCAGAGACTGAGTGGAGAGCAGAATGGATGGATCAACTGAAGTACACTGCTGAGAAAAGCAGTGGGTGAGACAGGAGATGTCTACTACACCATGCAGGTCAGCTCCCTGGCGGGGGCTTGAACTCAGCTCCCTGGCCACGGATTGAACTCAGGCCTTCGTGGATTTAACCACCTAGGCCACCAAGGAGGCCCTACCTGTGTCTTTTTAGGGGTGGGTATGTGAGCATTTTCTTTAAAAATGGTTTTCCAACTCTTTCAATCTATATTTTACTCTGGAACTCAGGTGTTAACTAGAGGTAGAATAAAGCTGAATTCTGTTCTCTAATCCAACATGCTACTCTGTGTCTTTTCATTGGTGTGTTTAGTCCATTAACATTTAAGGTGATTATTAATAGGTGGAAGTCTATAACTGTCATTATGCTTATTTTCTTGTGGGTCTTTTTAATTCCTTTTCAGTTCTTCATGTTCATTTTGAAGGTTCTGGTAAATTTTCATAGAATGAGGTTTAGTAGTAGTGAATTTTCTAAGATTTTGTCTAAGAAGGTCCTTATTTATCCTTCATATAGAACGGATAGCTTTGCAGGATAAAGTATCTATAGCTGGTATTTTAATTTGTCTTTGAATTCTTTGACTATGTCACTCTTTTCTCTTTCCCCGTGTGCTTCTTTAGAGAAGTCTGATGTAAGCTTAATGGGTTTTCCTTTATAGGTTATATGTTTCTGTCCTGTTGTAAATTTCATAATTGTTATGTCTTGTAATTTTGAAAGCTTTACTACTATGTGTCTTGCAGTACATTTCTTTTCATTAAAATATTTGGTGTCCTCTTACCTTCCTAAATGTATATTTTGTTTTCATTCTTCAAGTTTTGGAAGTTTTTTCCAATTATTTCCTTGAATAACATTTAAGCTTCCTTCTTCTTTCTGGGAATCCAATGACTTATATTTTTGTTCCTCATGGTATCAGACAATTCTCAAATTGTTTCTGCATCCTTTCTCCTCTATATCTTTCTTTGTTCTTTTATCTGAATCTTGGAGATTACAGATTACTGATTTATAGATGTCTCTTTATTGTTGTTCAATTTTTCATACCTGTATTCTATTTCTGTCACTTTCTCCAGAATTTGGGGGGGGATGGTTGATTTAAAATATTTATTTGTTTGTTTATCTATTTATTTAATATATATTATACATAATTGTTCCTTTTGTTTTCTTTTTTTTTAACAATGTTTGCTTTTTTCCTCTCAGGTATAATCTCTCTAGGATTTCCACTACCTATTCATCCATGCACCATAACCTTATTATAGTCCCTTGCTTTGGTCTCTCTCCCTCCCTCTCCCCTGAAGAATGTCTCTGATTTATAGTTGTCTCATTATTGTTTTCTTGTGTTGTTTTCTTAGTGTTTTTTTTTTTTAAATTTCCTTAGTCCCTCATTTGGTTCCCCTATATTCATCCTATAAGTGAAACCATGTGATATTTTTCCTGTTCCTTTTGAATTATTTCACTGAGCATGATCCCTTCTAGCTCCACCCATGTTGCTGTGAATGGCATTGTTTTATCTTTTACATTGCTGAATAATACTCCATTGTGTATATATACCACTTCTTCTTGATCCAGTCATCTATTGTTGAGCATTTGGGTTGTTTGTATGCCTTATCTATTATAAATGATGCTGCAATAAACATAAGGGCGCAGGTATCTTTTTGAACGGAATTGTGGAATCATATGGTAACTACATTTTTCATAGTCTGAGGAATATCCACACAGTTTTCCATAGTGGTTGGAACACTTTGCATTCCTAAGAAACCACATCCTTGCCAACATTTGCTGTTGCTAGTTTTATAAATATATGCCTTTCTTATGGTGTAAGATGATAGCTCCTTGTGGCTTTGATTTGCATTTCCCTAATTATGAGAGATGTTAAAACTTTTTTCATATACCCATGGGCCATTTGCATTTCCTCTTTGGAGAAGTGTCTTTTAAATGTTTCTGTCCATACTTTGATTGGATTGTTCACTTTTTTGTTGTTGAGTCCTGTGAGTTCATTGCATATCTCTGTGACCTGTCCCTTATCAGTTGTAAGGAGTACAAAATTTCACTTTCAGTCAGTATAGTGTCTCTTTTTGTTGTTGTTGTTAACGTCTATTTTACTGTACAGAAGCTTTTTAGTTTGACGTAATCCTAGCTTTTATTTTTTTCCTTCACTTCTTTGCATTCGGGGATGATTCTTTAAAGATGTATGTCATGTGATGTTTTGCCTATATTTTATCTTCTATATATTTTAAGCTTTCAGGTCTTATGTTTAGTTCTTTTATCCATTTTGGGTTGATTTTTTGGTATGGGGTGAAGCAGTGGTCTCGAACTATTATTTTGCTTATGGAGGTCCAGTTTTCCCATTACCATTATTGAACAAGCTGTCCCTGTTCCATTGCACATTATTTGTTTTTTGTCAAAGATCAGTTGTCTATATATGTGTGACTTTATATCTGGGCTTTCTATTCAATTCCATTGGTCTGTGTGCGTTTTTTTGTACCAGCACCATGCTATTTTAATTATGACAACTTTATGGTATAGTTTGAAGTTGGAAGTGTGACACCTTCCTTCTCTTTTGTTTTAGTCTGGATGCATTATGCTCTTGGAGGTTTTTTGTGCCCCCATATGAATTTCACCAATATTTGTTCTATTTCTTTAAAGAATATCATTAAGATATGTATTGGATTAGTGTTGTATCTAACTTGCTTTTGGTATAATAGCTATTTTGATGTTATTGATTCTTCCCATCTAGAGCAGGGAATGTCTTTCCATTTCTTTATGTCTTCTTCTATTTCTTTTAACAAGAATACATTTTCTTTTTATAGGATCTTACTCCCAAGTATTTGGTTTTTTTGTTTTGTTTTGTTTTGTTTTTGTTTTTTGTAAATGGAATGGTTTTCTTGACTTTTTCTTCTTCAGATTGGATTATTTTGTAGTTAGGAAAGCTACTGATTTTTGTGTGTTGATTTTATATCCTGCTACTTTACTAGTTGATCTTTTTACTTGCTTTTTTGTGGTGTTTTTAGGTTTCTCTATATATGTTATTATATTGTCTGCAAATAGAAATAGCTTTACGATTCTTCCCCTATTTGGATTCCTTCTATATGTCTTTCTCTTATTGTTCTGGCTAAGACAACCAGTACTCTTTTGAAAAGCAGTGGTTATAGTAGACATCCTTGTCTTGTTACTGATCTTAAGGGAAAGACTTTTAGCTTTTCACCATTGAGAATAATATTGTGATTGGGTTTGTCATATATGGCTTATATCAAATTAAGGTATGTTCCTTCTATCCTGAGATTTTCAAGGGTTTTCATCACTTTATCCAGAATTTTTACCTCCTCCATTGATATTTTTACATTCTAGCTTTATTATTTTCTTTAAAGTTGCAATCATGATTTTTATTTGTTGATTATGTTTCTCAGAGAAGTCTTTTTTTTTACTTTTCTGTATTTTCTTATATATCTCTGATCTGTTTTTCTGAGATTTGCTTCTATTCAAATTATTTGACTTTAATATTACAACTTCGGTGTCCTCCATGTTGGTACAATGGGTTGAATTGCAATACTATGAAGATTTCCACAGCTGCTGCAGTACTGATCCCCAGCCAGAAAGGTGACCCACAAGGTATGGCAGACCTCTCCTGACCCACCGGCTGCTCCCCTCGGCAGTGTATTTCCTCAGTCGGCCTGCTCAGCTCCTGGCTTTGTCTCTGGTGAATCCTCTCACTGCCCCCTGCACCTTTGGCCTGTACTCCAGTTCTGTATGCATAAATAAATATTTTAAAAATAATATTCCAATTTTGAATTTTTTATCTGACAACAAGAAAACCTCTTTGTGTCAGACGTGTTGCTGGGTTCTGTATACATATTTTCTTTTTGTGGTGTATTGTTCTCATGAGGGCTTGTTCAGCCATTTGTATTTTTCCTTCCACCTTTTGTTTGGGGGTTTTCTCATATATGAGTTTATGTTATGCATAGGTTTGCCTCTTCTTTTAGTTTTAGTTGTTTAACTGGATGGAATGTACGTTATCCAAGTTTTGGGGGCTAGTGGGCAGAATCTGTGGTTGATCTTTCCTGTTTATAGGTCATCCAGGTGTGTATTTGTTCTGCTGGGTTGGTGAAAGTCTATCTGGGCAATAGGCTGTCAGGTGTCATGGGTAGTATTTGGTCTTTAGCTACACTGATTACTCCCTGACTTCAGTCCTGAGATTCACCATTCTATAGGGGTGCTGGTAGAAATCTTATGGCAGCCAAAAGACCTTTTAGGTACAAGCAGGCATTGGCAGTGTCCTATAGTATGTCTAAGAGTTCTGCTAGACTGGGTAGGTGCTATCTTTCCAGATATGGTCTGGTAAAATCTCATAGAAGTTTGTAAGGTCTCTGTTATTCTGGGTTGGTGACTGGCAGTTTTTTGTGCAGAATACAAAGTCTCTGTGCACTCTGGCTCCATCTCCATGGTGGGGCCAAGGTCCCACTTGTCTTGACTGTGGATGGTGGGATTTTGCAGAAGATTTTAAGACTTCTGTCCTGGGAGGGAGCTATGTTGTTCTTGTTCAGGACGTCTCAAAGTCTCTGGGTGTTCTGACTCACTCCCTGTGGTAGGTTGTGTCTCAGTGGTCCATGCAAGGACTAACTGACTATTGAGGATGTTTGTGACATCTTTGCAGTTTGGAATCAGATATTCTGCATTGCATTGTTTCATTTACTTTGAGTATACAAACAGAAAGGGATTGCAAGATCATATGGTATCTGTAATCATATTTTTTTTAAAATATTCATACTGTTTTCTATAGCATTTGAACTAAATTTCCTTCCCACCAACATTGCACCAGGGTTCTTTTTTCCTCAATAACACTGCAATGATATTTTTTTTCTTGACGAATCATTTTAGCAGGTGTGAAATGGTATTTCATAGTTTTGCTATGCATTTTCTTCTTATTAAGTGATCTTGTGAATATTTTCATGTCCACATTTGAATAAATTAATTGGAAAAGTAACGATTTCCTTCCTCTTCCCATTTAAAATAATTGTATTACACTTTATTTCTTTTATTACAGTTATTTTTTATCGTTTTGTTATTACATTTTATTGAGGTAACATTGGTCAACAACACTGTATATGACTTAGGGAAATAGATTCACAGCTCAGATGTATGCCACATAACCATAGTCATAACAAAAGTATCCATATTCCTTTAACTCATACCCAGTGGATCCCCTTCCCCATCTGTCTGCACCCCACCCTCGCTAATCCTCTAATGGCCTCAATTCTGTAGCCCTATTTATAGAATTTGTTTTGGTATAGTTGTTTTCATTTCTTTTGTTTCTTTATATTCCAATATAAATGGAAACATATGCTATTTTTCTTTCTTCTTCTGAATTGTTTCACTTACTGTAATCCTCTCTGTTCCATTCATGCTGTTGCAGTGGACAGGGTCCATCCTATTTTTCATAGCTTACTAGTATACCATCTGTACATATATCATATCTTTTTAATAATCTACTCTCTGTCTTGGGGCACATACATTGTTTCTGTAATTTTGATATATTAAACAGTCCTACAATGAATATAGGGTTGCACATATCTCCTCAAGTTAGCATGTTCTCTGGAGATATATCCAGGATGGGAATAGCTAGATCATATAGTAGATCTATATTAACTATTTGAAGAGCACTCCATACTGTTTTTATGTGGGCTATTCCAGTCTTAACAATCATGTATGAGTGTTCATCCTTTATTCTCTCTGCATTCACCATTACTTGTTGTTAACTGGTATTTTTGATAAGGGGCATTCTCACAGGTGTGAGATGTTATCTCATTGTGGTTTTGATTTGCATTTCCCTAGTGATAATTGATGATTGGCTTTTTAAAATATGACTGCTGTCCATCTATATATAGCCAAAACAATTGTGACAAAAAGGAACAACAAAAGAAGCACACTTTCAGTTTCAAATTACTATATAGTAATCGAAAAAGTATAATGCTGGAAAAAGAATAGGCACATAGAATAGAACTGAGACTAAAGAAGCTCTGGGAAATAACATCAGATTAATGTTTCTAATTATCTCTGCAGAGAAAGATTCAAGAATCAAAGATAGGTACTGAATCCAAAGAATCCTGTGACAGGGGAAATAAATTAGAGTACTACATGATTCACCAATGACATAAACTGATAGAGCATATCAGAAAGGATGTGGGGAGATTTCACCTCAAGAGAACAAATGGTGATTGGAAGGACAGATGAATGTTGGGGCAGAAGCCCTGGTTATTTGCTTGCAGGAAAAGTGGATATTGAGTATAGAGTTGGAGGTGAGATTAGTTGTGTGTGCCATATGGAGTCAAGCAGATTGAAAAAGAGAAGGAAATAAGCTCATAAATGCAGTTAATCCTAACCAGTTCCCCTGAGAGCCAGTGGATATGGGCAGGTACCAGGTTAAGTAGAGAATATGAGGTCAAGTAAGGGTGCATTGAGGTGTCACAAGGGGTCATGGTCAAAAATGACAAAGATATGGGCCTGAGATTTTTTTTTTAATATTTATTTATTTGCATACAGAGCTGGGGTACAGGCCAGAGGTGGTGAGAGGATTCACCAGAAACAGAGTTGGGGAGCAGAACAGGAAAATGGATGAAGTATACTGCTGAGGGGAGCAGCAGGCGGGCCAGGAGAGGTCTGCCACACCATGTGGCCACCTCCGGTGCAGGCGGGAATCAAACTCATGCGGAAGTGGCTTTAGCTTCTCAGTGCTGTGCTTTAACCCACTGCACCACCAGGGAGGGCCTAAATAAATCTTAAAAAAAAAAGAAGAAGAAGCTAAAGTCACTTCCGCATGAGTTTGATCCCTGCCTGCCCCGGGAGGTGATCCACAGGGCGCCTCAGAACTCTCCTGACCCACCTACTGCTGCCCTCAGCAGTGTACTTCATCAATCGGCCTGTTCTGTTTCCCACTCTGTCTCTGGTGAATCCTCTCACCGCCCCTGCACCTGTGGCCTGTACTCCAGTTCTGTATGCATAAATCAATCTTAAAAAAAAAAAAAAGAAGCAGCCTTAAACTCCAAACCAAAAGAATAATGAACACGAAAAATTGGGCAAGGTACAAAATAGAACCACAAAATGACAAGTACAGATTTCCATGTATCAATAATTAGCCTAAAGGTTAAGATTCACAGTCAAAAGAAATAAAAGACACACAAAAAATACTAAAAGATATCTTGTGTGTGTGGATTGGAAGAATAAACCTTGTTAAAGTACTTACATTACCAAAAGCAATTTTCATTGCTGATTCAATTCAATGGCTATGAAAACCCAAATTACATTTTTTCAAGGAAAAAATAATTGATTATACAGTTTGTATGGAATCACAAGAGACCCTTATATAACCAAACCAATCCTATGAGAAAAGAAGAAAAATAGAGGTATCACACTTCCTGACTTCAAAGCAAGCACAAATTGATAGTAATCAAAGCAGTAATGCAAATGAAACAAAGCACAGACAAATTGAGTTGAATTGAGAGACCAGAAAAAAAGCTACACAAATATGAACATTTAATGAACATGTAATCTTTGATCAAGTTGATATGACCACACAATATAGAAAGGAAAGACTTTCAACAAATGATGTTTTGAAAAATTAACAACCAATTACAAAAAGAAAGCTCATCTTTCAAAATCCATATGCATAAACTAATTCACAAACGGAACAAATAATTGGATATAATATCTGAAATTATAAAATACATTTAAAAAACATAGGTGACACAGTGTTGAATATCAAACACATAGATGCATTTTGGGACACTATTCCAAAGGCAAGTTAAATGAAACAAAGAAAAATACGTGGAACTACATCAAATTAACAAATTTTTGTACCAGGTAAGAAAGGACCACAAAAACAAAAAGGCAACCTATTATAGAAGCTCTGAGAGAAGATCTTTGTACATTGCACATCTAATAAGGGTTTAATTTCCAAAATATATAAAGATTCCAGACAACAACAACAATAAATGAATCAATCCATTAAAAAATGGGCAAAAGACCTAAATAAGCAATTCTACAAGGATGACTACATATAGGCTACAAGCACATTGGATAGTGCTCAACCTCAGTTGTGATGAGAAAAATGAATATCAAAACAACAATATGATATCATCTCACCCCTGTGAGAATGGCATAGATCAAAAAAGTGGAAACAATGAATACTAGCAAGATTGTGAATAAGAAGGATCACTCATCCCTCGTTGGTGGGTATATAAATTGGTGCAACATATATGGGAAATGATATGGAGTCTCGCAAAAATTTAAAATTGGAAATACTATATGATCCCGCAATACCACTTCTAATTTTTACAGAAAGAAAATGGAAACAATAATAAAAGAAATTTATGCACAACTATATACATAGAATTATATTTTCCACATAAACCAAAACATCTAGTCATCCTAAATTCCCATCAACAGACAACTATAACAATGGCATTATAAAGAAATGTTGCTACACATACACATATACACACATACACACATACATACACACACTAAATTCTACTAAAACATTTAAAAAGATGAATCAGTACCACTTAGGACAAAATTAATAGAAACACGTCAGAATGTCAAAGGCAGTTACTAGATGTTTTCACTCATTTGATGAATATTATTAACAAAAGAAAAACTGGAAAAACATGAGAAAATAACTCTAGGACTTTGGGAAATATATATTGCTTACTAGAGGGAATGTGGTTAAACATTCATGTGGAATTGGCACTGGAATTCTGACAGAGGTTTAGTGAAGCATGTGTACATATGGACATGTGAAGTTGCACTCCAAAATGTGGCTGTTTATGGTAAGATTGGGAAATCAACAAAATTTAAGAAGAAATATAAGAAATCACCCAATTTTTTTTTTAGTTTTACAAATATTACTTTTATTGTTGTATTAATTTTATTGAGATAACAGCTGTTGCCAGCATTGCATATAATAAAATTTTAGGCTCAATCTCTTCACTAAAGCACACATATTTCTCCACCATTCCATGGGCTTCCTTTCATCCCTTGTTCCCCTCCTATCACATTTGCCCTCCATTATTCTCAGTCTACACTCTGATTTCTAGGGTTGGTTTGGGTTTAGTTTTTCTGTTCCATTGCTTTTGTTTTGCTATGTTCCCCATGAGTTAAATCATCCAGTATTTGTCTTTTTCTTATGACTTATTTTGCTTAGTATTATCGCCTTCAGTTCCATCCCTGTTGTCATAAATGGCAATAAGAAGTCGACCAATTTAAACAACAGACAGAAAATTGGCTAAATAAAATTAACAGAACATAAGGTTCTTTTGGAACACTAAACAATGAATATTTGTGCCATCAGAGTCCCAGAAGGAGAGAAGAAACTTGAATATGGGGTTGAAAATAATTTTTAAAAGAGCCCAGGTGAATGAGGGTGTAGGAATTCCACAGCCTCAAGGGAGGGAGTGCCTCAAGGGATGCCAGGAAGCCTGTGGAAAATGAGAGAAGCTAAACCCCCCTCATATACAGAGACAAGGGAGGAGGGAGTGTACACATCAAAGCCCAGCCCCCAACTGGGAGGCAGTGTGCTCCAGACATCATTATTGTTTGGAAAAGCTGTGCATCAGGACCCTAGAAGCTTCTAGAGAGTATAGAGAAGGTAAACCTCCCCTTAAAGGTCAGCAAAAAAGTGTGTGTAGCCTGAACCTACACCCAATGTGTCTCATAGCCCTCAGTGAAGAACACCAACTTCTGCAACCTCAGCCGATGTAAAAGCTGGTGCAGAAGTCCCACAGCCCCAAGGAAGGTCGCACTTCCAGGTATGCCAGGAAGGCTGTGGGAAGTGGAGATAAGGTAAACCCCCCCACAGATATGAGCAGAAAAGTGCACGGCTAGGCTCAGCCTCTGATTGGGGTTATGCCCCCCCCTAGACCAGGTTGTCAATCCAAGCAGAGAGCAAGCTCCAGCCAGCGCACTTCAGAGAACATTGTTTGGGAAAACTGTGCACAGGAGACCCCCCCACCCCATACACACCTCCAAGCCTCTAGGGAGTAGAAAAAATGTAAATCCCCTGACAAAGTTCAGCTGAAAAGTGTATGCACCCAGTGTCAGGAAAACGCCATCTTGGGCATGTGGCATTGAGTTTGGGAGAGGATCTCTGCACCCACAGTGCAGCCTCTATCTTGGGAACATACCTATGTTAGGACTTTAAACACCAGACACTGCTTCAAGGCTGGCACAACACTGAATGTGATATCCAGCACTGAGGCTCCTCTCCCACTCCGTCTGTTTGTCAGAGAAAAATGGGAAAAGCACAGTTCTGAAAGCTCATAAGAGGAAGTTGCTGGCATCACATAGTACATAGAACAAAATCAACTACTGCCTATTGTTGAAAATCAGGGTCCCCAAAGTTCCCTTGATCCGAGAAAAGTAGCACTCCAAAAATGAAGATTGGGACACATGAGCCCCTTCCTAAACTGAGTAAATACAGAGCAGGCAAGTGTCATCAACCTAGCCACAATATTAAGACTCTTGTGGAGGTTTGGCACAATAGTGCTGGATTTGGCCTGACCACCAGTTCCTGGGAAATCAAGAGGAGCATGGAGATGTCCAGCAATACCAGTGCTACAGTGTCACAACACATAGTACAAATTAGAAGACAAACCATAGGGAGACAGAGAAACAGAAAGCAACCAAACAAGTCCTCAGATTGACTCACCACAAAAGGAAAACCAACACCAGAACACAACAACAGTGACAAGGAAGATCTCCACAACTTATCAGAGAAAGAATTTAAAACTACAGTGATCAAAATACTGAAAGAATGGAACTGAATGAAAGAAATGCAACAAATTAAAAGATCAATGGAGGAGCTAAAGAACTCTGGGAAAAGAAATGACAGCAGAATAGATGAAATAGAAGGGTGAATCAGTACTCTCGAAGACACAAAATAAAAAGAACCAAAACAGAAAAGGAAAGGGAAGGGCACAGGAAAAAAATGAAAAACAAGGCAAGATATATGTGACTCCACGAGGAAAGGAAATATACAAATTACAGGAATATCAGAAGGTGAGGAGAGATGTATAGAGACAGAGAAAATATTTGAAGAGAAGCAAACTTCCTAAACATGAATAAGGACATGAGAGTAGACATACAAGAAGCAAGAACACCTAATGTTCATGATGAAAGGAAAAATGCAGCAAGATATATAATAGTAAAGCTCTCAAGAATCCAAAATAAAGAAAAAATAATGAAACTGACAAGAGCAAAGAAACTATAACATATAAACAAAAAACATAAGACTATCATCAGACTTCTCTGAAGAGACACTACCAGCAAGAAGAGAGTAGAGGGATATATTCAGCAAACTCCAAGACAACAAATGAACAAATGTCAACAAACAACATTTTATCCTACAAAGATCTCCTTCCTCTATGGACCTTCTCAGACAAACATAAACTCAAGAATTTCATTATGACTAAACCCTACTTCAAAAAATAATTCATGAACCCCTGAAGCTAGAGCAAACAGATGAATGAATAAGAAGAGCAGATTAAGGCAGGCAATAAATCCCAAAAAAGAAACAAAATGGCAAACACAGACACCCACGTTCACATGTAAATAGTAATCCTAAATATAAATGGTCTTAACTCATCAATAAAAAGACACACAGTAGCAGGTTGGGTTTAAAAACAAAATCCAACCTTTTGCTGTCTAAAAGAAACACATGTAACTACAAAAGGTATATGGAGACTGAAAATAAAAGGTTGGAAAACAATCCTACAAACAAATGTACCTAAAAAGAAGGCAGGAATAGTTATATCAGATAAAACGAACTTCAAACTAGAACAAGTAAAAAGTGACAAATATGGCCACTACATTATGATTAGCGAAAAAAAACATCAGGAAGATATAACACTCATCAACATATACTCACCAAATGAAGGAGTGCCAAAATATAGTAGACGATTATTACCAGCCTGAAAAATTACATTAAGGAAAGTACATATATAGTAGATTTCAACACCCCACTTTCAACAATGGACATATTGATGAGACAAAAAAAAAATAATAAAGACACTAGAGTCCTAAATAAAGACCTAAACCTCATGGGCCTAACAGACATCTATAGGACACTACACCCCAAAATTTCCAAGTACACATTTTTTTCTCAAATGCACAGGGATCATTCTCCAGAATTGATTACATACTGGGCCACAAAAGAAACATCAACAGATACACTAAGATCAAAATCATAGCAACTATCTCCTCTGATAATAAAGGCATCAAATTGGAAATAAATCATGAAAAGAAAACAAAGAACCCATCTACTTCATGAAACTGGAATCCACTCTTCTAGAAGACCATGGAACTAACAAATCAAAGAAGAAATTAGAAATACTTTGAGTTAAATGACAACACAGACACCAAATTCCAGAATATATAAGTTGCAGCAAAAGCAGTAATAAGAGGAAAATATATAGCAATACAGGCCCACATCTAAAATCAAGAAGGAAATCAAAGAAGCAACATAACTTCACGCCACACACAACTAGAAAATGAACAACAACAACAAAACTAAAGCCAATAGAAGAAAGGACATAATAAAATCAAATACTGTAAGTCCCAGCCAGAGCAATAAAAGAAAGTCGCACAAGGAATTCAGATAGGGAAAGAAGGAGTAAAACTACCATTATTTGATCATGATATTATAATATACAGAAAGAACCCTAAAAAATCCATCCAAAACTCCACAGAAGAAATACTGAAAATAATCAACCAGTTTAGCAAAGTAGTAGGACACAAAATCAACACACAAAATCACTAGCTTTCCTATACACAATCAATCTGAAGAAGAAATCAGAAAACCATCCCTTTTAAAATTGAAACCAAAAAAAATCAAACAGTTGGGAACAAACCTAACAAAAGATACGAAGGACCTATACCAAAAAAAAAAAAATTATAAAACATTATTAAAAGAAATAGAAGAAGACACAATGAAGTGGAAAAATATCCCATGCTCATGAATTGGAAGAATTAACAATGCTATTCAATGCTATTCCAATAAAAATATCAATGACATTCTTCAAAGAAATAGAGCAAACACTGGTGAAATTCATATGGAACCACAGTAAACCAAGAATAGTCAAATCTCTACTGGTGAAAACTAGGGAAATATAGGTATCACACTTCCAAATTTCAATTTACACTTCAAAGCCATAATAATTAAAACAGTGTGGTACTGGGAAAAACAAACAAACAAACAGATGCACAGACTATAGAACTGAACAGAAAGGCCAGAAATAAACTGATACTTATATGGAAATTTTATCTTTGACAAGGGAGCAAAGAATATGCAATAGAATAAGGACAGTTTGTTTACCAATTGTGCTGGGAAAACTGAACTAACATAAGCAAAAGAATGAATCTAGACCATTACCTCACAACATGCACTAAAATCAATTCAAAATAGATAAAAGATTTGGGTATAAAACCTGAAACCATAAAATATATAGAAGACAATATAGGTAAAACACTACAAGGCATACATCTCAACAAAACCTTTAGACTCTACCCAAAATAAAGAAAATTAAGGAAAAATTAAAGTCATGGAACTACATCAAACTGAAAAGCGTCTACACAGCAAAGCAGACATTAACCAAGACAGAGACACCCTACTGAAAGGGAGAAAATCATTTTTCTCCATACAACAGGCAAGGGACTGATCAAAAGATATACAAAGCTCACTCAAATCAACAAAAACAAAACAAACAACCCAGTGAAGAAATGGGCAGAAGAACTTAAAAGACAATTATCCAAAGAGGAATTGCAAATGACCAACAGGCATATGACAAAATGCTCAGCATCCCTCACAAACAGGGTAGTGCATATCAAAGCCACTATGAGATACCGCCTCACACCAGTGAGAATGACGCATATCAAAAAAAAAAAACTAGCAGGGCCCTCCCTAGTGGTATAGCGGGTTAAAGCACAGCACTGTATATCTGTGGGGAGGTTCTGCTTGCCCACATTTGATTGTTGGACCCCTCAAATGTCCCCAGATTCTCCTGGCTTTGTGTCTTCAAAAATTTCCTCCATTACTTCTAGTTTGTAGTGTGCTGGCTTAAAGTGGGGGATGAGAAGAGTTCTGAAGATTTTTTCTCTTCCCTTCCCTATTTCCAAATTCCTTTAGCAGTCTGAAAAAATCACAGGTGCTGCCAATTTTGTGTAACACGTCAGAGTGCTGCCAGGATCTCAATGTTCAGTTTTTTTGTGCTTAAAAGAAAATCTACTTAGTTTTTGTATTTTCTGTTGTTTTAATTTCTATTTCATTTATTCATGCTTTAATCTTTATTACATTCTTCATTCTTCATTTTACTTTTCCTTGTTCTGACTTTTTCTAGAAGCAATGATTTATAAAGTTCGGTTGTTATTTGATGACTTTCTTGTTGCTTTTTTTTAATGTAGTCATTTACTAACAAAAATTCTCTTTAGTGAATTTTATGTAATTCACTATGTTTAGATATATTATGTTTTCATTTTATTTTGTCTCAAGGATTTTTCTACTTTTTCTTTTGATTTCTTCTTTGAACCATTGGTTGTTGAAGACTATTCTGTGTAATTTCCACAAGCTTGTGAATTTTCCTTTTGATTAGTCAGTATTTCTTCCCATTGACTTCCAGTTTCATACCATTGTGGTTAGAAATGATAGTTGTTAGAGTTTCCACACACACCCTAAAAGAATAGGAAATTTTGGAAATTCTGCTCTCCTTAAGCACAACTAAAAGGAAAAACTTAGTATTATATAAGTCTTGTTAAATTTATTAAGCCTTATTTTGTGATCTAGCATGTCATCTAAGCTAGAGATGCTCTATGTGTGCTTGAGAAAAATGGGTTTTCTACTGATGTTGGTTGAAATATTATGTACATTTGTTCTTTATTGTTGCTCTAAGCTTCAGTTTTCTCATTAATGTCTCTCTGTATATTTTATCCACTAGTAAAAGTAAGAAACTTAAATCTCCTACTGTTATTGTTCTGGTGCCTAATTGCCCTGTCAGTTCTGTCAATATTTGAGTCATATATATGAATACTCTAATTTTGGATTCATATATATATATATATATATATATATATAGTGAGAAGTTTTGATTACTTTCTTACTTTGTATACCTTCTAGAGGTATTTTTCTTGTGGTTATTTTGCAGCTTATATAAGACATATAATAGTTTTATTGATTTATTTTAGCCTTCTAGAATCTAAACATCAATCACATATAAAAGTTCTATTATTTTACTTTACTCCCCAATTTCTGCTATTGATGCTACAAATCGCAACTTTTTATATTGTGCTTTAAAATCTTCTAATAATTGCATTGTATTTTTGAATTTGTTTTTTTAATTCTATTCAGAGGTTAAAAATAATTTCTGCACAATTGCTCTACTGGAATATTCTTTATCATTTATATACTTACATTATCAGTGAGCTTTATACTTTATATGTGTTGTGTTGTTGTCCATCACCATTATATTTCAACTTAAAGGATTCCTTTTATTATGTCCTGTACAGTAGTCTACTGTTGAAGAGCTGGCTCATTTTTGTTTTTCTATATAAGTCTTTATTATTCCTTTACTTTGTCTACAACCTGGCTAGCATGTTTTCCTTTTACGAGTATAAGCATTCTAATGGATGTTAAGTATTATCTCACTCTGATTTTTACTTTCATTTTATGTTTTTTAATCCTGTTCTTTCATATACAAATTCTCAACATGTATTTGATTTTTGTTTGCTTGTGTTATATTTTTTCAAATTTCTTTTAATTTTTTTTTGTTATTTTACATATGTTTTACTTCATTTTCCATTTTTGTATAATGTATGGTTTCTCATCTCAGTCATAGTCCCCGTGAAATTCCCACAATCAATTGACCTGTGTACCATCACTATAGTCCCTTGTGTTCTTTCCATCACTGCTTTGGTTTCTGAAAACAAAATTTCAGGGTAATTAGCAAATTCACTTTTGCAGAAGGCATTAAGACATTTTAAAGTATATATTATAAAATTACAAAGGAATTACTGAATTAATTTTAATTCATATTAATGGAAATTTATAAGGCATACATATAATAATTAAAAATTGTATAGTAATATAAAAGTGAGTATTAATAGTGTTTCTGTTCCTAAAATGTGCTGCCCTGGGAGCAGCTTCCACAGGAATTTGTTTAGGAAGCAGAGGACCAAGATAACAACAGAAAAGTTTATGTTGCTACACTCTTGAAATGGTCACACATAGAAAGACCATATACTCAAAGTGTCCATGGCTTGGAATGATGCTAGAAAGCTCCTTGAACACTGGAAACCAACACACAATCAACAGAGAAGAAAAACCAGAGAAGAGAGACATGCATCATTGTACAGTTGGTTAGGTAGAAATAAATGCCTTAAGGCTGTGATTCAGAGTGAAGAAAACAGACTACAAGACCGCCAACTCAGCAAAGTGCATTAGAAATGGGAGATGTAGTGTGTGGAGGTACACACCCTTAATCAATGGGAAACACGAAGATGAACTGGAGTGCTTTTCACAGGCCTACTCATGGGTAAAAGAACAAAGACAGTATGCTGGATTGATCTTTCCTACTTTTTAGCATTAATTTATACTTTGAAGTGCATTTAACTGAACAAACTTCAGAATCTAAGATTTGGAAACAGAGAAAAGAGGGATATCAGTGTGGTACCACAAAGAAGAGCCAACTGTCCCTTCTCCAGCACATTTACACAAGCAGCTGGATCCCTCCAACAACCTCAACTAACCTCTCCCTTAGGAAATGCAAAACAGCTTTCAGAACCTACAAAATTGAATAAAGGTCTAAAATCTAAAATCAAGTTAAGTAAAACCAAACACTACCTGCAGGAAAAATGAAAGTAGTTAAAATATCTGAATTAGTGATACAGATTTTTTTTTAAAGTAGGAGAAAATTAAATCAGCAAAATGGACAAAAACATATATAACACATGGGTCCTTGAGACCTAAATGGAATAAAACACCACAGTGAAAAATAAACTCTTCAGAATGTAACAAAAAAGACATGAATGATTTTTATTTCTATATCAGATACAAGTTCAAAATTGCTAAAAGAAAATCAGAGAGATAGAAGCAAATACACAAATCCAAATCAAACTGATACAAGAGAACTCAGCAAAGCTAATCAATGTAACATAATGAAATTCAGAAAAAAAAAATGATGATCTAAGAAATAGAATTAATGAAAATGAAATAGAAATTGAAGTTTTAATTTTAAAAATTCAGGATGTAAAAATTAAAAAATTAAATAATACCAAACAGACATATACAAAGACACATAATACTAAGACTATTGAAAACCAACAGTAAGGACAGGGTGCTAAAGTGATCAAGAGACTAAATGGTAACCTTAAAGTACTAGAAAAAGAATAACCAAAAAAAAAAAATCAAAATCTAGTAGAAGGAAGGAAATAATGAAAATTATATAAGAAGTGAATAAAGAAGATGAAAAAAATGGCAATACAGAGGATCAACAGGTTTATTTTCAAAAACAACAAAGAAACCTCTAACCAGACTCTAGACAACTGAATGTGCTCAATGAGATAGATAAACTCCTATAAATCTAAGACTGAAACAGATATAATAGAAAACCTGAAATGACAAATCACAAGCAAGAAAATTGAAAGAATAATCAAAATAATCCCAAAATACAAGAGCCCTGGTCCAGACAATTTACTAGTGAGTTCCACCAAATGGCAGAGATGAACTAATACCTATCCTTTGCAAACTTTTCCAAAAGGTAGAAAAAGAGGAAATTTCTCAAAATGCTTTCTATATAAGACATCACTTTAATACGAAAAGCAGACAAAGACATCAGCAGGAAAAAATATACAAGAACTATATTCATGATAAAAATAGATGAAAAAAATCTTCTGTAATATATATATTTTAAAATATTTATTTATTTATGCATACAGAACTGGGGTACAGGCCAGAGGTGTGGTGGGTGAGCAGATTCACCAGAGATAGAGTGGGGCGCAGAACAGGCAGCTCAACGAAGTTCACTGCTGAAGGGAGCAGCTGGCGGATCAGGAGAGTTCTGCCTCACCATGTTAGTCAGCAGCCTGGTGGGGTATCAAACTCTTGCGGCAGTCTGGCTTCAAGAGCTTTGTAATGTGGTGCTTTAACCCTTTGCACCACCAGGAAGAGCCCCCTCTATAAAATCTTAGCAAAATAAATTTAACAATACATCAGAACAAAAAGTGATATTTAATCCAGAGACAAAAGAGTGGTTCAACATCAAAAAATCAGTCAATGTAATTCATCATATTAACAAAAGGAAAATTGAAAATCATATGGCTATATCAACAAATACCAAGAAATTATTTAATAAGATTCAATATCCATTTATGATTAAACACACACACACACAAACAAATTGGGACTAGCTGAAACAAACCTCAACAAAATAAGCTCCATATATGACAACCCCACACAGCTAACATCATATTCTATAGTAAATGACTTAAAGTTTTTATTCTATGATCTGGTACAAAAAAAGTATGCCCTGTCACCAGTAAAATTCAATGTAGTTTTGAAAGTCCTAGTTAGAGCAAATAGGCAGTGAAAGATATATAGATTTCAAATTGTGAAAGAAGAAATTAAGCTATCACTATTTGCATATGACAAGATAAAATACATAGAAAATCCTGAAGATTCCACAAAAAATAACTTAAATAATAAATCAGTACAGTAAAGTGGCAGGATAGAAAAATGAATTTACAAAAACAGTTTCATTTCTATATGCAAACAATGAGTTAGAAGAGAAAGAAATCAAGATGATGATGAACAGATAAATGTCCACAAAATGACCCATAGTAAACAACATCAGAACTGGCATTATACCTGAAGTACCAATAAATTCTTCAACTTCCACTTTTCGTCATTGGTTATTTTTTACTTTGGTGACCATTGTCTCCAAATAAGGCAACCTAAAGTAAAGGGACATCATATAAGTAATGCTTGAATAGAGCGTTCTCTGGATAGCATGCTGACATTCCTAGAGTCCAAGTTATTTACATAACTCCTTCAGAAACTTTGAGAGAATAGAAGGAGGCTCCACGCATGGCTATACATATATATACATATATATGTATATGTATATTACATCATTCTTCATTTTGTACACTTTTTCATCTCAGTTGTAATCCCCATGAAATTCCCACCACCACTTCATCCATGTTCCGTCACCATATTTCCATGTGCTCTTCCTAGCCCCATTTTGATCTTGTTCCCTTCTCTTTCCCCACAGAATGTCTCTGGCTTATAGTTATTTGTTTATGTTTATGTTCTTTTTTACTTTATTATAATTACTGTGTGTGTGTGTGTGTGTGTGTGTATCCTGATCCCTTACACTCTTGCTATGAGTGAAACCATCCAGTGTTTTTCTTTTTCTTTTTGGCTTATTTCAATAAACATGGATATAGAATCACAAAAATCCTCGAATAGCCAAGGCTCTTCTGAATAAGAAAGAAGGGAATGGAGATATCACACTCCCAGGCTTCAAATTATATTATATATAAAGCCATAATAATCAAAGCATGGTACTGGAACAAGAACAGACATACAGACCAAATGGAATTGAATAGAAAACCCAGATATAAACCCTCAGCTTTATGGACAACTAATCTTTGACAAAGCAGCAAAGAATATGCAATGGAAAAAAGAATGTTTGTTCAACAAATGGTGCTGGGAAAGCTGGGATGCTACGTGCAAAATGAAATGACTTTCTTTTTTAATAAAATATTTATTTATGCATACAAGAACTGGGGTGAAAGGATAAACCAGAGACAGAGTGGGAAGCACAACAGGCAGATTAACTAAAATACATTGCTGAGAGCAGCAGTGGGTAAGACAGGAGAGGACTGATGTGCCATATAGGTCACCTCCCTGGCTGGGGATTGAACTTGTGCTTCAGTGACATCAGATGGCTTCATAAAACTGTGCTTAACCCCTTGTGCCATAAGGGAGATACCTCTATGCCATTCTATTCCTTGTCCCTGAATATACACATTCCATTTGATAGTTCTAAAGCATTAATTGACCTTATAAAACTTAACCATTATGTAATTCAAAGACTCTAGTGGACCAGAGTATATTTGTACTATAACAATGAGGAATCTTGGAAATGGATGGAGACTGGTCAGAGATTAGAGCAAGAGTTAGAGAAAAAAGATGAAAGGACTTATAAAGGATTTGGATAGGCCTGCCTGACTGAATATCTGAGGAATCTTGGCTCGTGGAGAATTCCCATCCTGAGTTCCAACTACTTTGTCAAAAAAATGTGCTGGCATAGTGCCTCCCTGGTGACGCAAGGGATTAAGTCACAATATTATGAAGCAATCCACAGCCGCTGCAACATGGGTATGATCTTTGGCAAGGAACTGACCCACATGGTGCAATAGACCTCTCCTGTCTACCCTGCTGATACCCTCTGCTGTGTATTTCAGTCAATCCTCCTTTCTGCTCCCCACACTGTCTCTGGTGAAGTCTCTCACCCACCTGCCCCTCTGGTCTGTACCCCAGTTCTTATATGCATAAATAAATAAATCTAAAAAAAAAATAAAATGTGCTGGCATAGATTAGCATATTTGAAAATGTACTCACCAGGATCTTAAGTTTTATGAAGTACTTCAGGGACCACTTGGGGAAAAAGTGTGTGTTCATGTACACATATGCATCTATTATTCTACATTTGTGTCATACTGTTTGTGAACTTTATTACAAAAATAATTGTCTTCTTTAAATATTATATAGTCCTAGTCAATCAGATGACATCTAAGAGTTTTGACTGCTTTTCAAAATTAATTTCTTCTAGCATTGTGTTCTCTCTCCCCACCATTCTTTCCATTTCTCTGTTCACCTAATCTCAGAAAAGCATCAATACTGAGGTGTAGTAGTAGTGAAAGAAAGAGGGGGGAAAATGAATTATGTTGCAATTAAATGAAAAATGTTTCCAAATTATGGGGGGAAAAAGGAAATGAAAATTGAAGGAAAGTTAGAAGAAAGGGGAGATTATTATAACTTTGTATAACATATTGAGATATTATATATTAAGCTATTACACTAAACTAAGTGCCTTCTTTCTAGTCCCAATAGACCCCCCTATCTTTTTGATAGACCTTGTAATACCTTGAGAGGTATCCTAATTAATTAAACCATTAGCAATGTTTCCTTTTTCCCCAAACTGGAAATAACTTTAGTGTTTTTTTCTTATTACCTTTTATTAGGTTAATTTATTAGTTTTATTATGTTAATTACCTTTTATTAGGTTAATTAGGTAATGTTAGCAAAAAGGTTAGAGTTGAGAAATCCACAAGCGAGTCCTTCTGTTGAGATACTTAAAATAGTTTCATAATCAGCTTATTGACCGAAACCTTGTCGGATTCTTTGTGATGTTTGACATACTTGCCACATCATCCTCTACTATTGCCAGAGTGATCATCACTAACATTACAATCAAAGACATATGATTTCCTCTTTTTAGTAACTCCCTACAGAAATAACACAAAGGGTTTATTTTATATCATCTAACTTGGAACTCTCTTGGGGTGACAAACACAAAAAGTGTTTGTCAAAAAAATACTTAAAGATGGGTTTAACAATCATTGCTGCATGAGACAAAAACTAAATACACCAAAAAACCCGAGAGGATAATATAGGGAGCTAGATGCTATGCAGCAAAAGTACTTTGAAAACTTCCTCATATTCCTGGGAATATAGAAGCCCACATTCACATACCATGAAAAGACCTATAAAACTAAAGTTCTCATTTCTGTACCCTCGTGAAGTGAAGGCGAAAGAAGATTGTGAATCCATCTGCATTTCAAAGTCATACCTTAAAATTTAACTATAGTAACATCCAGTCACAAAAAAACTGGAAGTTTTTTTTCTTCAGGCCTTTAAAAATCTTTGTCAATTTAGTAGCTGAATGCTAAATTAATGGGACAGTGACTTCAGATGGTAAACAATACAGTCCATAACATAATTTAGAAAAGTAAAGAAACAACTACAATCTACAGAGGAAAAACAATAAATCCTATGGAATGGGGGAAATAAGACTTCATGTTGTTTCCACATTATAATATTCAAAAGGTCCAATTTCAAATAAAGCTCGTGAGTCATAACAAGTAACTACTGTCCACTAACAAGAAGAAAAATACAAATAATTCCCCAGGGAACCTAGGTTTCAGACCTAATGGACAAATACTGCCACCTTAATTAAATTTAAAAAACTAAAGAAAGGGGGGTCTGGCAAGATGGCTGTAGAGCAAAGACGCTGAAATCACTGCCTCCAGGCTCACACAGGGCAGAAAAGACTCAAAACAGACCATAGATTTACATACTACAAGTTTCAACCCAAATGAGAGCCCCCTGGACTCACTAGAAGAAAGGTAATTGAGGGAGACTCAGTGATTGGGGAGCTCCGATATGGTAGCTCAGATCCTGGAGCACCCAGGCACTAGGAAGTTCCTCAGACTTGAGGCTTGCTGCTCTTCGGCCTGATTCTCACGTTTACCCACAATACCTGTGAATAAAGCCCTGGAGGTAAAGAGACCAATTCAGTTCAGTGAGTGAACCCCAAGCAGTGGAGAAATACTGTTCGATATGGGCACATAGAGCCCTGGAGTGAGGAGGAAAGACTGGTGGCTGGCACAGCTATGAGGTTTGCAGTCCTTCTGGTGATCCCTGCACCCACTGCCTGAATGAGAATAACCAGGCGGCAGATGTCAGGGCCAGCCATTGTTCTGGAGGCCCCTAGATTGCAGGAGAGTCTGGGTGAAAAGAAACTTCAGGAATTTCTTCACTAACCCAACTGTATCAAGGGACAAATAAAGAAACTCAAACAAAACTGCAGACTCTGGGAAGGCTACTTCACCCATTCTGTATGGTACTCCCAAGCAGACTAGCATAAAACCACAAGGACAAGCTAACTGGGAGCCACAAACTTTTTGTCATTTTTTTGTTTGGTTGGTTCCTGTACTACTTGGCTGGTAAATTTCTGTGCCCTTCCTTCATTCTTATCCTGGTTTTCTGTTTCTATTAACTTTCATCTTCCCCTCCAACTATATGATTTCTAGTGTTTTTTCTCCTTCTGCCTCCTCCCCTTCATCTCCTCCTTCTCCCCCACTTCCTTCATTTAACTTTCACCGCCTCCTATCAACTTCCTCCCAATTACATTGCCATATCTTCCTTTCTTCTCCGCTAACCTCTCACCTCACTCTCTACTACATCTTAACTCCCATTATTTTGCTGAGACACGCCTAAAAGAAGTGAGAAATTCAATGGAGAAAATCAGCCCATCCAAGAACTTCTTGCAAGCACCTTCTAGAGACTGTGACTCAACGTGTTACCAAAAGAAGCTGAAAACCACAAGAGACCCCTGGCTGTTATTGGCTGAGACAACAGACACAATTCCACACAGAGGGGGCCAGTAAAACAGGAGATATAGAAATAAAACACAGCTCAGAACATTCTCCACAACTGAAGTGTCCAGAAGTCCCTAAGCCATCCCAGAAGGAGCACCCAAAAAAAATACCAGAAAAAAACAAGCAACACTGTGTCTGAACAAATAGAAAGTATTAGACAATACATGACAAGGAAAAGAAGACACACAAATACCCAACCAAAACCACAGGGGAAAATTTCCCCACACAAAGATCAGTCACCAGAAATCACCAAAGAAATAGAAGAACTGCTCAGCCTAGCAGATATTCAGACTCATTGTGATAAACAAACTAAAAGAAGTTGAAAAGGAAAAAAAAATGATATGGGACAAGCAATAAATGAATTGAAGAATGGAAATGTAAAGGGAAAAAATGATATGAAACTAATAATCAATGAATTGAAGGAAAAAACAATGAGACCATAAAAAAGGAATTAAAGAAATACAGGAGATGAAAAGGCCACAAGAGACAATAAGGAATGCTGGGGAAAGTAATGAAAACAGAATAGATGAAATGTAAGAATGAATCAACACCCTCAAAGACACAGAAATAAAGATAATCAAAACAGAAAAAGAGAAGTAAAGAGGAAAAGGAATGGGGCTCTCCTTGGTGGTACAATGAGTTAAAGCACCACATTATGAAGTTCTCCGAAGCCATTGCAGCACATGTTCAACCCCCCACCAGGGAGCTGACCCACATGGTGTGGCAGACCTCTCCTGACCCGCCTGCTGCTCCCCTCAGCAATGTACTTCCTCAGTGCTCCCTACTCTGTCTATGGTGAACTTCTCACCCACCACTCCTCTGGCCTGTACTCGAGTTCTGTACACATAAATAAATAAATCTTTTTGAAGAAAAAAAAAAAAGGAAAAGGAATGAAGAAGCACTTCAAGAGCTATCTGAAACCATGAGGAAAGGAAACATCAGAGTTACAGTTATCCCAGAAAGAGAGGAGCAAGGCCAAGGAATCAAGAAAATATTCACAGAGATAATAGAAGAGAACTTCCCTAATAGAAAGGAGATGAAAGTAGACATTCAAGAAGCAAGAAGAACACCAAACTACCATGATGACAGGAGAAATACAGCAAGAAACATCATAGTAAAACTACCAAGAATACATGATAAGGAAAAAATAATGAGACTGACAAGAGGAAAGAAACAAATAACCTATAAAGGGAAACCAAGGAGGCTGACATCAGACTTCTCTGAAGAAACATTATGGGAAAAAGAGAGAGAAGGGACATATTCAACAAACTTCAAAGCAACAAATGCCAACAAAGAATACTCTATTCTGCAAAGCTCTCCTTCCTTTATGAAGAAAGGATAAGGATATTCTCAGACAAGCAGAAACTCCACAATTTTAGCATGATTAACCCCACACCCCAAAAAATACCACAAGAAGTCCTCAAGCCAAAACCAACAGAATAATGAAAAAGAACAGATCAAAACAAGGAATAAAAGCACAAAAAGGCAAAATGGCAAATGTAGGTGCCAGTATACCAATATTATCTCTAAATGTAAATGCTTAAATTCATCAATAAAAGGACAGAGTTGGGCCCTCCCTGGTGGCGCAGCGGGTTAAAGCACAGCACCAAGAAGCTTAAGCCACTTCCGCATTAGTTCGTTTCCCGCCTGCCCGGGAGGAGATCCGCATGGCGCAGCACACCTCTCCTGATCTGCCCGCTGATCCCCTCAGCAGTGTACTTTGTTGATCTGCCTGTTCTGCTCCACACTCTGTCTCTGGTGAATCCTCTCACCCTCTGCATCTCTGGCCTTTACCCCAGTTCTATATGAATAAATAAATAAATAAATAAAGACACTGAGTTGCAGGATGGATTAAAAAACAGAACTGGCCCTCCCTGGTGACACAGTGGATTAAAGCACAACATTGAAAGCTAGTGGCAGCAGCTTCAGTGCCAGTTCGATCCCCAGCCCCAGAAGTGATCCACATGGCATGGCAGACCTCTCCTGACCCACCGGCTGCTCCCCTCAGCAGTGTACTTCATTGAACTGCCTGTTCTGCTCTCCACACTGTTTCTAGTGAATCCTTTCGCCCTCCAGACCTTTAGTCTGTACCCCAGTTTTGCATACATAAATAAATAAATCTAAATAAAAGCAGAACTGAAGCTTCTGCTGTCTGCAGAGAATACATCTCATTACAAAAAATAAAAACAGATTGAGAGTAAAAAGGTGGAAAACAACCCTACAAACAAATGGATCAAAAAAGAAGGCAGGAACAGCTATACTTATCTCAGAAAAAGTAGATTTCAAACTAAAAATGGTTAAAAGAGACACAGATGGCCACTACATTATGATTAAGGGGACAATACAACAAGACATCAACATATACACACCAAATAAAGGAGCACCAAAATGTATCAGGAAATTATGAAAGCATATATTAGAGAAAATAAATACATAAAAGGAGACTTCCAACACGTCACTCTCAACAATGGACAGATCAACAAGTCAAAAAATAAACAAGGACACTAAGGACCTAGACATCATGGGTCTAACCGAAATCTATAGAACACTGCACCCCCGAAAATCTGAGTATACCTTTTTCTCAAATCCACATGGATCATTCTCTAAGATCGACCACATACTGGGTCACAAGACAAATATCAATAGGTACACTAAGATCATAATCATACCAACTATCTTCTCTGACTGTGAAGGAATCAAACTAGAAATAAACCATGTGAAGAAGTCAAGTAGGAAAACAGAAACAAACAAACAAACAAAAAACAAGAAAAAGCACAAATAAAAAGTACCATAAATGAAAGAGGAGAAATCACAACAGATCCAGCAGAAATCAAAAGAATAATCAGGTAATACTATGAACAGCTATATGCAAACAAGTTCAACAATTTAGCAGAAATAGACAAATTCCTACAACTCTACAACCACCCAAAGCTAGATAAAGAAGAAATATAACAGCTAAACAGGCCAAATATAAGCAAGGAAATTGAAGAAGTAACCAAAATCCTCCCCAAAAAATAAAAGCCCAGGACCATATGGATTTACAAATGAATTTTACCAAACGTTCACAAGGGAGCTATTGCCTATTCTACAAAGACTCATCCAAAAAATTGAAAAAGAAGGAAAACTACTAAATACTTTCTAGGAAGCCAAGATCACACTAATACCAAAACCTAACAAAGAAAATACAAAAAAAAAAAGAAAAGAAAACTTCAGACCAATCTCCCTTATGAACACTGAATCAAAAATCCTGAACAAAATCTTAGCCAACAGAATACAACAATGCATTGAAAGAATAATACACATTGACCAAGTGGGCTTAATCCCAGGAGCACAAGGATGGCTCAACATCAGAAAATCAGTTAATGTAATCCATCATATGAAACTGACAGAAAAATAAGAACTATATAATCATATCAATAGATGCCAAGAAGGCATTTAACAAAGTTCAACATCCATTTAAGTTTAAAGTCCTTGAAATCCGGGAGATAGAAGGAGTGTAGCTTAACATGATAAAAGCCATATAAAACAAAACCACAGTCAATCTTATCCTCAATGGAGAAAAGCTGAAAGCCTTTTCTTTAAGATCAAGAACAAGACAAGGGTGTCCACTATATATAATTTTTAAAGCGATACTAGCATAATTGTAGAGAAAATGAAACCCCTTTGCATTGTTGGGATAATAAATTGGTGCAGCCAGTATGTAGAAGAGTATGGAGAATCCTTTAAAAAATAAAATTTTAGGTCCTCCCTGGTGGCACAGCTGGGTAAAGCACAGCACTAAGAAGCTAGAGCCACTTCAGCATGAGTTCAAACCCCACCCACCCTGGAGGTGATCCACATGTCGTAGCAGACCTCTCCTGACAAGCCCGCTGCTCCCCTCAGCAGTGTACTTTTTTGGTCGACCTGTTCTGCTCTCCACTCTGTCTCTGGTGAATATTCTCACTGCCCCTGCACCTCTGGCCTGTACCCCAGTTCTGTATGCATAAATAAATACATCATATATATATATATATATATATATATATATATACACACACACACACACACACACACATATTTTTATTTAACTAACATTGGTATACAAAACTGTATATAATTCACTGTTATAGGTTCACACATCTTCATCTGTATGTTACCATTATCCACACACAACCAAGGCACGTGTACTCCTCCCAAATTCTGATTTGTGCTCTCTCACATTTTCCTTCCAAATCCCACTCTTCCTATCTGATAGCCTCAATTATGCAGCCAAACTTTAGGATTTGTTTTGGTGTATTTTTGTCCAGTTTTGTTTCTTTGTTATTCTATATTCCACATATGAGTGAAATCATTTGGTGTTTGTCATTCTTGTGATTTATTTCACTTAACACAATTCCCTTTAATTTTGCCCATGCTTTTGCAAATGGCAACAGTTTGTAATTTTTAAATATCATGTATTTATTTATTTATTTTTATATCAAGATTTTTACATTCTGTTATTTCTAGTTTGGAGCTGTCAACTTGTTTCACTAGCTTCCTTTAGGTTTATGAAGGTAGAAGTAAAATTTGGGGTGACAGGGTAGATCATTAAAGATAAGGGATATTTGTCTCAGATAGGACTGACAGACTTTGATAACAGAAGATCAAGTCATGATATCTACCTACAAATCCACATCAAAAATTCTAAACAACACCCCCCTCCCAGTCAACTAACTGAGGATGCATGCTCTCTTTCTTTAAAGCGAGGAAAAGTAACATAAGGACATTGATACCCGTAGTTTTGGCCAAATCAGAATCGAATTAACACAGAGTTATTTCAAAGAAAGCTTTTGTTTGTTTTGTCCTCTGGCTACTTATCTTGAGCCAAAGGATTGCCAAATATTTTACACAACTTTAGCTCTCTTACTCTGTAATAACAAGAAAACACAGCTCTCTTACAGGTAATAAGAAGAAAGCATAGCTACTAAACTGACACTTCCAGTTCTATAAAAGGGACACAATTACTGAATTTTAACTGTTGTTGTTTTCTCGATAATATTTTATATTTGGAAAAGAAAGCACACTATTTTGCCATAGGCCAAAAATACAAAGCTATGAAATAGAGCAGTTTCAATTTGAATTCAATGAACTGATCATTTACTTTTTTTAAAAGGTAACCTGGTTTATATCACTGTTGGTGTTTCGGGAGGATAGGATGCCCCTTGCCATTTGCTTGCTTAGTGCAGCCACCACAATGTACCCGTAGCCCCCCGCCAAACTTCATTGCGCTCCCTCTAAATTTCCTTCTTGCCTCCCCCCCCCCAGATACCTAGATACCTCAATTCTATAGTCAGCTTTTAACTGACAGTTTTTACATTTGACGTTTTTTGGTCATTGGTGTGGTGCCTCTATATTCCTTGTGTTAAGTTACAGCATCCAGTATTTGTCTTTTTCCTGACTTATTTTGCTTAGCGTATTCACAAACAGCTCCATGTATGGTATTTAAAAAGCATGAGTTTGACTCATTTGACTGCTGGGTAATACTCAATTATATATAATACCTATATATTATATAATAACAAATCTTGATACACTTATTCATTTTGGGGAACTTAGGTTTGTTCCATAGTTTGGTTATTTATTATAACTAGTACTGCACTGAACATGTTGTGCAAGTTTTGTTTTGAATTAGTACTTTAGTATTCTTCGGGTAGATACCTAGGACTTGAACTGCTGGATCACATGGCAGACCTGTTTTTTAATTTTTTGAAGAACTTCATACTGTTTTGCATAAGGGATAGGAGACCTTGCATTCCCAACAACAGCATAAAAGTGTTCCTTTTTCTCCACGTCCTCACCAACATTTACTGTTTCTGGATTTTTTCACATGGGCCATTCTTACAGGTGTGAGGTGGTATCTCATTGTGGTTTTGATTTGCATTTGCCTAACAGTAAGTGATGATGAACATTTTCATCATGTGCCTTTTGGCCATCTGTATATATTCTTTGGAGAAGTGCCAATTTAGCTCTTTCAACCATATTTTTATTAAATTATTTGCTTGTTTTTTGTTGAGCTGTAGGAGTTTTGTAGTAGTAGATCATCAGCCTGTAGTCATATGTGTGGTGTGTAAATATAGTTTTCCATTTCAGTAGGGTATCCTTTAATTGTAGGTATCTTTTCTTCTCTATGCATTTCAGTTGGATGTAGTTTCTGTTGTTTATATTCTTTTATGTTTTTCCTTGCTGTTGAAGACAAATTTCCAAATACATCATTGAAGCTTATGTTGCAAAATTATTTTATGATATTTCCTTCTATTTAATGGTTTCAGGTCTTGCATAATTTTATTAATTTTGAATTTTATTCTGTGTATGGCATGAAATAGTGGTCTATTTCATATTTTTGTATGTGGCAGCTCAATATTCCCAACAGGAGTTACTGAAAATTCTTTCCTTGCTCCAGTGTATATATTTGTCTCCTTTGTTGAAGACTAACTGTCCATATTGATGAGGCTTAGTTTCTGGGAATCTCAATGTTACTCCATTTTTCCTATGTGTCTGTTTATTTCCCTGTATTATATAATAAGGCTATAATAGCTTTAAAACATACTTTGAGTTCTGGAAATGTCTGGCACAGATATTTTTCCTCTTAGCTATTTGGGGTCTTTTTGGATTGCATTTGTATTTAATAATGTTTGTTCTATTTGTTTGAAGAATGCTGCTGAAACAATGATAGGGATTACATTGAATTTGGATATTGCTTTGGGTAAGATGGCTATTTGACAATGGTAATTCTTCCAGCTCATAAGCAGGGGTTTTCTTTCCATTTTATGTGTGTCTTTGTCATAGTTTTCACTGTACAGGTTCTTCACCTCCTTTGTTATGTTTACTCCTATATGCTTACTACTTTCGAATTGATTATAAAGGATATTGTTTTCTTAATTTTATTCTCTTCTGATTATTTGTTCACATATGACTGATTTTTTGTAGCTTGATTTTGTAACTTGTCACTTTACTGCACTGATTTATTGTGTGTGTGTAGTTCTTAGAATTTTTTAGCTATATTAGCATGTCATCTACTAGTGACTTTTTTTTACTTCTTTCACTGTATTTCTTTCATATTTTCTTGTCTGACTGCCACAATTATGAATACTATGTTGAATAATAGTGCAGAGAATGTACATTATTGTCTTCTACCATTACTGAGAAGAAAAGTTTTCAGTTTTTCACTATTATGTATGGTGTTAGCTACAGAAGTGTAATATATGGCTTTTTAGTATGCTAAGATATGTTCCATCTTCCCCTGCTTTTTGAGTTTGTTTTTAATCATAAGTGGATATTGAATCTTATCAAATGTTTTCTCTGCATCTATTGATATAATCATATTATTTTTATATTTTCTTTTGCTGATGTTGTGAATGATATTGTTCTGTTTTTGAATGTTAGCCACACTTGTGACTCGGGATAAATCCCACTTAGTCATGCATTATTGTATTTTTAGTTCATTGCTGAATTCAGTTTGCTAAGATTTTGTGGTGGTATTTGTATCTTATGTACATCAATGATTTGGGTCTATAATTCTCTTTTTTAATGTTATCTTTTTTGATTTTGATGTCAGAATGTTGGTCTTATAAAATATTTTGGAAGCATTCTTTCTTACTCATGTTTTTGAGTGTTTAGGAAGGATAAGTATTATTTCATTATTGATTGCACTTATGAAACTGTCCGACCTGAGATTTTGTTAGTAGGAAAACTTTTTTAGTTTGAATTTCCTTTAGACTTCCTATCTCTTCCTGATTGAGATTCAGGTTGAAAATATCTAAGGAATTATCCACTTATTCTAACCTATTTATTTATTTGCATTCAAATACTTGTAAGTTTATCTTATGATTCGTTGTATTCTTGAGGTAAACGCTATAATTTCTCTTTCGTTCCTGGTGTTATTTAATAGATTTTTCTTCCTCTTTTTTTTTTTTAATGAGCAAGAGTAAAGTTTTAACTACATAGTTTTTATCTGATTTAGAGCTTCGTTTTAAACCTGCAGTTCACTTACTTCACTTCTAAGAACATTATTTTTTTGAGTTTTCTTCTATTTCTTTGAATTTCTTTATCACTGTAATTCTTTATCTGACAGGGCAAACATAACTTACATGTCTATGACTTGGGAATCTGGGGGTTTGTTCTCTCTGTGTTATACCATTTGGTTGGGGACATATGTTGTCATCTCTTGGGTTTTCCTTCTGTCTATTATTAACTTTGGAACCCAGCTCTGTGGTGTTTCCTCTAGGCTTGACTCCTCCTCACTCACTGCGCATGGTTATCACTTTTCTGGGCATACCACTTGTGGTGTTTCATGGGTGATCATGAAGCTTCTGCCCACACTCTTACTCCCTAGTATGAGTCTGGGAACTCACCAGTCTGTGCAGGTGCTGGTGGGGATCTCACAGGAAGTGACAAAGCTTTTGTAGGTGCAGGGAGGCACTGGTAGGGTCCTGTAGAAGGTTAGGAGACTTCTGCCTGACTTAGTGATAATTGGGCCAGTCCTCATGAACTTGGGGACACTTGCAGAAACGGTGAGCCTCTGATGCTCTCAGTAAGGGCAGCACAGTCTTGTGGAAGTTAGTGATGTCTTCAGCTGCTCTGCCTCTCTTTCCAGTAGGGATTTGGGTTCTCACCAGTCCAGCTGGGGCCTGAAGGGTCTCACATTCACAAGACCTCTGCTGGCTTGGCCAGGGGCTTGGCAAAATCTTGTAGGTGGTTTCAAGGTCTCTGGCTACTCTGGCTCCTGCTCTAATAGTGGTCTGGAGTTTCACGGGTCTGGGTGGTGCCTATTATTGAGTCTATAGTCAGATTTAAAGTTTCACTTTTTAATCTTGTTTTATCTGTCCCTTAATTTGGTTTCCCTACATTCCACATTTAAGTTACCCCACCTGGTATTTATCTTTCTCATGTTGACTCATTTCATTTAGTATTTTCTGTCCCAACTCCAACGATGTTTCTACAAAAGGCATGAGTTTATCTTTTTTGATTCATTTGATTTTTTGAGCAGTAGTCCATTGAGTGTATGCACCACATATTTTTGATCTGCTCATCTGTTTGGGTGCATTAGGTTATTTCCACAGGTTGGCTATTTTAAATAGTACCCCAATAAACATGCGAGCGAAAGTTTCCCTTTTACTTTTTTTTTTTTTTTAATGTGATTACTTAGGCATAAAATGGGTGATAAGGCAAATCCACTTCTCAAGTTTTGGCTTAAATTCACACCGCTCTCTATAGGGGCTGATCCAGTTTGCATTCTTGTCAACATGAGTGAAGAGTTCCCTTTTGTTTTGTGAGCATGTGTTACTTTGCTTTTCTTTAGTACTCCTTTGTCCCATAAACTCTGAAGAACTGTATCCCCATCTTATTTTTTTCTTTTCTGGAGGTATTTTTTTCATTTTCTTCTTTGATTTCCTCTATAACTAAGCTGTATTTCAGTAGTGTGTTTTTCATTCTCCATGCATTAAAGGATTTCCCTTCCTACTTTTGGTGTTTGATGTCTAGTTTGATTATTTTATGGTCGTATAATAACCGGTTTCTACGTGAAGCAGTTAATATCAGTTTTCTGACAATATGCTCTATACTTGAGAATGACCTGTATGCATTTATTAAAAAAGAAAATGTGTGTTTTGTTTTATGGGGTGCATTGCCTTGTAAATATCTATTGGGTACATGCATTTAATTCATTGCTTAAGACAATTTTGTCTCTATTTCCTCTATACAAAAGTAGTAAAGAGCAGTGCTAAAGTGGGAAACAGATCACTTTCTATGGGTTTTCACCCATGAATAGACAATTACAAGACTACTCAGGCTCAGTGTGCAGCTATAATTGGGAATCCCATGGACTGCTACTGTGGAAATTCTAGAGCTAGCCGTGACTGGAAAACATCGCTACTGCATTCCTATTAGGGTTGCATGTACAGTAGTGATGGGGCAGGAGAACCACCACTGCTGCCACCTTTATGAGCCATGTTGACTGTCACCTAGGTGCTGCCCATAGGCAATGCATACTGTGACCTGCTGCCAGAACCTCAGCAGGCCACTTGTATGGGGATGGCAGGAAGGGAAGCACTTGCCACTGCTACTCAAGTGGACACTGCCTAAGTCCTAGGGGCTTCGGTGCTCAAACACAGCTGGCACCAAATGAAGAGCTGTCTATAGGTGATGCGCTAAAGCAGCAGGTAGTAAACTCCTCCTGCTGTTGCCACCATTGCCAACAACTGCAGAGTGGACTGCCTGGCCATTGCACCCCCAGCAAGGCTGCACACACTGCAGGCAGTAAGTGTAAAGTATCTACCTCTTCTGCTGATTTCTCAGCACACTTCTCTGTCCCACAGCCTATACACACTGGGCCTGGGGTAAGGGGGACTTCTACAGGCCTTAGGCTAAGGCAGTATGCTTTAGCAATAACAAATTCTATATTCTCCACTGCTCAGGCAATGGGGAAAAATCAGTCATGCATGTGAATTGCATTGCAGGTATCTTGTTTTAATTTCTTCACTTTCAGTTCTTGTCACCATTTTTATGGTGTTCAATTGAACAGCCCCCTATTGTCATATTTATAAGCAATAGTATTAAACAATACAAAGGTAAAACAGATAGTCATACAAAAAATCCAAATAACCAAATTTCTATAAATTATTACAAAGTCAATACACATTTTCCAAAAAAAAAAAAACATATTAAGCTTTTTTATTGCTCTTAAACAAGTATTTTAAGTCCTCAACAGGTTTCACAAGACCAAGAAGGTTCTGTCTCGATATCATCACCTTTTGGGATTCTCTTAACTCTAGAGTGATTGTACCCAAAGTTGTATGCTTGCCAGTTTCAAAGGAGTGTATGTGGTTAACAACATACCATCAGGACCTGACTATTTCTCTAACAGTTGGGTTTGTGGTTGTCTACTCTGACAGATCTTGAATAAGAATTGATCATCACATTCAAAAAAGAGGCAATGGTACATCTGGAGGCAAAGAAGTTTTAGAAGTCCAAAGTTATGTGTGACTGAAAAATCTCCTGGGTGTGTTTTGTATTGTTTGATCCTGCAGATGTACTACTGCTACCATTAACATAGGGGTATAAGTATTCCTTTGAATTAATGTATTTGTGTCCTTTGGGTCTATCCATAGTAATGGAATTACTGGGTAATATGGTAGCTCCATTTTTAGTAATCTGAGGAAATGCTATATAGCTTTCCACAGTGGTTGTACCAGTTTGTGTTCCCACCAGCAGTGTAGAAGAGTTCATTTTTTGCCATATCCTCGCCAATATTTGTTTTTGTTAGTTTTTTTGATATGTGACATCCTTACTGGTGTAAGGTGATATTTCATAGAGGTTTTGATTTGCATTTCCCTGATTTTGTGAGATGTTGAACATTTTTTTAATGTCTGTTGGCCATTTGCATTTCTTCTTTGGTTTCAATTCTTATATTCAGGTCTTTTATACATTTTGAGCTGATTTTTGTGTATGGTATGAAGTAGTGTTCTAGTTTCATTTTTTGTGTTTATGGTGGTCCTGCTTTCCCAGCACCACTTATTGAACAAACTGTCCTTGTTCCATTGTAAGTTCTTTGCTCCTTTGTTAAAGATGACTCATCCATATATTTGTGACTCTATTTCTGGGCTTTCTATTCCATTACATTGTTCTATATGTCTGTTTTTGTTCCAATTCCACACTGAAAAACAAGTAAATTCTGATAGTTGCCATTAGCTTAAGAATTTAATGAAGTCCACTTGTCTCAATAAAGGGCATTTGCCCCAATATTGGACCCCAATGGATTTAGGGTATGTCAGACTTGGAGTTTTTCTTGGCACGTATCTAAAACTTTGGGTGATTTGTTGAGCTAATGTGTAAATAAAGGCCCTTTAAATACACACTGCAGCAAGACATCAACCTCTTAATAGTATCTTTCATGTAGATGCTTCAAAACTTGTTAAAATAAGGCCTCTGAGAGGAGAACACTACCATAAGAACTCATTTTCAAATATGAACTTGGGTCAAAGTCAGTAAATCCACATTCATGAGCTCTTTTCACATTTTGGTCAGTATCTGCTTTAATATATCCATATAAGTCCATGAAAGTTATGTATAAGTGCACCCTGGAAAGCAGAACAAGCAGCAGCATTAGCCACATGGTCAGTTTTTCTATTGCTCATTGAAAATTCAGATTCATCCTTTTGGTTGCCAGGACAATGCATCACTGTGAGAGCTGGTGGCAGGTTTACTGCTGTTAATAATACCAGGATCTCTAGTGGGTGCTTAACATCCTTATTTCTCCCTGTAAAGAGTCTCCTATCTTTCCAAATGACCCCAAGCACATGGAAAATCATGAAAGCACACCTTGAATCAGTAAAGACATTGGTCCTCTTAGCTTTAGAGAATTCCAGTACTTTTGTCAAGGCTATCAGTTCGGTTTTCTTTGATGCTGTCACTACTGGAAGGGCCTTGGCTTCTACTGTATTCTGCAGTGTCACCACTGTATATATTGCACAGTGGTAATCCTGGTTCATAAGGATGTTCCCATCTGTAAACAGCTTCCACCCTGGCTCTGGCAGAAACTCATCAGTTAAATCTGCTCTGCTAGCTTTTTCAGTCTCAATAATCTCCAGATGGGATGGGTTAGCATCCCATCCTCAAAGTTTTCTGTATTAACTTGGAGCATAATAGCTACATTTAAAGAACTGGCCACCTGTAACTGTACATCGAGATTATCCAGGAGGGCAGCTTGGTCTTTTCCCAGGCACCCAGCAGTCAGACAAGCTTCACCGTTTTGTTCTTACAGTGACAGAACTTGGTATGGTACTTGCAAAATTGTGGGATGATGCAAAGTCAAATTTTTTTTCATGCAGAAGGTCACAAATCACAGCCACAGCCTGCAATCATGAAGACCACTCCTTAGTAGTGTGGTCTAGCCCCTTGGACAAATATTTAATGGGCTGCATTTCTGGTTCCACTTCTTGGATCAAAACTCCCAGTCAAACTCCTTGCCTTTCAGGGGCATAAAGACTGAAAGGATTCCTGAGGTCTTGGAGCCTTAAAGTTTGAGGTTCAATTAATTTTCATTTTTATTTTGCTAAAGGCTTATCGACATTCAGTAGCCCAATACAAATATCCAGAGTTTGGGTCTTTGGGTGGTCAATAAATAAGAGGTTTAGGTTTAATTCCAAAGTTGGTGTTACAGCTTCTCTAAAACATAGCCATTCCCAAAATTCCATGTAATCATCTTCAATTTCTAGAAACTTTGAAAGCTGAATCAACCTGTATTCTTTCAGCCATGAGGTTTCATTTGCCCTTTCAATTTCAAACCTCAAGTATGCTATGTTTTTCTAACATTTCTGGACTTTCTGTGGTGACACAATGTAGCCACATTCTGCTAGGTAGGCAAAGCCAATATAGTATTGTCCAACAAGATTCACAGTGGCAGCTTTCAATCAATAGGTCATCCTGCAGGAGTGTGTTCTGTTTACTTTGTATCTTTGAAGATCTTTGGCTAATATTTCCCAAAAAATAGAGAATTCTTAAACCCATGTGGAACTAGAGTCCAACAATATTGCAAAGTACACTTGTATCAGGGTCCTGTCTCTCAAAAGCAAAAAATTCAGATCCAGGGGATCTACTGGGATGCAGAAAAAAGCATCCTGCAAGTCCTACACAGAACCAACCAACATCCCCAGGCAGTCAGCAAGATGTAAGGATTTGGCTCCTTGGGGTGTCTGTCTCCAATAATGTCATTAATTGTCCTCACATCTTGCAAAAAATTATACTCATTGTGTGTGGTTTCTTTACTGATAGTATCAGAATGTTGTAGGGGGAGTAACAGGATCAGATAAAATGAGTTTGAATAAACTTCCAATACTGGCTGAATTTCCCTCACAGCTTCTTCTTTCTTTTTTTCTTCTATCATTGTTCATTTTTGAATAATATTTGATTTCCTCAGGTGTAATCTCCACAAATCTCCCATCACCACCTCAGTCAGGAGCCAGCAGCATAGTCCGTTGTTTTCTTCCCTCCCCTGGTTTGACGTTCTCCTTCTTCCTCCCCTGCCATGTATCTCCCATCTATAATTTGTCTGCTAGTTTACTCAGCAATCAAAAAAGAAAAACTCATGCCACTTGCAGCAACATGATAGACCAGGGATGGACTATGAAATAAATCAGACAGACAAAGAGAGATATCTTGATGTTTTCACTTACAAGAAGACTATAGGTGAGCTGGAAAAAAGAGGATTCTGCCTTTTCCTTGGGGCTTTGTTCCCGTTCACCAATTCTATTTTTCCAGGGTTTATATTTTTGGCATGACCTGAAGCACCATCAACCCAAGTCACTTTATTTGCATCGTCATAAGCCTCAAGATGCAATGCTTCACCTTTTGGCAGAACTTTCTGAGTGAGCACCATCTGGTGTGTCAGGGAATGTTCTGGGGATAACCATAAGTGCAACCTCTGATCCTGGGCTGAAAAAACTTTCTGTAACTTCAGCTTACTAAAGAGATCATGAACAAGGCATGGAAGTAGACAATCTCCCATAGAAATGGAACTATGCTGTACAAACTTAGCATTTTTTTAATCTATTTTTTTACATCATTATTTATTTTGCTCATTTTTCCATCTTGGTTGTAATCCCCATCGGCTTTCCATTACCAACTCACCCATGTGCCATCACCATAGTCCCATGGGCTTTTCCCACCCCAGTTTTGATCATCTTCCCCTTTCCACCCTGTAAAACATCTCTGATTTATAGTTCTTTTCCATTTTTACTTCTTCTTCTTCTTTTTTTTTTTTTTTTAAAGATTTATTTATTTATTCATACAGAAC
>NW_004567144.1:1681618-1867521 GCF_000260355.1 Condylura cristata
TTTTTTTTTTTTTTTTTTAATGCTTTTAGGGATGTTGTTGTGACTGTTTCATAACCCCAGTGACATGTAGTTTTCTTACTGACCCAATGTAACTTTGAACTTAAATAGATTAAATTCAATAGGTTGCTTCAGTGCGCACCAAAGATCAATCAGTCTCCACATTAAGAGTTGCCTGTGACCCAAGGGGGTTATTTCAATACTACAGGGAACTCTGGACCCCTCTGTTCTTCATCTGGATCATCTTTCTGTATTACCAATCACTTTATCTTCTTCCCCTTGGGTCCTTCTTCACCCATTTTCAGACTTGCAACATTTACATTAATCCGTATGTCATGCTTTGATAAGGTTATTTTATTTGCACTTAAAAAATATTTATGTATTTAGGCATACAGAACTGGGGTACAGGCTAGAGGTGCAGGAGTGGTGAGAGGATTCACCAGAGGCAGAGTGGAGTTCAGAAAAGTCAGATTGATGAAGTACACTGCTGAAGGGAGCAGGCAGGATAGGTCTGCTGCACCATATGGGTCACGTCTTTGTCCGGGGATTGAATTCATGCTGAAGTGGCCATGGCTAGCTTTGTAGTGCTGTGCTTCAACCCGTTGCACCACCAGGGAGCGACTGTCTTTGCACTTTTTAATGCCGCCCCCTTTTTTGTTTTCAACTAGGAACATCTGTTTTTTCAATGGCTTTTCTCACTACAGTAGGCACACTGTCCCCTCCTTAATGGTTACCTAATTGTCTTTTATCTCTTCCTTCTGAGCCTTGTCCTATCCTCCATTTCTACAAGTATTGCTGCAGACTTAATTCTCCTCTCCTTTCCTGCATTATAGATTCTAAAGGCCATATCAAGTAATTGTGAAGGAGTCACTCCCATAGAACTATCTATCTTAGTTTTCTCCTTGTAATTGGAGTACTCTGAACAATGAATCTCTTATTAATCATTTTAGCATTCTCTGGATTGTTCAGAAGCATCTTCACTTCCTTTTTGCTGAAGCTCCAATGCCTTACCAGATTTTTTTCTTTGTAAGGATTTCCTGTCTTAGTTCTAGTAATATGCACTTCTGATAATACTCTAACATTTTGGGATCTATCATTGGGACAGTTTCCTCCAGTTGTGAGTTTTCTACATCCTCCAGTGGTGATGACCAGCTTCTTATTCAGCCTTCCCAAGACAGCCTCCTCTGTTAACATATAAACAATGTGTTCAACATGGACTGTGTGCCTCAACAAATAGGTTAGAGGGTGACAAAAATGGATGCAAACTAATTTACCATCTTTTGGGGATACCTGCCAATATGGAGAACCCCATTAGCAAAGTTGTAATACCAATATTAGCTAGAAGGCCAACCCCATTCATTCAATTAGGAAAAGACAGAGAAGGAACTGCCCCACCCCAGAGCAGAGCTCCCTTGACCAAATTGGGTACCTTGTCTGATATGAGAAGTGGAAGCTATTTGAATCTTATTCTTGGGGAACAGTGAGGCCTGTAGAGCTCCAGTTTCCTTAAGAGGGTCACTGTCCACATGAAAGGGATTCTTTGCTGATGGGTTCAAGGTTGCCATTGATTAAGTGAGGATACCCATTCCTCTTCTTGCGCTTCACTATTACCACTATCAAAGTGAAGGAACTATTGGTAGCCTTGTCTCTGTGCCATCAATTGGGCCTCTGTCTTCTCCAAATCAATTTACAGATATAGCTAGATTTTGTTCTTGAAAATTCTCAACAGAAGGCTAACTTCCTCTTGAACAGAAACATATGTGTACTATTATATCCAAGAAGAACTCCAGAAGCATAAAGCCAAAATTATACTCTATAAAAACTCATAAATATGTGTCCATATAATCTCCATCAAAACAAATACCAATTTTTCATACCGGACCTTGTCAAATTTGTCAACCCAGAACTTAGGAGCAAAGAATCAGAGGGAGCAGGGAGTGAAGGGGAAGCAGAAGTACCCAAACCGATGGGTGAACTCATGATTAATCAATATTTGCCCCAATCAAGTTCTGTCATGTCTTCTATTTGCTCCATACTTTAAGGTGACCAGAGCAAGGGATGATCCTTCGTCTGGTCTTCAATGGATTTCCAGTTCCTTTGTGGTCCTCAACTTAGAACAGTGCTAAAAAGCAGTGCCAAGGTGAGGGACAGGTCACAGTTTATGGGTTCTCACCCAGTGCTGACAATTTTGCAAACCATTCTGGTTCAGGGTACAACTGGGTTTATTTAACAAACGAGAAATCAGGTAAATGAAAGGATTCCTAAGGTCAAAATTGACTGACTGTCTTACACCAGATAAGGTCCACAGTGTCCAGTAGTCCCAAACAAAGGTCACTTGGACAAGGTGGTTCTATCCTGCCAATGAGTGCCTGAAACTGGAGCACAAGTGGTAAGTAGTGGACAGGAACAATCCAACTTAGAGTGACAGCTAGAGATACTCACAGTTGTGGCTGCTAAGGTGACACCACAGCAGCCTGTAACTACAGTCAGAAGGCCAGACTGGACAGCAACTGACACAAGACTATATAGTGCCAGGCTCAGCAGCACCAGGAGTTGATACGGATGATTAAAAATGGTCGACAGCTTTCAAAGTGTCTGGACAAAGTGTCAGCACCAACCTATAATGCACGTTAACACTGGTCACCAGGAGGTGGTGTAGACACCAGTGGTATAGCTCGCTGATACCTACTATGAATTCCAATACAGTTTGTTCTATTTCTTTAAAGAATGCCATTAAGATTTTCATTGGAATTTCAATGAATCTGTAAAATACTGTGGGTGAATGGTCATTTTGCCTGTGTTGATCCTTCTAGTCCCTAATTAGAAAATATCCTTCCCATTTGTGTTTTCTATTTCTTCTAACAGTACTTATAGTTTTCTTTGTACATGTCCTTCCCCCTCCTTTGTTAAGTTTACTATTGTATATTTTCTTTTACTTTGGTGTGACTGCAATCAGAATCATTTTCTTAATTTCTTCCTCTTCTGACTCATTATTTGTATATAAGAAAGCAACTGATTGTTGTGGATTGATTTTATAAACTGCTACAGAACTGATTTAACTTTTTGATTAGTTTTTCAGTGTATTCTTTAGAGTTCTTTGTGTATATTATCATATCATCAGCAAATAGTAATAGCTTTACTTCTTTCCCAATTTGGAATCCTTTTATTCCTTTCTCTTACCTAATTGTTCTAGTGTGAGCTTTCAATACTATATTAAATAGTAGTGGTGTTAAGAGGGCAACATTGTCTTGTACCAGATTTTATTGAACATCAGCTTTCACCATTGAAAACAATGTTAGCATGTATTTGTTGCATGTGGCCTTTATTGTGTTTAGATAAATTCTTTTTGTCATGTTTTATTGAGGTCTTCATCATAAATATGTGTTGAATCTTATCAAATGCTTTCTAAGCATCTCTGTATTTATCTTTTTCTTTGTTGATAGGATGAGTTATGTTGATTGATACTCAGATTGAATCACACTTGTATCCCTGTTATAAATTCCAGTGAGTCACAGTGTATAAGTCTTTTAATATATGTTGCATTGTGTTTAATAATATTTGTTTGGGGATTTTTGCATATGTTTTCCTTGGGGAAGTTGTCTAATAGTTTTCTTTTCATATGCTGTCTTTCTTTGGTTATGGTATTTTCTGATAGTTGATCTGTCCATTTGTGAGATTAATGTGTTGAAATCTCTTACCACAAATGTATCTTTTTCAATGTGTATTTTCAGAGATGATAGTAACAAACTTTTATATTTGGTGCTGCTTTCATTGGTGAGTATGTATTCATGAGTGATATATATTTCTAGTGCATTGTTCCTTAATCATTAAATAAAATCTTTCTTTGTATCTTATTATCTTTTTTAACTGGAATTCTATTTTTGCTTATATAAGTATGGCCCATTTTTGAATCCCATTGCTTGTAGGATTGTTAACCAGCACTTGACTCTGAGTCTATGATTATCTTTGTAGCACAGGTGCATTTTCTGGAGACAGAAGAATGTTGGATTCTGTTTCTTAATCTATACACCTACTCAATGTCATTTAATTGGCAAGTTCAATCCATTTTTTATTAGTGTGATTATTGATATATGAAAGATTCTTCAACAATTGGTTCTTAATTTTTGTGGTTTAATCTATTTCCTTTTTCAGTTCTTTGTGTATGTTCCTCTCTTTTGTTATTGTATCACAACATATTTTTCTTTTATTTCTGTTGTTATTTGCTCTAAATACTTAGGTGTTCAAGTGTTAGGTGCATAAATATTTAAAGTTGGTACATTTTCTTGGAAAATTGATCCCTAAATCATTATATCATAAATCTGTTTGAATTTTTACCATTTTTGCAGTTTAGTTGAAGTTGCATTTAATCACATTCTTATTTCCTATCCCAGAAAATTAATCTTTGCTATTTTAGTAATAAGTACAACTTTATTTAAAATGTTATTCTAATATGTTTTAAAATTTTGAATGTACTATTTTTGCTGACATCATTGTTAATTTTGGGCTAGTATATCATCTTAGTCTAGGTGTGACCATTATACTTCTCCCACTACCAAAGAAACTAGTTCATTATCATATTTCTTTTCTATTCCACTCCTTATTTTCACCCCTTCCCACACTCTGGCCTGCCCACTCTCCTTGTGAATGCCTCACATCCATGGTTAGCTTTCAAGAATTATATTTGTCTGACATCTTGGTTTTGCTATATTTCATTTTTTATGTGAAGACATCTGATATTTATCATTGTCATTCTAAATTAATTGGCTTAGCATCAACCTTTCCAGCTCCATCCATAGTGCTGCAAAATGCATGAATGTGGACTTCTAGTGGGACATGGCAGTGAAGGAAATCAGACACAGAGGGCAGGTATGTCCAACATGCAGTGAATCTTTATTGTTTCAGAGTTCATTATATACCACGTTAAGTGTATTATGTATAACTTCAAAGTGTACAATATGACAGTTATCTATGTGATTACTTATTCTGTATTACAATATTCTGCTACCTTGGCAGACTGCCAGGTGGCCTAAGTGTACATGTCTAGCAATCCCTTCTGTCCAGAACAAAGTGATTCTTTTTAAGCAACTAACTGTTAATCATCTACTTCAGGGAGCAGAGGGGCATGACTCTACACAGGTCAATTTCTGGGCATTCATAACCAGACCCAGTCACCCCGAGGTTTTCCTCCAGGACGCATGTGTTTTTGTTCTGCCTTTGGAGCTCAGATTTGAGGCCTAGTCGTTCACTATACAGTGTGTCAGCCAACACGTGAGTTTATCCTTCTTTCGTTCCCTGAGTAGTGTTCCATTGTGTGTAAATACCACATCATATTGAACCATTTATTTTTTCTGAGGCATTTAAGTTGTTTGGTGTTTTGACATTTGTAAATAGGGTTGCAGGTTTCTTTTTGAATCAGTGCTTTTTTTTTTTTTAAAGAGGCAGAAATTGGTGCCTTTTTTTTTAAGATTTATTTATTTATTCATACAGAACTGGGGTACAGGCCAGAGACGGAGAGGGTGAGAGGATTCACCAGGGACAGAGTGGGGAGAAGAACAGTCAGATTGATGAAATACACTGCTGAGGGGAGCAGTGGGCGGGGCAGGAGAGGCCTGCCTCTCCATGTGGATCTCCTCTGGGGCAGGCGGGGATCGAACTCATGCGGAAGTGGCTTAAGCTTCTTAGTGCAGTGCTTTAACCCGCTGCGCCACCAGGGAGGGCCTTGAATCAGTGTTTTTAAGGTAGATTCCCAGGAGTGAATCTCCACACAGCTTTCCAAAGTGGCTGTAATAGTTAACATTCTCACCAGCAGCTTAGGAGGGCTCCTATTTCTTCACATCCTCTCTAACACTAGTTGTTTCTAGGTTTTTTTGTTTGTTTGTTTTTTAATATGGGATATTTTCATTATTTTTTTGTAGAGATTTATTTATTTATGTATACAGAATTGGGGTACAGGCCAGAGATGCATGGGCAGTGAGGGGATTCACCAGAAAAGGAGTAGGGAGCATAACAGATTGGCAAAATATACTGCTGAGGGGAGCAGCGGGCGAGACAGGAGGAGTCTGCTGCGCCATGTGGGTCACCTCCCTGGCTGGGGATCAAACTTGAAGCGACTGTGTCTAGTTTCATAGTGCTGTTCTTTAACCAGTTGTGCCACCAGGTGGGCACTCATTATGGTTTTAATTTGTATTTCCCTGATAACAAGTGATGAACATTTTTTCATATATCTGTTGGCTATTGGTATTTCTTCTTTGAAAACATATCTACTTAGCTTTTCTGCCCATTTATTGATTGGATTGTTGATTTTTTTTTCTGAGCTGTGTGAACTCTTCTAGATATTCAATATCTGTCCCTAGTCAGATGTTCAATGTGCACATATTTTCTCTCATTCAATGGGTTGTCTCTTCATTTTGGTTACTGATTCTTTGCTGTACAGAAACATTTTAGTTTGATAAAGTCCTAGATGTTTATATCCTCCTTTGTTTTCCTAATTTATAGACAAATTTTCAAAGGTATTTCTGACATGTATAACATAGCTGCTTTGCCTGTGTTTTCTATATATATTTTATGATTTCAGGTTTTATATACAATCTTTTTTTTTAATTTATTTATTCATACAGAATTGGGGTACAGGCTAGAGATGCAGAGGGTGAGAAGATTCACCAGAGACAGAGCAGGGAGCAGAACAGGCAGATCTACAAGGTACACTGCTGAGGGGAGCAGCGGGCGGGTCAGGAGAGGTCTACCACGCCATGTGGATCTCCTCCGGGGCAGGTAGGAATCGAACTCATGCGGAAGTGACTTTAGCTTCTTAGTGCTGTTCTTTAACCCGCTGCGCCACCAGGGAGGGCCCTATAGACAAATCTTTTATCCACTTTTAGTTGATTTTTGTGAGATAGCAGTTTAACTCCATTCTTTTGCATTTACAAGTCCAATTTACCCAGTACCATTTATTGAAGAGGATTTTCTTATTCAGTGTACATTCTTTGTTCCTTTGTAATATAGTAGTTGATGAAATATGTCATATGCTTGTTTTTATTTCTATACTTTCAATTCTGTTTCATTGGTCTACGACTCTATTTTTTGTTTTAGTATCATGCTGTTAACATTATTACGGCTCTTTAGTATAGTTTGAAATCTGGTAGTGTAATGTCCCTAGTATTGCACTTTTTAGTAAAAAGACTGTTGTCTGTTCAGGGTACTGTGATGCCATAAGAATTATAGAAATATTGACTCCATTTTTTTGAATAAAACTATTGAGATTTATTAGGATTGCAAAGAATTTATACAATTTCTTTGGGTAGGATGGCCAAGTTGATAATATGGATTCTTTGAATCAAGGTGCAGGGAATATCTTTCCATTTCTTTGTGCCTTTTCTATTTCTTTTAATAATGTTTAATATTGATGAATATGTTTTTCACTCTGTTAGGTTAATTCTCAGGTAATAAATTTTCAGTAGTGAGATTGTAAATTGGAGAGCTTTCTCAATTTTTTCTTCTTGTTTAATATTTATATATAGGAAAGCAACTATTTTTTTGTGTTGATTTTCTATCCTGACACTTTATTGAAGTAGTTTATTGTCTGATTACTTTTTCTAGTCTTTATGGTAATCTATAATATCACATCATCTTTCCCAATTTGGCTTCTTTTTATTGTTTTCCCTTGCCTAATTCCTCCAGCAAGGACTTCTAATTCTATGTTGACGAGTAGTGGTGAATGTGGATACTTTGCCATATAGCAGACTTTAGTGGTACGGCTTTGAGTTATTCACCATTTAGAATTATACTAACTGTGGTTATGTCATATATGACTTTTATTATATTGACATGTGTTCCAGTTATCAGCAGTTTTTTCAAGGATTTTCATCATAAATAGGCATTGAAACTTATCAAATAATTTCTCATAATCTATTAATATGATCATGTGGATTATCTTATTTTTTGTTGATGTGATATATTACATTGATTGATTTTCAGATATTTGACCATCCTCATATTCTTGGTATAAATCCCAGTTGGTCAGGTGCATAATGGCTTTATTGCATTGTTGGATTCAGTTTCCTAAGCTTTTACTGGGAATTTTTGCATCTCTAGTTAATTAGAGAAATTGATCTGTAGTTTTGTTCCATTGTTTTGCCTTTTGTCTTCCTATTAATGTAATGCAGGCCTTATAAAAATATGTTCAGAAGAATTCTTCTCAATTTTTTGAAAGTGTCTAAGCAGGATATGTATTTAGTTCATCTTTGAAGGTTTGTTAGAACTCACCATGAAGCCATATGGTAATACACTTTTGGCCTTTGGGGAAATTTTTTTTACTGTTTCAATTTCCTTGATTATTATTAATTTATGAAGTTTGCTAATATTTCTCTATTTAGTCTTCAATTATTGCATAAATCTAAGAATCTGTCCTCCTGTTTTGGTGTTGAATATTTTTGCATATTAATATTGATAGTAATATCTTATTATCCTCTGAATTTATGCAGTGCCACTTATAATTTCTCTTTTTATTTTCTTTCTTGATCCTATTTGTGTTTTCCACATTTTTTTTTTAGTGAATCTAGCTAAAGATTTGTCTATTTTGTTTATATTTTCATAGGATAAGTTCTTAGTTTCATTTATCTTTTCAAATGTCTCTTTTATTTTTATGTCATTTATTTCTGCTCTATTTTTTCCTATCTCCTTTCCACTGGTTTTAGATTTCTTGGTTCTTCTTTTCTATTTTTTTTTAATAATGGGATACATTATTAAAATTGTTTATTTGGGCTCTTTCTGGTTTCTTAATGTGAGCATATATTACTAGAAATTCCCTCATAGAATTGCTTTTGTTGTATCCCATTCATTCTGAAAAATTGGGTCCTCATTATCATTCTACTCAGTTTTTTTTTATTTTCTTCGATTTCCTCATTAAACTAGTGATCATTCAGTAGTGTATTGTTTCAGTCTCCTGAGTATTAAATATTTTCTCATTCTCTAAATAGTATTTGTTTTTTATTTCAGTACCATTACATTCAGAGAAGGCATTTGGTATGTGTATTATCATGTCATCTTCAAATAATTATAGCTTTACTTCTTTCCCAATTTGGATTCCTTTCATAGACTTCTTTTGTCTAATTACTTTAATAGGACTTACAATATTACATTGAGTAGTAGTGGTGAAAATGCACATCCTTGTCTTTTACCTGAATCTTAGTGGATAGGCTTTTACTTTTTTTCACTAATGACAGTGATGTGGGTTTATCACCTAGAGCTTCTATTATGTTGAGATGCTAATTTTATTTCATGGTTTTTCAAGGGTTTTCATAATCAATGGATGTTGGATTTTATTAAATGCTCCCTCAGCATCTATTTGTATGATCACATTATATTTAACTTTCTTTTTGTTGCTGTGGCGAATTACAGTGACTGACTTTTGAATTTGAACCATCCTGTGTCCCCAGAATAAATGTCATTTGATCATTTTGTATCTTTTTTAAAAGTTTTATTTATCTATGCATACAGAACTGGGGTACAGGCCAGAGTTGCATGGGCGGTAAGAAGATTCACCAGAGACAGAGTGGGGAGCAGACCAGGCCGAATGACAAAGTCAGTCTGTTGAGCGGATCAGGAGAGTTCTGCTGCACCCTGTGGATCACCTCCCGGGAAGGGCTCGAACTCTTGCTGGATTGGCTTTACCTTCTCAGTGCTGTGCTTTAACTCACTGCACCATCAGGGAGGGCCCCATCGTGTATCATTTTTTTCATGCATTTTTGGATTCGGTTTGCACAAAATCTATTGAGGATTTTGTCATCTGTGTTTATTTTGGAGATTGTACAGTTTTCTTTTTTCTACAGCTTTTTTTTTTCTTTTTTGGCTTTGTCTAGTTTCAATGTTAGTATAGTTTTGGTCTCATGGAATGTATTTAGAATTGTTCCTTCTTTTTTAATTTTTTGAACGAGTCTGAGCATGATACGTATTAGTTCATCCTTGAATGTCTGGTAGAAGTCGCTTACAAAACCTTATGTTCCTCGGCTTTTGTTTTCTGAAATACTTTGATTGCTGTTTCAATCAAATTTCTTGTAATTTGTTTGTTCCGGTGTTTTATTTCTTTAGCATTCAGCCTTGGGTGATTGAATAATTCTAAGAACTTGTCCATGTCCTCTACATTGGTGAACTGATTTGCATATAAGTGTTTATTGTAACCTTTTGTTATCCACTGGATTTTTGTTTTGTTTGTTGTAATTTCTTCTCTTTCATTAATGATCTATTTATTTGAGTTTTCTCCCTCTTCTTCATTGTGAGCAGAGCTAGATGGTCCTTTAAGTTGTTTATTTTCTGAAAGAATAAGTTTGCGGCTTCATTGATTCTTTGAACAGTCTTTGTTACTTCAATTTAATTTATTTCTGGTTTTAATTTTAATGATTTCACTCTTTCTATTTGGGTTTTTTTTTGGTGGGAGGGGTGGGAGCCCTTTTTTTGAGAGATTTGATTGCTTCTTTGGGTTTTTCTTGTTCTTGATGAGGGGTTGTATTGTTTTACACTTTTTTCTTAGTATGGTTTTTGCTGCATCCCATATATTATGGAAGATTGCATCCTTATTGCCATTTTCCTCAAGGTATATTTTTATTTCTTCTTTGATTTCATCATTATTCCAGTTTTCTTTCAGTAGTGGTTTTTTTTTTTTTCATTCTCAATGCATTTGAGGATTTCTTGCCTTATATTTATAGCTAAATTCTAGCTTTATACATTTATGGTTAGTGAAAATAATTTTAGTTTTTGTTTACTTCTTAATAATTGCTGTTACCACATATATTGTCAATCCTGGAGAATAATTCATGTGCACTTGAGAAGAATGTTCATTCATATTTTGGGGTGTGCTACACTTTATGAATGTCTGCTAGACCTATGTGTCTTTATTTATTCTGTTGCGTTGAGTTGTCCATTGGTGAGAGTGAGTTCTTGAAATTTTTTACTACATATGTATTCTTCTCTAGTATCTGTTTTCAGGTTTGAAGTAAATGACTAAAATTTTTGTTTTTGTGTTCCTTCACTTCTTGAGTATACATATTGATGAATGGTATCTTTTATGTATTGTCCCATTGATAATTACATTGTGTCCATCCTTGTCTCTTGTCACTTTTTAAAGATGGATGTCTATTTTTTCTAATATGTGTATGGCTGTCTCTATGTTCTTTTTGCTGTCACTTACTTGTAGAATTCTTTTCCAACCTTTTACATTCTGTTTACATTTGTATTTGAAACCTACATGTGTTTTTTGAAAGCAGCAGAAGTTTGGATTTTGTTTCCTAATCCAAAATGATACTCTGTATCTTTTAATTGGTGAATTCAGTCCATTGACATTTAGAGTGATTATTGATATGTAGAAGTCTTTTACATAATTTGGTGATTCTGTTTTATTACATGTTTAGCTCTTTGTACATTTTCATCTTTTTTAAGGATTTATTTATTCATGTATACAGAACTAGGGTGTAGGCCAGAGGTGCAGGGATGGTGAGAGGATTCATCAGAGACTGAGTAGGGAGCACAGCAGGTAGATCAACGAAGTACACTGCTGAGGGAAGCAGCAGGGAGACAAGAGAGTTTTGCCTCACCATGTGGATCGCCTCCAGGGCCAGGGATCGAACTCTCACTGAAAAAGTTGCAGCTATCTTGCAGTGCTGCGTCTCAACCGGTTGCACCACCAGGGAGGGCCCATTGTCATATTTTTTGTTCAAATTTTGAAATTTCTCTCGATATTTCATGGGTAGAGAGGGTTAGTGCTTGCAAATTCCTGATGATTTTGTCTGAAATATCTTTATTTCTCCTTCATATAGGAAGGAAAACATTTAAGGATAAAGTATTCTTGTCTAGCATATTTTTTTTCCTGAAATATTTTGAATATACACCTCCATTCTCTTCCTTCCTGTAGGAATTCTTCAGAGAAGTCTGATGTTAGCCTAACTGGTGTTCCTTTATAGACCTATTTATTTTTTCTCTCTTGTCAGCTTTATTATTATTATTTTTATTTGTTTGATTGTTTGACTCTTGGGATTTTTACAATATGCCTTGCTGTAGATTTACTTTTATTTATGTAGCTTGTTATCCTCTTAGCTTCCTGTGGAGTTTTATGTTCATTTCCAACTTCATGTTGAAGAAGTCCTTTTTTATTATTTCCCTTTAATTAGTTTTTCAATTCTTTTCTCTCACTGTACTTCTGGAATTCCTATGACTCATATTTCCTTTCCTCCTGGTGTCATATAATTCTCAAAGTGTTTCTCATTCTTTTTGAAAGGAAAAGGCAGAAGGAAAGATGGATGCCGTGAGTCTGTTCACCAAAAGGAAGAAGAAGAAGAAGTGCTATTTTATTTTAGAGCTGAACTTTTATACACATTAAAGGTATCATGTCGAGTGCCCATTGGCCGGGCCACGGTCAGGCGGAGAGAGAGGCAGGAGTCGCGGAAGAGTGTCCTAAAAGAAAAGATACAATAAGCAGGACGAACTAAGCCCATGGCCATATCTGGCAGGGAAAGACAGCCAGGCCCAGCTGGAGCCAAGAACGGTCTCCTTATCAGCCGGGGCCCAGAATTGCAGAGTTAGCCAAACTGTTGTCCTTCATTTCTCACCCGCTTGTTTATAGGATCGTGGGCGTTGTTCTGTCTTGCTGCTTCGAGCTGAACAGGGGCGTCGAGGGGGAGAGAGGAAGCGAATGAGGCAGCGATTGAAGGCTAGGACCTGGGGCAGAGATGGGCTGGGAGTCGGTAGCAAGGAGCAAAAAAAAAAATAAGGCACAAAGTTCTAGTTGGGGAGGAGAGAGGTCTAAGAAGGCGCCTTGTAACCAGAGGTCCAGGATTGTATCATCCCACTGCTGAGGGGTCACCGGCAGGGGATCCGGCAGCAGCCACTATACCTCCAGAATGCCATTAAGGAAGATGACGAAGTCCGTCATAGGTGGGGTTGTTGATATGTTGGGTCTGAAGAGGTTTATATTGGTGGTACTGCCTGAAAAAGAGAGCTTGATGGAAACTGTTAGTGATGGCTTGCTGTAAATCCCTTTCACTTTTACCTTTGTATCTCCCTTTCTTTTTCTTTCTTGGTTCTTTTTATATTTGTACCTTTGAGAATGCTTATTCAGTAGTCTATTTTATCTATATTATTTTCATAGCTTCTTCCAGATTTTTTTCCACTTCCATTGATCTTTTAACATCCTTCATTGCCCTTATTTTCTTTTCAAAGATTTGATCTCACACTTCTGCTGGTTGGTTATATTTCTTCTGTCTTTTTATTTCTTCTGTCTTTTTTTTTTTTTTCTTAGATAGATCTTTGAGTATTTTCTTTATGGTGAATGTGATTTCTTTCTGTCAGGCAGAGAAATTCTAGTGTTAGAGTTGTTGATTTCTGAGGCTGACTTTCTGTGCTATGTTGTACCCAAAAGGGCTTGCTTGACCATTTTTTTTTCTCCCTTCTTCCTGTTTTTTTTTTTTTTTTTTTCAGGCTTGTCCTACAAATAATGCCTTTATGCCTCTTGTGTTAGCAGGCATGATTTCTGGGTGCTCTTAGTGGGGCATGGAAGTAACTGCATGGGCATGTAGCTAGTGGATGACAGGTGCTTACAGACAGGGTTCCAGTATTTTGGGAAGACATTGGGCGTCATTGCATCTGGTTAGGCTTGAGTACAAGGATTTAGTGCTGCTCCCACCAAGGTACATGATTATTGGATGGCTGAGGCCAAACCCTGTGCTAGTTTCATTCTTTTACAATGTCCAGTATTCCCAACTGCATTAACTGGAGTACAAGCCAGAGGTTCAGGGACAGTGAGAAGCTTTACCAGAGACAGAGTGGGGAGCAGAATAGGCAAATCAACAAAGTACACTGCTAAGGGGAGAAGCGAGCAGGTCAGAAGTCTGCCAAGCCATGTGGGTCACCTCCTGGGCTGGGGAACAAATTTGCACTGAAGTGACTGCAGCTAACTTGCGGTGCTGCGTCCTAAACCATTGCACCACTAGGGAGGGCCCAGTGTATAATATTTTTAATTTGTTGTTGAATTTATTTTTTAATACTTTATTTCATTTATAATACAAATTTTAATTCATTTTTAAGTCCCTGTGAATTTGTTTTTTACTATTTTTCTTGTTTACTTCTTAAACATCCTTGTTTATTTTTTCACAATATAGAAATTCTTCTTTTAGGGAGAATGATCACCATAATTGTCCCAACACAAAAGTGCCTACCATCCTCCAATACACTCCACTGCATTCTCCTTCCATTCCCCCTTTTACTACTCTCTCCTTTTCTCTTCCCCTGCCTCTCCATTCCTGAATGTCTCAGATCTACTACCTGCTTTGAAGGATCAGTCTCACAATTTGTCTTTGTCTCATCCTTTGCTTGATTTCTCTATATTTCATGTATAGGTGAAACTTAAACCATCCATTGTTTAACTTTTTCCTGGTCCATTTCATTTAGAATGCCTTCCAGTTCCATTCACATTGCTGTAATTGGCATGTGTCTATGTGTCTGTCTTTTTTTGATCACTGAGTAGCATTTCATTATATATATATATTGCACATCTTCTTGATACACTTATTTAGAGTGTTCCTATATCTTGGCTATTTTAAATAGGGCTGCTATAAACACAGGCATGAAGGTTTCCTTTAGAATAAGTGCTTTTATGCTTTTTGTATAGATACTTAAGAGTGCAATTGCTGGGTTTTATGGTAAATCCATTCTTAATCTTTCGAGGCATCTTCACACTTCTTTCTTTAGGAGCAGGATCATTCTACATTCTCACCAGCAGGTAAGAAATTTCCTTTTTTTTTCTACAAAACTAATTTTTTTGGCTCTATTTGTATTTTTTTTATATCAAACATTCTCAGAAGTTTATGGTGGTTTTAACTTGCCTTTCCTTGATGATCTGTTCCCTGATGGTAACTGATGATGAATGATTTTTCATGTACCTTTGGGCCATCTGTATGTCTTCTTTGAAGATTTGCCTATATAGCTCGTGTACCTATATATTTTTAAGATTTATTTATTTATGCATACAGAATGGGAGTAAAGGCCAGAGGTGAGGAGTGAGAGGCTTCACCATAGACAGAGTGGGGAGCAGAACGGACAGATCGACAAAGTACACTGCTGAGGGGAGCAGTGGGAGGGTCAGTTGTTTATTTTCTTTTTTTTTTTTTTTCCCTTGCTACTGGAGAAGAGTCTGCAACATTTCTGAAATTTGTATCATATAGTTATTTTGCCTATGCTTTTTCTATGTAGCTTATGATTCCAGGTCTTTCATCAAAGTGTTTTGTTTATTTTTACGTCATTTCATGTATTATGTGTGATAGTGTTCTAACTTCACTCTTTGGCATGACTCAGTTCAATTATCCCACACCATTTATTGAAGAGGCTTTCCTTCTTCCTTTGTTCTAGTGTATATAATTTGCTTTTTTTTTTTTTTCATATGTATGTTGTCTGTAAATGTGTGGCTTTATTTCTGGACTCTCGATTCTATTCCATTGATCTGTGTATCTGTCTTTTCTCAGCACTGTTTTAATTATCATGGCTTTATTGAGATGTTTTGCATCTGTGCTCATTAAGGAATTTGGCCACTGGATTTTTCATAACCTCTTTGGTTTGTTTTGGTGTTAGACTAATGTTAACCTCATAAAATATGCTTAAGAGTAGTTTTCAAGTTTTTGAAAGCATTTGAGAAGAATAGATATTAACTCATTTTTGAATATTTGATCGAATTCACGTGTTAAACCATTCCATCTTGGGCTTTACATTTTTGGTCGATTTTTATTACTGTTTCCATGCCTTTGTTCATAGTAGGCCTGTTTAAATTCTGTATTTCTTTTTTATTCAGTTAGATAGTTTCATATTTCTGACTTTTTTTATTCTTCCCCTCCTTTTTTTTTTTGTGAGCCCTTCTAAAGTTTAGCTTATCTTGTTTATTTTTTTCAAAGAATCAGTTTTTGGTATCTGTAATCTTTTGTATACTTTTTGATTTCTTTTATATTTATTATTTGATCCATTTTCTAATGATTTATGTCTTTATTGTTCTTTTTTCAACATCTTTAAGGTGATAAAATTATTTATTTGAGCTCTTGTTTTTTTTTTGTTTTTCGTTTTTTTTTTTTTTTTTTGACATGGGCCTGTATTGCTATATACATCCCACTTAAGTATTGCTTTTGCTGTGTTTGATAAGTTCTGAGAGGTGGCATCCTCACTGTCTTTTGTCTCAAGTTATTTTTCATTTCTTCTAATATTTTCTCATAAACGCAATAGCTATTCAGTAGTGTATTGTTCACACTACACATAGTTGAATTTTTTTCTGTTTTCTCTTTGTGACTGATATTTGATTTGATTACCATTGTGACAACAGAAATTTCTTGGTAAGATGTCAATCATCATGAATTTGTTGATGTTTATCTTTTGACCCAATATATGGTCAATATTGGAAGTTGTTCCGTGAGCAATTGAAAATAATGTGTATTCAACTTATTTGGTGTGCAGTATCATATAGACAATTATCAATCCCATGTGGTACAATTCTTTAAGACTATTGTGTACTTATTTAATTTTTAGCTGTTTGATTTGTCCATTATTAAAAGTAGGGTTTTGAATTATCTTGCCTGGAATGTTCTCTTCTAATATTTGTCTTCAGATTTGCTAATAATTGCTTTATAAGATTTGATGTTCCTTAATTTGCATATATATTGATAAATATTAGGTCTTTTTGATTTATTGTTCCCTTCATTTTTTTTTTATTTTTTTTAAAGATTTATTTATTTATTCATACAGAACTGGGGTACAGGCCAGGGAATACAGAGGATTCACCAGAGACAGAGTGGGGAGCAGAACAGGCAGATCAACAAAGTACACTGCTGAGGGGAGCAGCAGGCAGGTCAGGAGAGGTCTGCCACACCATGTGGTCACCTCCGGGGCAGGCGGGGATCGAACTCATGCGGAAGTGGCTTTGACTTCTTAGTGCAGTGCTTTAACCCGCTGCGCCACCAGGGAGGGCCCCTTCATTATTACATAGTATCAATTTATGCCTCTTGTTACACTTTTTTATTCAGAAATCTATTTTTTCTGATATAAATATGGGTGACTCGGGCCCTCCCCAGTGGCGCAGCAGGTTAGAGCACAGCGCCAAGAAGCTAAAGCTACTTCCGCAAGAGTTCGATCCCTGCCTGCCCCGGAAATGATCCACATGGCGCTGCAGACCTCTCCTGACCCGCCTGCTGCTCCCCTCTGCAGTGTACTTTATCAATAGGTCTGTTCTGCTCCCCACTCTCTGGTGAAGCCTCTCACCACCCCTGTACCTCTGGCATATACCCCAGCTCTGTATGCATAAATAAATAAAATATTTTTTTAAAAAAAGTATGGTTGACGCTTCCTTCTTTCTTTTGGCTATCAATTGGTTTTGGAGTGTTTTCCAAACTTTTACTCTAAGCCTGTATATCCTTGGAGCTTATGAGTTTTTTCCTGGAGAAAGCAGAAAATTGGATTGTTTTGAAGTCAATCAGACATCCTATATCTTTTAATTGGTGAGTTCATATACATTTTAAATAATTATTGATATACAAATGCTTACTACTGCCGGTTTATCCTTAATTTTTAATATCTTTCTATTCCCTTGTTCATTTATTTGTGAGTGTTCTCTTCAATTTAGATTTGTGAACTTTTTTTTACCATTGCATGGACAGGGGTGTTTAGTGTTTAGAAACTGCTTCAACTTCTGTTTATCTGAAAGGTCTTTTTTTTCTTTTATGTATGAAAGATGGCATTGCAGTGTAAAATAATCTTGGCTGGGCATTTTTAATCTTTAAGTATTTCTATATTTAAGTATTTTTATTTAATTGTTCTGTTCTCTCCTTGCCCATAGGATTTCCTCTGAGTAGTCCAGTGCAAACCTTACTGGGGTTCTTATTAAGTTATCTGTTTCTCCCTTTAATCAACGTCAATATTATTTCTTTTCTTGAATTCTTGAAAGTTTCACTACTATGTGTCTTGGTGTAACTCTCATCTTGTTTATGTGACCTGCTTTTTGTTTATTTGTTTGCTTGCTTCATAAACTTGTATGTTTAGTTTCTTTGCCAGGTTTAGGAACTTTTCCTCCATTACTTCTTTTTATAATGGTTTTGTTCACTTGTCACTCTTCCCTCTCTGGTATACACATTATTTTCATATTGTCTTTATTCATGTAATGGGATAGTTAAAGTGTTTCTACATTGTTTTCATCATTTATTTATTTCTTCTTTCATCTGAATTCTTTTTGCATGATTGCCTATCTTCAAAGTCATTGATTTTATCTTTATTTTGGATAATTTTACTTTCACAGTTCACTACATTTTTTTTTAAAATCACTGCTATTGATCCTTTCACATCTTGCATCTCAATTACTTTCTTATTTCTGGTTCATTAATTTCTTAAGAAATTCCTTTGTTTTCTTTTTTTTTTTGAGATTTCTTTGTGTTACTTTGTGTATCTCTGACCAACTTTTCTGCATTTCCTTCTTTTCATTGAATATCTTCATCACAGCAATTTTGAATACTTTATTAGAAAGAAAAGTTCTTCCATGTGCTCTTTTTTGATTCTGGATCTTTGTTTTTGCTATATGGTATAATATTATTCTGAGAACAGGCTGTCACTGATTGTATTTTCCATCTTCTCATTATTAAATTATTTTCTGAATATTAAGGATACAGACCATCCCCTTTTTCATTAGATGTCACACTTCATGTCAAGGACAGCTGGTCTGTAGCTTGTTTTGAAGGGAGAGGGTTTTGAAGATGTCTGTTGTTCATCAGAAGATTGTATGAAGGCTTTACACATGCATGGTTCAAGCCTGTTGACACATCCCTCTGAGTCTAAGGCTTAGGTATCTACAGTCTTTTTACATGCCTTCAGTACAGTCTCAGCAAAAAATGTGGCTTCGGTATATTTATTTAGTCCCTGTACCCACCTGCTCCAAATGCAGGAGCTCATGAATTTCTGAACTTTTCTGTCCTCATTGGGTGTCATATATTCCAGGCTCAAAGCAGCACTTATTTTCATAATTCCTGGTGCTAGGTCTGTAGCAATCAGCTTTGTCCTTTCCTCCTGACATGGTTATATACTTTGCTTTATTCTCCCCCCCCCCACACACACACACCATTTTCACCCATTCCTTTGTTCTGAGAATTGAATTTCTTGCATGTCTATTCTGTTACATTTGGTCAGTATCAGTCTCTGGTGGTTGTGAAATACTCCAGTTTCATCCCATATTGTGGGATTCTCTGTGTTCAGTGCCTATCTAGACTTCTCAGCTTATTTTCCCCAGAGTAAAGCAGGGAACTTCTTCTGGCTCCATCTTCTAGGCAGCCTTCTCCCAGTTGGATGATTTTTAAGTTTCTGTTAACTGGTGTTTTTCAGTATCTAAAGAAATAACATATTAGTTTAATTAAAGATAGTAATTAATATAGATAGTTGATTTTAGTATGTATTGTAAGTACAGAGAGTTACATATAGGTTATAGGAAAAAATAAATGTGATTTTCTGTTTGCTTATTTTAAAGTTACTGAGTTCTTTAAATGCTAAACTCAAAATATTTTAAATATTTCAACAGATTATTTATTCTTTTAACCTAAACTTAAAGATTTGATTCTGCTATAAAATGCTTAAATTAATGGAGGCTCCATTCGGTCACCAAATTATTCTATCAACTTTCAGTACTTTTAACATAGTCTTAAGTAATTTTGTTGAAAATTCCTTTGGATAACCTTGACCTACTTTTATTTTTTCCAGTTCATATAGTGATGCTACATGTATGTTTAAATGAGGATTGTGATGCATCATGCAGTATGAAAGTTTGTATTTCCATGGGTCTTTCGGCATGAACCATGATCAACTGGAACATAGGAGCAGACAAACCTGCACATCATCTCTGTTAAGGTGATCTAAGAATGACTGAACAAGAATTCTTGCTATTGTTATGGATGGCATTGTGTTGGCCACAGCCAGAAAAGTGAAACCAGAGCTTACAAAGAGGAGTAATTAAATAAAGAAAGTTACACCAGAGAAAAATGACAAGTTTATTATGAAGATAATGTAATATGATAGTAAGCAGCAAAGACAAGAAAAAAGTTTCTGCCACACCAGGACCAGTTGCAAAATAACGTGAAGAAATATTGTTCAGCTCTGTGCACAATTACCAAGTCATTGAATCAGCTTATGTGTCCTCCAACAGATAAATGGATAAAGAAGCTGTAAAATATATACTCAGTGGTATATTATACAGATGTTAAGCAGTTTTTGATACTACATGGAATGAATGTTTAACTGATTATATTAAATAAGTCAGAAAGTGATGGGTAGATAGTCGATGGCTTCACTCATCTGTGAAATATAAATAATGAAATAAATATACCAAATGAATAACTCCTAGGTTTAATGAAAGAATTTAATGGCTATCAGAAGAAAGAGAGAGGAGAAAGAAGGGTTTGGGAAAGTGAGGAGGCAGATGGAGTATTGACATGGGTGACATCATAGAGCATGAGTGGAATATGTACATATATGGAGGAAAATCTAGCTCCCAAATTAAAATTTAAAAACCTAATATTTATAACCCAAGATACCATGTAATGAGGGCAAATTTACATGATGCTTCAATATATTTGTTAAAAACAATTCCTGGGCCCTCCCTGGTGGCGCAGCGGGTTAAAAGCACAGCACTGAGAATCTGAAGCCACTTCCGCATGAGTTCGATTCCCGCCTGCCGCCTGCCCCGGAGGAGACCACATGGCGAGCCAGACCTCTCCTGACCCGCCCGCTGCTTCCCTCAGCAGTGTACTTCATCGATCTGCCTGTTCTGCTCCCCACTCTGTCTCTGGTGAAGCCTCTCACCGCCCCTGAGCCTCTGGCCTGTACCCCAGTTCTGTATGAATAAATAAATAAATCTTTAAAAAAAAAAATTCCTTATTATTATTTACCCCAAATAAAAACTTATATTGCAGATCTAAAATCACCCTGAAAATATAAACCAGAAATAGAAATTAAATCATCTCTGATTACTAAAATAAATGCTCACTCCCAGGCTTCTAACTAGAAGAAAGGAAAAGCAAATATTTACATTTATAGTATAAGATTTTTTGGAATAGCCCACCAATTTAAAATTCTTTTCAAACAATGTTTTTTGTTAATCTTGATAATAATCTAAGAGAAAACAAAATGATGATAACAAATTATAGATATGTTATGTGCTTTATTATTACTTAGATATAGCTATAATAAAAATAAAAGAAAACTCAAGATACAAAGACATAAAATCTCTTGGTAACGCTTTTGAGGCTCTCTATGCTAAAGAAATAACATTGACCAAATAATTTCTCTTGTAATCACATGGAAAAAAAATAACTTGGAGAAATTTAAATGGGTTATTCTTGACTGCAGAGACAAGTCTCTGATTAGCAAAAGGATATGGGGAGTAGCTCGTTGGAAAAATTACATCATTTGACACTTTCAGGATGGTCAGTATACTACCAAACAATGCTAAATGGAATTTAACATTCCATTTTCATTTAATTTTAATTCAAACCATCAGTGATGGTTCAATATTGTAGGTATTGTTTAGGATGATCCCAAATGAGTTCTATTTTTTAATAATTCAGATTAAAAATGGAAAGATTGAACATAGACAGTAACCAACGTCTCAAAGGCCTTATATAAACACTTCCAAACAGATTTCAGACAAGTGCTTCCTGCAGTAGCCTGTGAATATGTTCTTGTATTGTTTCTTTGATCTCAGGGTAGGTGAAAACTTCTCCTTTCTGGAGAGCGATGAACCAACTTGCAAGCCCCCCTTAAAAACTTTTTGATTTATTTAAAAAAGACTAGTGAATTCCATTTAACTCTCCAACAACAGGAATTTTCATTTTACTGTTATTGCTGTATATTACAGCATAATTTTATCATTGTATTGCTAAAGAATTCTGTAAATTTTTGTTTTTACACCAAAACAACTTGTAATTTTCATTCACTGCACTGATAAAAAGTGATTTAATGAAATTCTAAAATTAAATTTTAAAACACTAATGTCCTGTTAGAAGAACAGTGAGAAACATATATTAAGTCACTGGGGGATGCAAATCTTCACCCCATGACATCTTCCTGGATGCCTGATCTGAAATTGACATCTCAGGAGCTTAGCATTATAACTCTTGGCATGCTATGAACCAGACATCCTGAGTCTGATTGTTGGAAGGGAAGAAGTCATTGGATGGCCATGTTGAATAGGGAAAGAAGAGAGGAAAGCCTCATGGACCAGATATAGCTGCTGGTCTTTCAGTACTTGTTCTGGCCTTATTCTAAGGCCAACTAAGACAATCTGGCTTTCTTGAGAGATTATGGCAGCTGCTGTCTTGAACCTTTGGAGAATTCATCTTAGTAGTACATTTTGAACTTTGATTCTTTCTTCTTCTTCCAGTCCTTTGGGCCCTATGTGAACTCTTAATTGTGTTTCATGCTGTGAAGTAGCTTGGATTAATTATCTTCCTGACAGCTCTGCTCATGAGACTTGGTCCCTCTGTTTTTCACCCTGTCCACTTAGGCAGAAACCCAGCAGGTAATGCTTACTTTTAAAGTGTGATAAGGAGTTAGTATTTTAAAAATACTTTTTAAAAAAAGATTTATTTATTTATGCATACAGAACTAGAGTACAGGCCAGAGGTGTGGGGCGGTGAGAGGATTCACCAGAGACAGACTGGGGGAGCAGAACAGGCCAACTGACAAGTACAATGTTGAGGGGAGCAGCGGGCAGGTCATGAGATGTCTACCACACCATGTGGGTCACCTCCGGGGCTGGGATCGAACTCATGCTGAAGTGGCTTTAGCTTAGTGCTGTGTTTTAACTCACTGCACCACCAGAGAGGGCCCAGGAGTTAGTATTTTAAATCCTTCTCTATCTTATTGCTTTTCTCCTTCTCTTGATTTCTCTTGAACTTTGCACTTATAAAAGTGTTAACACTAGGTTTTGAACTTTGTTTTTATGTACATGGTGACACAAGCCACTATTTTGGGCAACGTGGATTTTCCTTCATAATTTGGGATCCCTGAGAACCCCTTTTTTTGTCCGGTGTATTTTTAGTTCTTCAGATTTTCACTGGTTATCACTACCATTTGCTTTAGTATTTAGATCATATACAGCTAGGGTCCACATTTATCTCCTTATAGGTCACATCACTCATTTGATATTAAAAGCAGGTATGATTAATGAAATCATAGGACTCATGTGATACCTCCAATTTATCATTAACACGCATGAGCTGTAGTTCAAAAACAATCATGTAAACAGCATCCACATATCTTCAACCTGAAATTTAATCCTTTGAGAAAGACATCAGAAAAAAATGCCTGAGTCATGATGAAAGAAATTTTATCAGATACTGTTAACAACTGACACAACAATAAAACTTGAAGGTATAAATGCTTATATTCATATTTATCAGCTCAAAATACCTACATTATTCCCTCCTGACTATTGACTATCTATCATACCTAGAAGTCATAAGCAGGATTCATAGGGCTACCCTGGAGTGCACTGAATTCAGAGTGACAGTTTCTGTGCAAGACAGTGAAACAATATTAGTTTTATGGTAATTCAATACTCCAATCCCTTACCACTAATCTGGTCTATTATTCCACTTTGATATCCTCTAAAACATTAAGAATATCACTTTTATCTTATTATACCTGGTCACTAATTCTTATTATTATTATTTTATTATATATTGATATATAATTATTATATTGCTATTATCATAAACATTATTGTTTCTGATAACTAATGTCTCCTATCATTTAAGATTAAACAAATCACTTAAATATTTTCCCCAGATAAAAACAACTGCCCTAAATCCAACAGGTTGTATCTGTATCCACTGAACTAATTAATACTCCTGATAAAAATTTAACAGTTGTTCCTTTAAATATTTCAAGAGACAATGACAGTTTATCAAGCACAAGTTACTTTCAGTTTCCCTTGTATCATTAATACCAACATCAGCCTTGTAAATCTTAAACTTTGATCTCACATTAACAAACGCTGAGATCATTATCATCCTGTTGTTTGAGTATCTGTCTGACTTTATCAAGTGACTCTATCAAGGATTCAAGCAAGAGATATTTACGGTGGATTACATAGTAGGAGAATGGTAACTGCCCTAAACCACACTCTAGACTTGAGAATGGCAGGGGATCATGCATGGTATTGTGGATTTGATCACCAGGGTGGGGCAGGAAGGCAATGGGGTTCTGAATGTGTTTCTCTCTGGTGATTGACTGACTGGGGTTTTGTGGTTTTCCTTGTGACTTGAGAGCTCAGCAATAGGGAGGAAATAATGAGGACCAGGTTCTAGGGACTTTGTAACAGCTTAACAACAGGAGAGAAACAACCAAGGACAAAGTTCCATGGCCCCATAGCAAACTACCCATTTTTTTTAAAGATTTATTTATTTGTGCATACAGAACCGGGGTACAGGCCAGAGGCTCAGGGGCGGTGAGAGGTTTCACCAGAGACAGAGTGGGGAACAGAACAGGGAGATTGTTGAAGTACACTGCTGAGGGGAGCAGCGGGCGGGTCAGGAGAGGTCCACCACACCATGTGGTCACCTCCGGGGCAGGCGGGAATTGAACTCATGAGGAAGCAACTTTAGATTCTCAATGCTGTGCTTTAACCCGCTGCACCACCAGGGAGGGCCCCCAAAACTACCCATTCATTTACATTCCATTCATCAGTTCTTAAGGGGTCCCAAGGGTGACAGTTTCCTTTTTCTATAGCTAATTCCTGCCTAGGAGTGGGGACAGTAATGTCAGTGTAGGCCCCATAGAGGAATTTCAGCCAAATGAGGCAGGCACCCCCTGGCTGAGTTTAGTAGTCAACTAGAAGGAAGTTAGCCATCCCTGTGATGGAATTGTGTTTATCTTTCTGGTCACCTAAATAGCAATTTCGATCATAACTGAACACATTTACAGGCTTTTGAGTATCCTATGAGATAATAGAAGGTTTTACTTGGTAATGATGGATCCAGGCACCATCCCTCATAGTTTAAGAGCAGAGTGGGCAGTCATAATAACCATATATGGTCCTTCCCATTCAGAGAACAGCTGGTCCTATGGATACTCTTTATCCAAGTTTTTATAAAAGTAGTCTGACATGTAAGGGTGGAGCTCAATCTCAGTTTGGTGGGGCATAATCAGTTTTCCACAAACCTATAGAATCTGGGTTAGCTTGTCAATGTATGTAGAATATTCGAGAACCTGCATTTCCTATCAGTTTCTTATCGGGTCGAAGGGATTTTTCTGGAAGTTTAGGAACTTGGACTCTTATACATTAACTCAAAGGTGTTAAGTCTGACTTTTCCTCATAGGGCTACATCATGACTGAATAAAGCTACCAGCAACATCTGTAACCATTTTCAGTAATTTCATGGCATAACTTGGCTAGAAGCTTCTTTAGAATCTGTGTGTTTGTTCAACCTTGCCCAAGGCCTATGGACTCAATGAGTATTGCAGGATCCATTGGATGGACAATGTTTTGTACACGAGTTGATTAGTTTGAGAGAAAAAAAGCAGGACCATTATCACTCTTGAAGTAAGAAATGAGACCCAACTTGGGAACTGTTTCTGTTAAAAGGGGCTTGCCACCTCTTGGACAGTGTCTATTTGGGTTTGAAAAGCCTCTTCCTACCCAGAAAAGGTATCTATTAACACCAAAAATTAACAGAAGTTCCATAGTGCAGGAAGAATTACAATGAAATCCATATGTCCAAGGCATGGTTCTTCTCATTGGGCAGATCTTACAGTAGGAATTGGGGGACAATAGTTTGGGGGATTATTTCTGGTGCAGATGGGACAAGACTAACAAACTTGTGGTATAATGTAGTTCATTATGGAATCAGTTACCCAATTGTAGAGAATATATGTCCCATAGTGGATGCTACTGTGGGCCACTCTGACAAGGTCATTGGACAGTCCTGCCAGTACCAGCCTAGTAACACATGGTTTCTTGTAAGGGCCATGGAAAAGCCATTACAAAGTACTGTTGTGCATATTGGGAAGAACTGAGGAAGGAAAAATAAGGATGAATAAGGATGAGGAGAGGCTGTAAACAAGGACCTAAAATAGCTGCATGTATGACCAATGAGTCTACAGAATTATTGCCCTTTCTGAACAGTGGAATCCTCTCTTCTGGTTGTCTTGTAAATGAATGGCAGAAACCATTGAAGGGGTTTTCACATGATCCAGAAACTTAAGGAGAATATCAGGGTGCTAAACTCCTGACATTCTAAAAGAGACCCCTTTCTCTCCATGAGCATGCAAAAATACACAGGCATACTTAGAGTCAATACAAAAATTAATGGTCTTTCCCTTTGCTTTTTCAAGGGCTCTTGTTAGAGCAATAAATTCCAACTTTGAGTCACGGTGAACAGAGGTAGAAATCCACGTTCAGCGACATCTATCAGATTTTCTGTTGCATATCTTATGTCTTTCCACTTAGCATGTAGGTGCTTCTATCAGTGAACAGTTCAAAGTATTTAGCATGTTGCAGTCCTATTCTCCAAGTTTGGTCAACTAAAGGAAAAGAGATCAAAAGTTGGAAATTTCCTTGAGGCAAGGGAAAAGAGGAATTACAGCCGGATTGTCCATAAGTAGAGCCTGGTTCTGGGAGGGAGCTGGAAGGCAGCCAGTTTTCCCTCTTAGTGCCTAATATGGAGATCATATGGATGTGCCCAGGTTGCAGTAGGCTGGTCATAAGTTTTCCTGCTTCCATAAAGACTGAGTCTGTGGTTGCCACTGCCTGAAGACGAGGAGGCCAGTCCTTGCTTGTATGGTCTAGGTGTTTGTAGAAGTAGGCCACCATGGCCCTCCCTGGTGGTGCAATGGGTTTGGGCACAATACTGCAAGCTAGTGCAGCCGCTTCAGTGCGAGTTCGATCCCCACCGAGGAGGTGCTCTACATTGCCTGTCAGACCTCTCCTGACCTGCTCTCCTCAGCAGTGTACTTCATCGATCTGCCTGTTCTGCTCCCCACTCTGTCTCTAGTGAATCCTCTCACTGCCCCTACACCTCTGGCCTGTACCCCAGTTCTGTATGCATCTAAGATATATTTAGGCCAGAGGAGCCTGTACCCCAGTTCTGTATGCATCTAAAGATTTATTTAGGTCAGAGGTGCAGGAGTGGTGAGAAGATTCACCAGAGACAGGAAAGGAGCAGAACAGGCCGACTGACAAAGTACACTGCGAGGGAAACAGTGGGCAGGTCAGGAGAGGTCTGACCCATGTGGATCACCTCCAGGGTGGGGATCAAACTCATCTGAAGTGGCTTTTTAGCTTCTTGGTTTCTTGGTGTAGTGTTTTGTTTTTTTTTTAAAGATTTATGTATTTATGCATACAGAACTGGGGTACAGGCCAGAGGCTCAGGGGCGGTGAGAGGCTTCACCAGAGACAGAGTGGGGAGCAGAACAGGCAGATCAACGAAGTACACTGCTGAGGGGAGCAGCGGGTGGGTCAGGAGAGGTCTGCCACACCATGTGGTCACCTCCGGGGCAGGCGGGAATCGAACTCATGCGGAAGTGGCTTTAGCTTCTCAGTGCAGTGCTTTAACCCGCTGCGCCACCAGGGAGGGCCTTGGTGTAGTGTTTTAACCCGTTGTGCCACCAGAAAGGACCCAAAATAAATACATCTAAAAAAAAAAAAAAAAGTAGACCACTATGTGACACCCTCAAAGTATTTGGCAAAATCGGGCAATGCCAGAGTGGGAGTGCTAATCATGACACATTTTAATTACTGGAAGGAGACACCACAATTCTTGTACCAGGGGAGGGAATACCTGCCTTGACATTGCAGAGACTGATATAAAGGTCTTGGTATTAGATTGAATTTGGGAATTTAAGCTCAAAAAATCCTTGACATATTTAAAATCCCTACATGGCATGGGTTTGCGTTTTCAGAATGGGAATCTGGCAGATGGTTTCATTTCCATCAGTGGGCAAGCATCTTTTCCCTTTTTAATTTATAAAACTTAAGTGTGTGAAACTTGCTTGGGGAATCAGATTTGTTCCTAGAAAACTTGAATCCTTTCCTAGACAAGTGAGTCAAAATCTTGATGGCATTGAGGTCAGATACTTGTTAGGAGGTACTGGCCACCAAAATTTCATCCACCTATTGCAATGTAGAGACAATGTTAATCCAGGCCTTGCAGCTCTCTGACCAGCACCTCACCAGAGCTGGAGAATTTTTAAAACCCTGAGAAATAGTGTATTTTCTGGACATTTTTGGAATCCTGCCATTCCAGTAATTGCCCAGATGAGCAGCTAACATTAGGGACCACCGGATGAATGTCCTCTACTACTTCATTAGTTGCAGTCAGTTCTGGAAGAAGTTTTAATCCTTTCCACTCCAGTATATTTTCTTTCAGGTAAGAATGGCACAGTTTAATTAAGCCTTGGATTAATTGGTGCTTCTCAATTACTAGTAGAATCTCCTTTAAGGGTCTTTGTTTTAGCAGCAGGGTGTTGCTGTAGCATGGACTTGGGGCAGAGGCTTGAGTGTAATGTGGATGGGTGAGGTATATCTTACTACCTGTCCCTGAGCCCAAATTTCAGGGTTGATTATGAGCATATCCCCACTGGTATATCTGCTTTTTTTTTGTGGCTAGCAAGGCCATCAATTCCTCCTGGGATGTAAATGGTACTTTTGGGTGCAGTTACTGTTTTTTCCAAATAAAGGGTATCTCCTAACATACATAATAGGTTTTTCCCTAGGAGGGGTACTGTGCATTCTGGCATATACAGGAAGGCTAAAGTTTGAAGAAATTTCTTTGTTTGCTCTTTTCATGACATCCCAGCTATTGAACAAGTTCAGGAGATTAAAATCTAATTAGTTAGTTCTTGTGTCAATTAAAAATAGATTACGTTAGTCCCCCTAATTTCAAGGTCAGCTGGAGGCCCTCCAGGGTAATAGGAATCTGATTGCTGGGAGTTAGCTGAGGACCCCTTTCGCCCCTTGGTCATTATGGAATCAAGCTATCTTGTGTCATGGGTCATCAAGTCTCAGGGGTCTGGAGCAAGCCTTTTCCCTCATTCTCTGGGGACAAAAGGGGTAGTGACCCTTCTCATCCCCCTCCTTGTTGCATATAGCACACTAATTTTGACCACCTTGAAGGAAAGGATCCCCCGGTTGGATGCCAGGGGTACTGAACAAAGTTTCTCCTCAAAATTTTTTCTTTCCTCGTCTTCTCCTGGACTGACCAGGTAGGACAGCTGTCAGTAGGGTGACTTGCTGTTTGAGATACTTCTTTATTTCATCCTGTGCCAAGTCTTCCTCCACTGCCAGAAGGCTGCCTCCACCAGATTAGAAGAAGATGGGAGTCCTGTATGCATTTTCTGTGTTTTGCACCCAGTGTGAAGGGAGCACTGTGTTATAAAGTAGGGGTTTAGGACTATGGACCAGTTGGGGAGCTCATATCCAGAGACAGGCTTTTGGAATGTTTCAGTCTTTCCATGAAAGCACAGCATCTCTTGAGTCCCACTGATGATATCATTAGCCTGCAACCAATTGAAAGATCTAGGGCTAGCCAGCTTCATTCTCTTTAAGAGGAGGTTGCTTTACTGCTCAAGCATGGCCAAAGGATCCTGGTTATTGGTATTCTGCTGAGAATCACTAAATAGTAGACTGGTTTACCTGGGGTATCACCAATATCTCTGTTCACCTCCTCTTGCTTTCTCTAGGACCGCAGACTTATCTTCCCCATAAGGAAGTCAATGACTTCACCATAAGGAAGTCAATAACACCACCCTTCTCACCACCATGAGTCAATGAATAGATCATTCCAGAGTTGTGTGGAGTGAAACTGCCAATTATACAGGCACGTCCATGAGCCCCAATTCCCCCATTAAGTACATTAGGGGATAGGGCCCACGAATGGGGGGCCTGGGTTTCTTTATTTCGTACCCAGTTTTTTACAACTGCATTCTAGATTCAAACCACAGAGACATGGGCATTGGAATTTCCCCTGGTGGTTTAAATTCTGACAAGTATGCTTTGGGAGAGCCATGCGCATCGAGTAAGGAAGCCAAGAAACATGACCCTCTCCTCCCGGGCCTCCCCCTGGTCATAGTGGTCTCCCTAAAACTGTACAATGCCTATGGGGCATGGGGTAGCTTGTGGGTCCTTACTCATAAAGAGTAAGATTTTTTTAAAAAGGTAGAAATTGGGAAAAAGAAAAGAGTTCCTCTGTCCATAATAGGCTCAGGGTCTTACTTCAGATAGTGTCTGCAGTGTTCAGTAGTCCAAATTAAAGACTGCTCTTGCAAGATGGTGTTGTCCCTTTGCTTAGAGCCTGGAGTTGGTGGAATACTGGTAGGTGGTGGACCAGGACTCAACTGATAGTGGCAGCTAGAGGTAGTCACAGGTGACAGTGCTGGGTAAACATCACAACACAGCAGAAATCTGAAAGCCAAGCTGGACGCAACAGATATAACGGGACCAGGAGGTAGTGCCAGATGTTATGGAGGCAGGGCCAGCATTCAGCTGGAGGTATTAGAGGATCAGAAGTGGTGGAGAGCACTTAGAGGTGGCTGCAAACAGGCTGATATGGCAGACAACTCCTTTAGAGGCAGTGCTAGGGAACAAGACACCAATGTACAGCTCTTTCAGAAATGTTGGGAATAAGCCAATCATACACAGCTCTTTTAGAGAATCCAGCCAAAAGCCAGCAGTGCACATGTCAGCAGGTGATGTGGAAACAGATCTGGAAGCAGAAATAGTGCTAAAGTGGTTGTTCCAAGTGGAAATCAGATGCCAAAGTTTTCAATGAATGAAGGTCTTGATGAGGGAATGCCCAACTAGCATGTCCCATTCGAAGAATGAAGGTGGCTAATGCCCCAGCTTATTCTATTCAGGGTGCCTGACTTTTAAACCTGATTGGTCTGTTTCAAAACACCATTATGAGCTCAAACCTGATTGGTCATTTCACAAAACCTGGGTGTGTCAGATCACACTTAAATCTCATTGGTTTGTTTACAAAGCCATGAAGTCTTTAAAACTGAAACCTCACAGTGGAGTAGGGTAAGGAAACTCCATTGCATTCAAATTATGCTGGTCAGGTTTAAAATCTGAGCCATGGATCTCCAAAACCACCACGGTTTTTCAAAATCCAAACTCGGATTGTACTGAGGTCAACCATCAAGCCTGGTTCATGCTGTGTGCTGTAGTAGGCACCAGATTTAACCAGTGCTGGTTTAGCCCGACTGCATCTGGTTGTTGAAGTGGACTTTGGCATGACCTGCTGTACTCAGTCGCTAAAAGGAGACTGCAGCAAAGAAAAATTCCAATCCAGGAGCTGTGTGTTTGTGTGTGTGTGTGTAGGGGGAAGGAGCTCCTCTTATGTCCTCATCGAGTTGCCTGGTGGTCAGGCTGAGGGAGATTGAGTACCTATGTGTTGCTCCTTTGTGTACTCACAGAACAGGCTGCATACTGGGGCCTCCCTCCCCATGATCCTTAGAGTTCCTAAGAGGGAACACATGATACCCAGCACTTTCCCATATGCAGGTGGAGGTTGAGATTAGCCATATTATTTCCCTGGTGGAAGTGGGCCCAGCATACCTGATGCTGACAGGCATATCGCCATAGCCATGCCCACATGGTTTCTGACCATGGCCAGGCAGAAGGGAGGCTAGCATGTAGGCCTGCTTGAAAGAGGAGCCCTGCTACTTGAGCTGCAGGGCAAGATAGCTTCATTGCACTGCATGTGGGCATCCCCTCTCTCTGCCCTAGCCCAAGTGTCTCTGAAAGCAGCAGTGGCAGCTGGGGTGGGGGCAGCTATTTCGCTACCTGCTGTGAGCACTTCTAGGTGCCACCATGAACTGAATCCTGGTCTGCTGTTTACCATCATGCCAACAGCTCAATGCCTTCATGACGGGACAACACCATCTTGCTGGAACAGCCTTTCTTTTATATACGGAACACTGTTGTGGACACTATCTGAGGCGAGACAGCCAGACACGTGTGATCTCAGAAACACAATCCTTTCCCCCCATCTCCAGTTTGTGAAATAAACCCTTTGATGTTGACCTTGAGTCTGATGGTCTTGCAATTTTTAGTACACAGGTGAGAACACATAGTGATAGGCCACCATCCTATGGCACTGTTTTAGGCTGAGAGGGTATACACAGACCTCAGGATCCCAAAGTGTTGACCAGCATTCCTTTGAAAGAGTCAAAGCAGTCCCCATGTCACCCACAGACCTTGCTCAGTTTGTACCTACAAGTTTGACTTTGGCTTAATCTCAGAGTTCTGAGAGACAAAATTTTCTGGAGTCCTGTCTGGCTTTATTGAAAGACCCAATCATAGATTCAAGCAAGGGACATTTACTGTGCATCACATACTAGAAGAGGGGTGGCACTGCCCTGAGCCATACTCTTGGCCTGAGAATAGCAGGATTTTATGGGGTTGGTAACCATGGTGGGGCAATGGGGAAGCAAGGTGAATGGTCTGTTTCTCACTGGTGATTGACTGGGTTTTTGTGGTTTTCATATTAGTCTGGAGAGGCTCAACAGCAGGAAGGTAACAAAGACCAGATAACACTGGTGGCCCTGTAACACTATTGACAAGGCATGGTCATGCAGAAGCAAGTGTCCATACTGGGGTTATTAAGACCACAGACACTTTAGCTTGTTTTACAGAAATTGTTTGATTTCAAATAATTCCAGGTGCACAAAATGCATTTGCTCTGTTATAATAAATGATACTTATGCTGTCAATGTAAACTGTGCTCCACTTGGATAATATTTCTTATGTGTACATTAGGCTTATCACTGTCTAGTGCATACTAATTGAGACTATTTTTAGTAATAGTTTTAGATATTCCATTTATTTAAAGCTACTATTCCTCCAAGGCATATTTCCTTTGATATTTCAGCCAGAATCCTCTAAAAATAAAAAATAAAAAAAACACAGATTATTCTAGAAAACTTCCAGGAGAAAGCATTGATTTTTTCCTCATGTGAACTATCATTTGCACAATGGGAACAATAAAATACAACTAGAAAAGGTGGTTCAAAATTTGTCTCTGACTTCAGTAGAAGTCATTAAATGATATTATTTTTACTCTAGAAGCCCAATAAATTCTAATTCTTGACCCAGTTATATAGCCAAGGGAGTTTGTGTTATAACATACTTTTTGATACATTTCTAGAAATACTGAAGGCAGGTAGAACAGAGTGTGATTAAAAGCAAAAGCACCTGGTTCTCCAGAACAAACCCTCAATTCTGGAATATGCTTTCATTACCTGGCATTTATTATATTGACTAATAGTCATTTAATTTTGACAACTAACTATGTTTATTGTTGACTGATATATCTTGAACAAAGCCTAAAATGCTATTAATCATCCACGGTGATGTCTCTTAGTTCAGAAAGTCATAAAAGGAGAGGAAAGATTAACTAGTTCAATTTCAAAGAATATTCAATGCATACACTTCTGATCTTAATAATGATTAAAATAATATTTTTATTTTCTTTTTAGTTAAAAATGCTAAATGATATCCTAGACACAACTGCTAAGTAAATGTGTTTTTTTCTACCAAAATGATTAATATATGTTTTGCAGAAAATTTAGTGACTATTTTGCATAACAAGATGTTCAGTGAATGACCACTTTAGGGAATTTGGATATTATAAATCACTATAATATCAATTTGAAATCTAAAAAGACTCCTAATACTCAGCATGCTATAATAATTCCAAGAAATTATTTTCAGCATTGTTCAAAATAAGCATCTCATCATTACTTTTTCTACTGAGAAGTTTCTCACAGAATACACCGTTCTTTAAATTACGTCTTAATGACTATCAATGGTATCATTAAAATGTAGCGAAAATTTGAAGGTGTAAAAGAGGAGAAGGTACATATGTATATTAAAACAAAGGCAGTATATAAATATATGAACTATGAAAACAATACTTCTTTTAGATTGTCTGCTTGAAAGCGCTTTTGTTAGAAAAGATATTTTTTGCAAGTCAAAGCAGCTTCATAAATTCTAACAGTCTTTAAATATAAAGATCTAGAAACAAAGATTGGTCTTATGCAAATTTATACCACAGTCAGCTGAATCGTACTGGAAAAACTAGTGCTCCTTACTTTCATTCAGATTGCAGTCGATGCTTTCTCATGCAAATGGCTATATGGTATATGGATACTTTCTCATACAAATGGCTATAAGGTATGGCTATATACCTTTTGACAAATGCTGGGAAAACATGAAATCTATAGATAACTGATGATTATGTATAATTGGCAATAAAAGTGCTGTAGAATCCTTAATAATAATACTTTTAAATAACAATAATAATAAATGATAATAAAAATTACTACAATGAATAATACTGTTATAGTGAACTCTAGTTGGAAGAGCCTAGTCTGGCCCCAAAGTGGAAGTAAAACTGCCACATAAATGACTCAAGCCCAACTTCCACTGCAGTCATGGGTGTGGGCAGCCATCGCACTTGAGAAAATTGTTTATTGGTGGAGCTGTGAAACTACAGATGATAGTTGAAAAGAACATTTTAACAAATAGGGAACAATTACAGATTATGAGTTGATAAGAGACCCCCAACGAAATATTCCAAGGGTTTTGGTTTTGTGACTTATTCCTATGTTGGAGAGGTAGATGTAGCAATGTGTGCTCATCACATGAGGCAATGACACCACAGGGAGCTGTTCCTAGGAAGGATCCTGTAATGTCTGCCCACTTAGTAGTGTAGAAAAATGTCGTTGGTGGTATTAAATAAGATACAGAAAATATAACTTGACACATTACTTTGAAAAGTATGGCAAGATTGAAATCATAGAAATTATGGAAGGGAAACTGGTGGAAAAAAATTTGCTTTTATAACTTTTGATGCTCAAGATAAACTTGATAAAGTTTTTGTTTAGAAATATCACACTACCAATGGGCATAACTGTGAAATGAAAAAGGCTAAACAAGAAATGGAGTCTGCAGGACTACAGGTAAGTCTTGGAGGTGTGGTGAGCAAATTTATGGGTCATAGAGGTAGCTATGGCTTTGGTGGTGGAAACTTTGGTGACAGGCAGGTTATGGTGGTGGAGATGGCCACATCAGAGACAGCTATGGAGGGGGTGATGGTGGCAACTATGGTGGTGGTCCTCTTGTCATATATGAGGCTGTGGTGGTATTGGACCGGATATGGAAACCAAAGTGGTGGATATAATGGTGGTGGAGGGGGATATGATGATTACAAAGAAGGAGGAAGTTTTGGCATACATAACTGGTGGTGGTGGAAACTATAATGAGTTTTGAAATTATAATGGGCAACAGCAATCAAATTATGAACCCATGAAGAGAGACAGTTTGGGTGGAAGAATCACAGGCAGTACCTGTGTTGGTGGTTATGAATTTGGTGGTGGCTTTGATAGCAAAAGATTTAAAAAAAAAAGTCAGCAGAAAAGTGCTACAGTTCTTAGAGGGAGAGCAAGTGAGCTGTCAGGAAAGCTACAGTTTACATTGAAACAGTTGCCCTAAATCCATTAAAGGGACTTTAAAAATCTATCACAGAAGTGTCCAGAGTCAGAAAAGTTGCTGCTGTTTAAACATGAAACCTTTCTCGCTCAGGTCTTGTATAGCTACAATGAGCAAAAAGTGCAGCTATTAAGTAATGCAATGTAATGTCAACTTATATTTTACATCCCCGAGGTCTTTTATCTATTGTAGCTTTTTTTTTTTTTTTGCCTTTTCATTATATCAAATATATTGCCCTGTAAATTGTGGTAGTGGTACCAGGAATAAAGCAAATGGATTTTTAAGTTTTCAATATTTGTGTAGTTCAGTTTTCTACATTTTTGTGTTCTACATTTTTCTATAGAACTCTTAACAAAATGCAGTTTCGAATATGTCTCCTTGTGAGTTAACAAGTAAAAATGTTAATTACTACTGTGTTTGAACTTTGCTAAAGTTAACTATAATGAAATAACTGCTGACTCACAGTTCAAAGGGAATCTATTACTAATTCTAAACCATTAATTGAATAGGTTCCATCAGCATGTGAATTTAATAGCATTGAAATCTAACTTTAATGAAAAGTCTCAAAGTTTCAAAGAAAATATAGGCAAAATATAGGTGAAAATCTAGATATCTTAGATTAATATATCATAGCCTGACATCATATGCTTTGGCCAATAGGAGGGAACTGAGAAAGAAAATAATCAACCACTCACATCCAGACTGAGTTGGTATTCACAGTTAAGTCTCCATATTAATACAAAATTGTCTGTCATAATAGCCAGGCCATTTTGTTTTCCTATTGGACATGAGCAATCTCAAAGAATACAACTGTAGAAAAGATTACTGAGACTACAATAAAATTAAATAAAATAAGCCCACTTCATAATTTTCTCTAGGCACAAACAAAAGCAACTTCATAAAATATCCCCCACTCTCTGACAGCTTCTAATCAAACCCCCACATTTATCAACCCTCCTACAAATCATGCAACTAAGCACAAAACCAACAGTAAGTTCTTTCTCACAGATTCTTGCCAAGAGGGAACCCCATGATTCCCTAGATCCAAGGAGTCATAAACCCAACTTGTTTAACTACAAGTGCATTCTAGTGGACTTAGCTTAAATTTATCAATACAGTAGGTGACCAATAAATATTTTTTAAATGAATAGTTCACATAATCTGCCTATTTTCCCCATTTGTTCTATACAAGATGACCATGCACGTTTGAAATCCAGTCGTTTATCTCAGATTAAATTTTCAACTGACTAAAGCCCTTTACAAGATTTTACTGATCTCTGTCAGCTTTCTGTTCATATATATGTATTTTTATTAAAGCATACTTATGTATATATTTATCATTATTAAATGTAAGTGTGTATACACACATATATACACACACATAGTCAGCAAAGCCTGCAAAATTTTATTAATTGAGCAAAGAATGGATGAACTTGAGCTCATATTCAAAAGATACCGGCTCCCCGGGCCCTCCCTGGTGGCGCAGCAGGGTAAAGCACAGCACTAAGAAACTTAAGCCACTTCTGCATGAGTTCGATACCCACCTGCCCCAGAGGTGACCACATGGCGTGGCAGACCTCTCCTGACTCGCCCACTGCTCCCCTCAGCAGTGTATTCCGTCGATCTGCCTGTTCTGCTCCACACTCTGTCCCTGGTGAATCCTCTCACCCTCCGCATCTCTGGCCTGTACCCCAGTTCTGTATGAATAAATAAATCTTAAAAAAAAAAAAAGATACCTGCTCCCCAAGCACAGGGTCCTTTGTGAGGGAAGAGCTGACCATCAGGGACCAAGGAGAGGGTTCCAGTATGATGTGCAGGCAAGATTTCTTTTTGCAGTAGGCACCTTTGAATGTGTGTGTGTCTCTCTCTCTCTCTCTCTTTTTTTTTCTTCACACATCACCTATTGCAATACTGGGGATGACTGGTACTGGGGACGACTTGTCCTGTGGTTACTAGCATCTACTTTGATGTCCCTTTACCATATTAAGGGTATCAAATCCTGGTTCTCTTTTTGCCTTCCTGGTTTCTTCATTGCCTTCTCTGCTCAGTCTATTTTCATATGTTGGAGATCCCCATGGGGTATTCTACACACTGTTCCTGGGAGATTTATTTTACTCCTAGGATTTCAACTACCAAAATTTTTGTCTTGCCTGTTCATTAACTCCACCTGTATACATCACTTCAACAACTGATAGTCCATTATCTTTTCCACTATTCTTTCCAATTCCCTCTTGCAAACTTTGTTTTTTAAGATTGATTTATTTATTCATATAGAACTGGGGTACAGGCCAGAGATGCAGAGGGTGAGAGGATTCACCAGAGACAGAGTGGGGAGCAGAACAGGCAGATCTACGAAGTACACTGCTGAGGGGAGCAGCAGGAGGGTCAGGAGAGGTTTGCCCTGCCAAGTGGATCTCCTCCGGGGCAGGCGGGAATCGAACTCCTGAGGGAGTGGCTTAAGGTTCTTAGTGCTGTGCTTTAACCCGCTGCGCCACCAGGGAGGGCCCACCTCTTGCAAATTTTTACTTAAGAATTATATCCCTCATTTCTGGCACCTCTCCACTGCTTATAATTCAGATCACTGAGGACATTAATTATCATCTAAAACATAATGTGCTACCCTTTAGAAAATAATTTTGCCTCAAGATTTTCATTATCATCTTATTCTGAAAAGTTGGAATGCTCTGGCCCTCCCTGGTGGTGCAGCGGGTTAAACACAGTGCTAAGAAGCTTAAGTCACTTCCGCATGAGTTTGATCCCCGCCTGCCCCGGAGGTGACCACATGGCGGAGGCAGACCTCTCCTGACCTGCCCACTGCATCCCTCAGCAGTGTACTTCGTAGATCTGCCTGTTCTGCTCCCCACTCTGTCTCTTGTGAAGCCTCTCACCCTCCGCATCTCTGGCGTGTACCCCAGTTCTGTATGAATAAATAAATAAGTCTTTAAAAAAGTTGGAATGCTCAAAAATCAGACATTATTTAGTGGTAGTAGTCTAACCTCAAAACTTCTTTGTAAAGTAAGGAAAGTAGATCTTGATATTTAAAAGAGAAAATTTCCCCAAGTATTTAATTTTTTCTCCTTCATGCATGCACATGCTTATTTCACACTCATTAAACCTCCCATGCTATTGTCTTGTCCACTATTCCCCCTTTTACCTCCTCTCTCCCCAATGTTTCTTTAGGTAACCATTAAAATTTTCACTAAGTCTAATACTATTTTTTGCTCTATTTTGCAGTACATATTTTGTTGGTGGTGGCAGTGGTTATTTACACTACACAGGTAAGTGACACCATCAAAAATCTCTCTTTCATTTTCTGACTTATTCCACTTAGCATGATCACCTCAAGGTCCAACCATTTTGTACGGACTGACACTATTTTTTTTTCTTTTAATTAGATGAGTAGTCTTCCAGTGAGTTTATGTTCTACAATTCCTTCATTCAATCATCTGCCCTAGAGGTCTTGGCTTGGTTCCATGATTTGGTGGCAATCACAGGGCAGTGCTGCTATGAACTACAGGAGTAGTTAAAACTTTTTTGCACTACCACTTCCATAATCTTTGGGTAAATACCTAGAAGAGGTATTGCTGAATCACGTGGAATTCCCATTTTTATATGTGGAGAAAGGCAGATTGTCTTCAGAAAGAAGAAAAATTGTTCATCATCATTCATTATAAGGGAAATACAGATCAAAACTACAGTGACCACCACAACCTTGTGAGAATAACACATATCAGAAACAACAAAGGTTGATAAAAACCATGGAGAAAAAGGACCTCTCATCCACTGTTGGTGGGAATGCAATTTGGTACAGCCTCTGTGGAAAATGTATGGAGATTTTTTTTTTAAATGAAGTAGTTTTCTAATGAAGTAAAACTGAGGATTAGAGAGTTTAAGTAACTTATCCAAGTTCATATAGATAGAAATTGTTGGACACTGTTCAAATATAAGCAGGGTAAATCTTCTTTTAAACAGTATACACAATATTAACCACTTTAACGGATCAGGTGAGAAAATAACAATAATATTGAACAGCTATATACCAGAGACATTTTATGAGGTGGAGTGGAGAATGGGATAAAAAAAAAAAAAAAGCGGGGGGAGGGAAATGCACTGAACTATGGTGATGGCACACAGGTGATTTAGTGATGGGAAGCCCATGGGGATTACAACTGAGATGGAAAAAGGCACAAAATGATGTAAAAATAAACTATTATATTATAAAAAATAGCCATCTGAAAAGTAGGTAAATTATTGTATATAATGTTTGATACTTATCAACACACACACCTTATTGAAGCAACAGGTTTATAACATGTTTCAGGTACATCATCTTTTAGATCAATGTGTATATATATTCCCTTTGTGATAGATTAGTTATCAATATTATATGCAGGTTTATTTCTGGGCTGTGAATTATTTCCATTCACTTTTGTGTTTGTTTTTATTCATTATCATTTGATTATTTGAAATAAAATACTATGATATATATGCTTTCACTCTTGTTTTTCTCAGGATTTTTTGGTCATTCAGAGATTTTTATAGTTCCAACTAAGTTTTAGTATTCCTTGTTCCTATTTCTGTGAAGAATGAATTGGGATTTTGCTAAGAACACCATGAAATCAATCCTGTTTTCTCTAGACAAAATATTTTAACAGTGTTAATTCTTCCAATCTTTGAGAATGTGATATTTTTCATTGCTTTTGTAACTTTAACTTCTTTTAGTAGTGGTTTATAGTTTTCAGCATACTGGGATTTCATTTCCATGGTTAAATTTATGTCTGTTGCAGCACTATTTACAAAAAGAAAAACATGGCAAAGACCCAAATGCCCAAAATTAGATGGTTGGATCAAGACTATGTGGTATATATATATCATGGAATATTACTCAGCAATCAAAAGGATAAACTCATTCACAGCAACATGGATGGGACTAGAAGAGATCATGTTCTCAAATAAGTCAGCAGGAAAAAGAAAAATATCGAATGGTTTCACTTATAGGAAGAATAGAAGAGAACAAAATAAGATATAGGGAAAATTGTATTACTATTACAATACAAAGCACACACAAAAAAGCATATAAACAAACAAACAATAATAAACTAAAGATATCTTACAGGGGAGGGGAAGAGAGAGGAATCAGAAGGCAGGAGGAAGGAATGTGGGGGAACCGTAGTGATGATGCTAGTGACGATGTGTGGGTGAATCAGAGGAGGGGAGCAGTAAGCATTGTTTTAAAATTAACAACAGTATGGGGCCCTCCGTGGTGGCCCAGCCAGTTAAAGCACAGCACTAAGAAGCTAAAGCCACTTCAGCATGAGTTAGGTCCCCGCCCGGAGGTCATCCACATGGCATGGCAGACCTCTCATGATCCACCTGCTGCTCCCCTTAGCAGTGTACTTTGTCAGTTGGCCTGTTCTGCTCCCCACTCTGTCTCTAGTGAATCCTCTCATAGCCCCTGCACCTCTGGCCTGTACCCCAGTTCTGTATGCATACATAAATAAATGTTTTTTTAAATGAACAACTATGTAAAGAGATGTGTTAATAAATTTACTAAAAAACAAATCTATACTGATGTATTTTAGTATTTTGTATTTTAGTATTTTTTTAGTATTTTAAACAAGGCTGCTTTCTTTTTCTCTTGTTGATGGTTATGAACAGATGTGCACCCAATTTTTGTATACTGATTTTTGTCACATGCAACTTTACTGTGCTTATTTTTTTTCAAAGATATATTTATTTATGCATACAGAACTGAGATACATGCCAGAGGTGCTGGGAGCAGTGAGAGGCATCACCAGAGACAGAGTGGGGAGCAGAACAGGCAGATAGATGAAGTACACTGCTGAGGAGAGCAGCGGGAGGGTCAGGAGAGGCTTGCCAGCCATGTGGATCACCTCCAGGACCAGGGTTTGAACTCGCACTACAACAGCTGCAGCTAGCTAGCAGTGCTGCGTCCTAACCCATTGCACCACCAGGGAGGGCCTGTGCTTATTTCTTTCTTTCTTTTTTTTTTTTTTAAGATTTATTTATTTGTGCATACAGAACTGGGGTACAGGCCAGAGGCTCAGGGGCGGTGAGAGGCTTCACCAGAGACAGAGTGGGGAGCAGAACAGGCAGATCTATGAAGTACACTGCTGAGGGGAGCAGCGGGAGGGTCAGGAGAGGTCTGCCTCGCCATGTGGATCTCCTCCGGGGCAGGCGGGAATCGAACTCATGCAGAAGCGGCTTTAGATTCTCAGTGCTGTGCTTTAACCCGCTGCACCACTAGGGAGGGCCAGCCTGTGCTTATTTCTAATAGGGTTTTAACATGGAGTCTTGAGGGTTTGCTATCTATATCCATGCTATTTGCAAATAGAAAAAAATTTACTTCCTTCTCTATTTGTATGTCTTTTATTTCCCTTTCTAGTCTAATTGCTCTGACTAGGATTTCTAATACTAAGCAGATAGTAATGGTGATAGCATCCTTGTTTTATTCTTTATCTTAGAGGAATAACTTTCATTTTTTTTTTGATGGACGGTAACTGATATTTTGGTGGTGGACATGGTGTGGTAAGCGTTAGGTGTGGACCTAATCTTCTATCAGTTCTATCTGAATAAAATAAATAAAAATATGTTTTAAAAATTTTTAAGTTCTTTACTATTGACTGTAATGCTGGCTGTGGGTTTATCATATATGCCCCTAACAATGTTGAATTACCTTCCTTCTTTCCCCATTTTATTTCTAGTTTTTGTTACAAATTGTTGAACCTTGTCAAATGCTTTGCAACTATTTAGATGATCATATGATCTTTAAACTTCATTTTGTTGATATGATGCTTCACATTTATTGATTTGCATATAAAGATTAAGGACTTCTGCTCATCAAAGTCACCAGCAAAAAAGTAAAAAAGGAAACATTTTAGCAAAATTGGAGGACTATGGTTGCAATACATATATTTGTCAAAGAATGTATCTGGAATATATATCCTGCAAAATCAGTGACAATTGATAGGCCAATAGAACAATTTTAAATGAGGTAACTGCTTGAATATGCACTTCATGATAATCAAATAGCCAATAAACTATGTACAAAAGCTATTTGAAGTTTGTGTAGTGAACTAACTAGTATAACTAGAACATATGGACAAATATCACAAACATAACATTGAGCAGGAGAATCTAGATATAAGAGTATATATATGGTATGTTTCTCTATATATAAAATGCAAAATTACACCATAATGAGTTGCCAGCCCATACTAATCAGAAAGGAAAATAAACGCTACAAAATACGTACCTGCTGTTGGATATAGAGCAACTAGAGTTCTCACACTGTTGATAGAAATGAAAATAATGGTACAACTACTTTTGAAAACTGTTTGGAAACATTTACTAAATCTGAATGTATGTATATACAATGACCTGCCAGCTTCATTCTTAGGCATATAATCAACAGAAATGCATATGTGTTCATACCAGATATGTAAATAAATTTTTGTAATAGCACTATTAAATAATTGCCAATTAATGGAAACTATTTTATGGCCCCCAATATCAGAATGGGTTAGAAAAAGAAACTGGTACATTAACACAATGGAAAACTAACTAGAGATATTAGAATAATGTGGATAAATTGATCAAAAGAAGTGGGAAACAAGAGTATATGTGAGTCTGTGTTTATATAAATTAGAAGATAATTTTTTCTCTGAAGTGGGATGGAGTTACTATAATGGAGCATGAGGGTTCCTTTTAGTTTGTTGGTAGTATCCTGTCTTTTTTTTTTTTAAAGATTTATTCATATTTTCTGTGCATACAGAACTGGGGTACAGACCAGAGGTACAGGGGAGGTGAGAGGATTCATCGGAGACAGAATGGGGAGCAGAACAGGCAGATTAACGAAGTACACTGCTGAGGGGAGCAGTGGGCGTGTCAGGGGTGGTCTGCCATGACATCAGGTGGGGATCTAACTCAAGTGGCTTTGGATTCTCAGTGCTGCGCTTTAACCCACTGCACCACACGGAAAAAGCCCTATCCTGTCTTTTAATCTGAGTGCTTTGCATAGGTGTGTTCATTCTCCATAACTCAGTGATCTGTCTACATAATTTGTATACTCTTCTCTGTGTATGGTATACTTTAGTAAAAACCAACAAAAGTCATTCTCCCTCCAATACCACACATTTAAGCATGATATCTTATTGCCAAAGAGTAGAGACCTGCAGAGCCAAGTTAAAATACAGATGTTGCCATGCCTACTCATTAGTAACTCATGCTAACAAACCATATTTGAATTATTTTCTTGACAACTGACAAGTGGCTGCATATCATAGTTTTATAAGGTTACATACTATTTGAAGTTCCGTTTGCTGAACTTTCAAAATCCAAGAGTCCTTCCCTATCCATCTGGTAGCTAAGGCAGAAATGCTGGTATTTTCCATCTCAAAATAATATATTCAAAATAGTCTATTCCAATTGAGAATTAATTGATAGGGACCGGCCAGGTAAGGGGACACAGGGAGGCTGAGTTAGACATGATTCATTATAGGAATAAACAACAAAGATTTTGGAAATTCTGTAAGAAGTAGATGGACTTGAAGAAAGGTCTAGAGAAACTTCCTTAGGTCATCTCCATTGATGTGTGTAGCACTACTTTTAAAATCATAGCTTACAGGTCATGCTTTGAAATGGTTTCTTATTGCTCTTGAAATTCAAAATCCTTACATCCTTAAAAGGGTCTACATTATCACCTAAGGTAACTTCTCCAGCAAAATTTCATATTTCTTCTCCTGTGTTCACACACTCCCTAGGGGAGATAGCTCTTAAATAGATAATAACAGAAGTAAATACATGATTATAGATTATGAGGAAGAAAAAAATGGGATGCTAAATCACAGCATGGAAACTACCTGGTTGAGCTTGGGCCTCAAGACAAGATTTTCTGAGGAATTAACATTTAACTGGAAAGCTAAAGCTGAAAGATAAGAAATTACCTTAAGCAAAGAAATAAAGCATGGTGTCTAAGTTAAAATGAAAATGTATTGCTAAGGCCCTAAAATAGAGAGGTGAGTAGCATGTCTGAATCAAAGAAAGTATGTCAACATAGCAGGAAGTTTGTGAAAAAAATATGAGATATTGCTGGAGAAGTTACCTTAGTCACCTTGTAAGGCATATTAAGGATTTTGAATTTCAAGTGCAATAGGAAACCATTTCAAAGTGGGTGTAGCATGACCTAATCTATGATGTTAAAATATCATCCTGATTGTCATGTGAAGAATTTACTATAAAATAAGGTGAGAGGAAACAAGAATAATCAGAAGCTATTAAAGTAGGTCAGGTGAGAGATGGTAGTGACTTAGATTTAAATGATAGCCATAGAGAAGAACAGAGTGCACAGTTGGTAGGAATATTTTCATATAGAGTTGATAGGGCTTATTTATATACCAGAATGGCAAATAAGAGAGAAAAAGATGTCTAAAGGATACCTATATCTTCTGGCATGAGCAATTGTGAATATGAAGGTACAATACTAAGATAAGGGAGATTAAAGAAGAATACTTTGGACTTTGGATTGGGAAAGAGGAAGAAATCAAGGAATTTATTTTTAACATGCTAAATTTAAAATGCTAGAGAGGGCCCTTCCTGATAGTGCAACAGGTTAAAGCACAGCTGCTTCACCACAAGTTCGATCCCAGGCTAGGGAGGTGACCCACATAGCACAGCAGACCTCTCTTGTCTGTCCCACTGCTCCCTTCAGCAGCTACTTCATCAATCTGCCTGCTGTGCTCCCTGCTCTATTTCTGGTGAATCCTCTCACCACCCCTGCACCTCTGGCCTGTACCCTAGTTCTGTATGCATAGATAAATCTTAAAAAATAAAATAAAATTCCAGAGAGATATTGAGATGATGATATTAAATGGACACTTGGATTAGCAAAATCTGAAACTCAAAAAAGATAGGTAGACTGAAGAGAGAGAAACTTAAGATATCATTTAATGTCAAAAGCATGTTTGAAGATCCCCAGTAAGCATATTTACTTATAGGAGCTAGAAAAGGCCCAGGACTAAGAACCAATTTTGTTCCAGTAAGACCCAAATGAGCAGAGCAATTAAAAAGAAAGTAGGCAAGGAACAGGAGAACCAAATATTGTCAAGGGAAGAATTTTAAGGAAGAATAACTGGTCACTGATGTTAAATATAGCAGAGAGGACAAACAGAATGAGAACTGAAAAGTTTTGTTGGGTATCAACAAGGTGTTCTGTGATGTTGGCAAGAACAATTTTGTCAGATGGTATGAAGGAAAACCAAATTGTAGTGGATAGATGAGGTGAGAAGTATGACACTTACAGAATCACCAATTCTTTATAAAAAAATGGGACAAGGGTAGAGATATTTCTTTTCTTTTTCCTTTTTGCGTGGAAGAACCGTTGGTGTACAGGCCAGTGGTGCGGCGAAGATTCACAGGATACAAAGTGGGGAGCAGTACAGGCAAATCTACTGAAATGCACTGCTAAGGAGAGCAGCTGCCAGGCAGAAGAGGCCTGCTGCACCACATATGGGTGCATGGGCTGTGCTGTCACCCCTCAAGCTGTAGGGGTGACAGCACTGAGACTTAAACCCTAGGCCAACAGGGAGGCCCTCTGCTTCTTTTATGTAATGTACTTTTATAAAGCTGATTTCAGAACTTTCATTTTTGCAAATAAAAAAACTGAGGTCCAGATAAAGAAAGGAACTAGACTAAGTCCCACAGAATGTTAGTCAGAAATAGAGCTTAAATTTCTGGCATTTTAAAAAATTTCACATTTTTTTTTTACATCATTCATTTTGCACATTTTTTCCATTTCAGTTGTAACCCTGGTGGACTTCCCAATTCACCCATGTGCCATCACCATAGTCCCATGTGCTTTTTTGCCCCAGTTTTGATCCTACTCCCCTCTCCTCCCCTGCAGAATATCTCTGGTTTATAGTTGTTGATTTTATATTTTACTTTATTACAATTACTGTTTTTTTTTTTCCTGTGAATGGCTTTACTCATAGTAGTAATTTCTGGCCTTTTTCTTTCTTTTTTCTTATTAACCACTTCTCTTCATGGAAACTGTCGCAGAGACTCAGAGTGTTGGAGGTACTTGAGGGAAGTGGAATTAAGATTAAGTTAAATTGAGCTAAAAAAAAAAACCAAGTTCTGGGTTAGAATACTCCAAAAGTAAGTAATCTTGGCTTTCTTCTAGTCTAAGAGCTAACAAAACATCTTTTCCCATTTAACAGCAGATGAAAAGCAACTTACAAAGAATGTTCTTGTCCTTTTACGCTTCTTTAATTTATTCCATGTCAGTTGGTCATTGCCTTTAAATGTATTGGGTGACGGCCCTGTAAGCACTGTGGAGGTTATGTGAAGAGCACTGTCCCCATTTAAAATGCCTCCTTGGGCTGATGATTTCTGATACCAATACCCACTACACCGGTTTTCCTTAATTTGGTCCCTAGCCTGGAATGAAAGTTCTAGGAAAACAATAAAGCAATATTCAGGAATTGGTAGAAAATGAAACTTCTAGAATAATTTTCTGGGCCCTCCCTGGTGGCTCAACATGGTGGCACAGCACCATGAAGCTAGCAGCAGCAGCTACAGTGTGAGTTCGATCCCTGGCTATGGAGATGACCCACAGGTGCAGCAGACCTCTCCTGTATCACCCTCTGCTCCCCTCAGCAGTGTACTTCATCGATCTGCCTATTCTGCTCCCCACTCTGCCTCTGGTGAATCCTCTCACCACTCCTATACTTCTGGCCCGTACCCCAGTTCCGTATACATAAATAAATAAATCTTTAAAAAAAAAAAAGAGTAACTTTCCTATAATGTATCAAATGGCAGGTATTGGGATTCTCTCTTAGGAAAAACTAGTTTTAAAAGTTTGGGGTAAATATCAATCTATAATTTATGTGAGATCTCCAACTGAAGCTAACCCTGGGGAATGTTGCTTGGTGCATGGCATCTGGGTGGTTAAGAAAGACTGTTTCCAGGGACAGGATCCTAAAGGATGCTAATGAAAGTTAACTTGGTCTGGACATATTGAAAATATTGTTCCATGATAAAGCTTTTAGGGTGAGAAGTATCAGCCTAATATAAGTTTAACTCATATTATTGGGGCATATCTGAGTCAGATTTTGCGTTAAGAGCTTGTAATGCAGAATTGAATAATACTAGGTCCCTATCCCTAAGATATTGTTATTCTCTCTTTAGATATTATATTGTTCTCTCTTTAGATACACAGGCAAAAATACATAAAGTTACAACATAGTATTATCAGTGCTAGAATAAGTGACTACAGAAGGTGTGCCCATGTTAAAACAGAGGTTTTCTTAAGGAGGTAATATTTGAGTAGACCCTTAAGATTAACAAGTGTTCATCTTTTCACAGATGGCCATTACAGTTTTAGGGAAACAAAGGTGAAAGATATAGGCAGGAAAGGTGAGCATATTAGTTATTTTATGACTATCATCTGCCACCCCCAGATATAGCCTCTTTTCTTCTCTTTATCCTCCTCCATTCCTAAACAAATTAGATGTGAATTGTATTATCTGGATATGTCTGCTGGTTTCTCTCTAGGTTTGGCTAATGGCACTTGAGGATCAAATATAGGAGGAGAAAACGTATCTCTCCCACTATTTCCATGTTTTGGATCTCATTTCTGGCACTGACTGAAATCTTCCCTGGCTGAACTTCACATCTCAAGCTCTCCTAGAATTTGGTAACACTCTCATTACTTCACCCTCCAGGCCTAGTTTGGTGGTGACTTCCTAGAATGTGAGGGATTCACCATGTCTTGTTGGTACCCCTCAACTTGCCCATACTTCTGAAATGTGTCAATTTATTTTCAACAGGACTCTTAGAAATATAAATGAGAACATTTATGGGTCAGGTTCTCACAGAATATAAAGTGTGTGACTGTGAGGCAAAGGGATAGCAAAGTGATGAAATAAGTAATTGCTTGATGAGAGACCTTGCATGACTAGGTTTGATGAGCCTTTATGTAACAAGTTTTATCAGAATTTGGAACTTGAGTGATCATTTGGCCTATTGGGCAGATGATGCTAGAATTAATAGCGACCATTCATTGAACATAGTCTATATGTCAAGCACTTTACCTACATTACCTTACTGAATCCTCACAACAAAGTTTGCAGGTAAACACATATTGATTTCAATTTTACAAGTGACAAAACCAAGGCTCAGATTGCTAATTAATGAAAGAAGGAGATTTGAGCCCATGTCTGTCTGAGTCTATAGTTTGGGTGGTTCAGTATTTCCAGATGGATGGTGGCTTGGTCGACATACCTTTCAACCACAAGACTTCAAACACATATGTGGTTAGTGAGCAACTCACCAACTAAGCCCATTGAGCCATCAGTGAACTAATGTTGCTGGTAGCAGGCTCATGGGCTACATGTAGGGATGAGAATAGGACTTCTAGAGGACAATGTCTTCATATTTTAAAAATGTTCCTCCAGTTGGCCCTGTCTTCCTAATGTCTTGGCAGAAATAGAACCATATGGCTAATTAATTCTGATAGAATTCCACTTTTGGAAATGCCAGCTGCATCAGCTCTTCTGGTGTAAATCTGGCATTCTATAAAGAATAAACACCACCTATTGTGCCAATCAGAGCTTGATTAGCACTGGCACAGGCTAATTTGACTTGCCTAGTAAGTCTGGATACCAAGTCATAGTTTTGTGCCAAGTAAGGAACATGATTACGTCTCACTACAGCCTAGTGATATGTGTCATCACCCTCATGTTACAGGTGAAAAGTGAATGCTTAGAGAGAGAAAGTGACTTGCCAGATATTAGACAGTTGGCAAGTGCCAGAATAGACATAAGGACACAGACTCTATTTGCTTGACTTCTAAAGCACGTATTCTTTGCTACTTTCTCATGTAGACATACAACAAAGCTCAAAATTGGGAGCTTGGTTTGAATCTTGGCGCCTCCATTTCCCATCTCTGTGACTGTGAGAAAGTTGCTAACCTCTCTGTGCCTTACGCTTTTATTATTAAAGTAGAAATAATAATATCTACCTCATAGGGTTATTGTAACAAATAAAAGCATTCATTTTTATGAAGCACTGAAAACAGTGCCTGATACATGGTCAGTGCCACATATTTGCTAAATAAATGTAGAGTCCTCCTATCCCTTTTAAATAACCAATTCTTCCATTTTAAGACCTGGAGAGAGGAAAGGAACTAGGTGATGAGGCAGACTCTTCTATAAGGAAGTCAGCATTTCTTCTGAAGCTGGAGAAAGGCCAAGGCTGTTGCCTAACCCGGGAAGAACCATCTGGCAAATGTGGGAGGGCTAAAAGACAAATTACATAGGGACTCCTGGCTACTCTCCTTTGCTCTTTCACTACTAAATGTTCCTTGGTCAGCTCTCTCTGAGTTCTCTTCTATCATGAGATCTGGAGATGGTTGCTGAGGTGATAACAATAATGAAGATAGTTATCTGAAGGACTGGAAATTTGACCATAGGTTATAAAAGGATTATAACATTGAGGATTATATAACATTGTGATAAGAACTTGGCTTAAGAAAAAAATTTTGGGGTTTCAGATTACTTCACATTGGCATCAAGTTAGCAAATATAGAAGGTGGCTCCGTGGCCATAACTCCTTGACCCAGAATCTAGGAAGATACATCTCATGGACAGATGTGCATATATCTATAGATGCCTTAAGGTTTACTGGAGGTTGGACTGATGATGGGGGAAATATGATCTTGCTTCTGACTGAAGACTATGCAAGTGGAGAAAAGTTGATGTTCATCAGGGAGACCCTGGTCAAAAAAGTATGTCCTTCATCACCAAGGCCTGAGTATTAGCATTTACCCTTCATCCAGTCAGGGATCATGGTTCCTTGAATATGATTGGTACAGCTTCTTTATTCTCTAAGACTGCCACCATCCTAATTCGTGTCAATGAATACACAACCAAGTATCTAATAGTTCTATTGTGAAGGGGAAAAGGCACTGTTTTTGGCATTATACACACCTGGGATCAAACCCAGCACCACTGGTCTGTGCTACCAGAAGAAAATTATTTAATTTAATCTTGTAGAGCTTCAGTTTCCTCTTACCTGAAATTAAGTTCTCTAAAGTTTGTTGTGAGAGGGGAAAATGAAAAATTCAATATTAAAGTGTCTGCAGAGGTTCTTTCCTTCCTCTACTACCTATTTTTTCCTCTCAACTACCAGTTGGAATCTTAAGCCTTTGCAGATGTAAATTAAAACTAGAAATTCAATGTGCTTCCTTTTTACTAAGCTTCCATAATTCCTTCTAATTTAGAATTGCAGAGAACTTGAGATGTAGAATGTCCTTGTAGGCCTTAGGAGTATCTGAAGCATACTCATTAATGCATTAGTTAGTCCAATAATTATCCATCTCTTTTGCACTCCTGCAATAACGCCTTCTCAGGGCCAATGTATGCAGATGTAAAGGTCACATCTAAGAACCTAAGCATCAATAAGAGATTTCTGTATTAACTACAATATTCTTTCAGATGTCTACAAAGTTTCTTGACCAAGGGGTGCTTATTCCAAAGGCTCCATAGGAGTCAAGCAGTTTCTGCACCTTCCAGTCCCTGATTTGCTTCAGATATTGGTCATCCCCTTATATACCCACCCCCTACTTTGTGTCACTTTCAGCAGCACAGCACAAGATTCTTTTCCAAAATCAACTCTGGATTTTGTGCACCTTTTTTCTTTTTGAGTAGCAGGTATACCGTCTTTGTACAGGCGGTCAAGTCTCACTGTCTTCCATTCCTATTTTGGTTTTCACCATTGACTATTTATATGACTGTGGACAAGCAACAAACTTTTTGGATCCCAGTCTCTTTATCTGTAAAATGAGACTAAACTATGGTGACTGAGAAGATTGAATAAGCAAACATATATATGATGTATATAATGTAACTGCCAGATGATCTACTTTATTTTACTCAATCACCACCCTAACTTTTGTGCCAGATGCACTTTAAAGACTCAAATCAAAGACTCAGGCTTTTCCTACTTCCAGCTTGGCACATGATAACTGCTCAAACCCCCCCCCCACACACACACACAATTTCCCTTGGTCTCAGGGAACACTAACTACATTACATTGTGCAAATGCCAGACACACAAATTATAAAACTCTGCAACTCATTCTTACAAACTGTCTACTTATGGTCAATGCTCAGTTCATTTTCTTCTTGTCACTGTAGGACTGACCTGGTTACTTGATTATGCTTATTTCCCAGAACTTTTCAAATTCATTTAAAGGATCTTAAGATCAATATCCCAAGGCATTTTCTGATATTCACTTCAGGGAATATAATGTGATTGTTTGCTAGATATAAATGTACCTTGGACATCCAAGAGCTCAAAGTTAATATCTAATTACTTGTGAAATAAGCCAGAAGCAGATAACTGACCCACCGCCTCACTGAACATCTCTGAAAAAACACAAAAAGCACAATTTTAATGACAACTGAGTGCAAAATGTAGGAGGCAGACAGTAATGGTGTGCGGGAAAAATAGTTGTTCTTTCCCCAAAACAGTATAAGGGGTACTCTGGAGGGTGAAAGTATCCAAGCTATATGCCAGTAGCTCCGTTGTCATAGGCCTTTTTCCACAATTGCTTTTCATAGGAATGCCCCAGATCTGATTGTTGGCAATTGCAAAGGATAGAGTAGTTGGGCCTGAATTGTTGACTGAAACTCCTGCCAATATTGTGTCAATAAAGAGGAAAATGTATTCGGATAACTCATTATAGGAACAGATTTGATCAGGTGGTGGGGGTCAGTTTGGAGAGTGAATGGCCAGGGCACATGTCAGTTTCTGGCTTAACAGGTTACTGCATTGAAGAATCCACGAATCAGGTAGAAGATAACATTCGAAAAGATCTCCTAAAGGGCAAAAAGCACAATCGATCAGCTCCTCAATGGATGTATAAAAGATCCCATTCCTAGGTATCAACTCAGGCAGCCACTACTGCTAGTACCACTGTTGGCCAAATGAGAGCTTATTTGGGCAATGTAACTTGCCCTTGGTGACAAAGGCATGAATAGTGATTATGGTGTTTGTTTTCTTTCCCTGGAGGTAGAGACCTGGATCTGATAAGCAGTGGTTAGCAAAAACTACCCAGAGAGCCACAGAGGAACTATCTCTATTGAGTCTTAGAGAGATCTCAGCCCCAGAAACGAGACACAATTCTGAGTCCTGCAGTAGAGTAATAGAATGACAGAGAAGTGAACAAAAGTTAGGACTCATGTTATCCATACACACCTACCTCATATCCTAATGGCTCTTAGAACTACAGTAAGATGGCCCCTGCAAGCATCTTGGTACCTAGATAGAAGCAGCTCGAGAAGCAGAATCAGATGGAAAAATCTAACAATGACAATACTACGAAAACTAAGTTCCAAGGAGTGGAAAAAGGAGAGGCATAAAGACATTTGTTCAGCTCTGCTATCCAAGACCAAGAAAAGGCAACTCTTGCAGACATCTTCTATGAGTATTTAGAGGGCCTAGATCTCCAGGAAATTGACTTCACAGAGCTTCAGAGGCAGTAATACAAATTAAATGCACACCAAATAAGATCATGAGGAAATTCCCACATGGAAATATACTCTGGAGAGAACATTCCTGGGGTTGACCCATCTTAACCCCACCCACCTAAATTGGCAGACTCCCCTTTTTCCAGCCTCTGAGAAAAAGTTGGGTACCTTTAATGCCCTCCACCAATCCCATAAAATGCAGCAGGTTTCTAAACATAACAGAATTGTTCAGCAAGCTCAGCTGTGATGTCTTGGGTTACCAGAATGCAAGGAACCTGAGAGCAATCTTAGAGGAGCAAAGGTGTCAAGAACTTTGAAATGAATTTAACCTCAACCTCCCCTCTAGAATTTCCCCTGCTTTATGAAAGAAAGTTACAGAGGATTCTTTAAGGGAATGGTCTGAATTTACCATTTCTTGAGTGTGGTAAACCCAGGCAAATGCTGTAATCATTCTATGTTTCTGGTTTTATGCCTATAAAATGGGACTAATGTCAGCATTTACGTCATAGGACTATTATCAGATACATTCAGTTAACCCATACCGAATACTTAAAAGCCACATTTGTCATAAGTGATACAGGGAATATGTCTCATCCTGGGCCTTTAGGTAAACTACTGATGTCTTTCCTCTAGAACCCAGATAGAATGAAAGCAGTCACGGGTCTGGTTATCAGCATCAAGGTGCCATCTAAAAATACCACTAACTTCAGAAAGCCCCTCTCATATGCCAACTACCACTTTCTTTGACGTGCTACCCAATTATCTCTGGTGTACTTGAGAGGTGGGAAAAGCTAAACAGGGTTTCTAACTACCCATGTAGGCAGCATGTAAATGGTCATTTTATTCTTGCACTGGATTAATGTGTTGGCAAAAGTATGTATTTATGTAGAAAGACAGGGTTTCTGTAGGAAGCTGCATTATGACTCTCAAGCAACATTATGACCCCTCAAGAAGACCCCATCTCCTAATCTCCACAACTGTGATTATATGGCAAGAAACACATTGAGGTTATTGCTGACTTTAGAAGAGACTATCCTAGATTATCTGGTTGGGCCTAATGAAATCATCCCATTGAAAGGGGGAACTGCTTAATAGAAGAGGCAGAAGAGGAAGTCAGAGAGATGCAGAAGGGGAAGCAAAAGGATTTGAGGTTTAGATAATACCTTGAAGGTGAAGGGAGCCACATGTCAAGAAAATGGGAGCTTCATTTCTACAACAAGGAACTGAATTATTTGAGTAGCTAGCAATCTTGGAAGAGGATCCAGAGCCCCTGATGAGAACCACATCCCTGCTGATATCCTGATTTTAGTTCAGTAGATACTAAGCAAATCCAATCACATTATGCCAAACTTCTGACATAACAAATGGATGTTGTTTTAGGAGAAATTTGTAATCATTTGCTACAGCAGTAATAGAAAATGGATACAATGTTCTTGGAACTCAATATGCACATCTGTTAAATGGGGGCAAAATGTCTTGTCTTACTTACCTTATAGGGCTTTTAAGAGGACAAATGAGAAGGAACACGAGTGCTCTGCAGAGTTTCAGGTCATCAAACTGTTAGGCTATTCTCCCAAACAGGGATAAAATAAACCTGCTTTGAAGCAAATGGATTGAACAAATTAAGTGTTCAGAACTCCTGCTACTTCCCAGCTACTTACATAAGCTGTGTACGTAATTTCTAACTGAAATTAGCAAATGTAGGTCGAATTCTCTACCTGTGTGTCCTTAGTCAAGTATGACATCTCTGTAAACCTCAATAAATTGAGGGTAGTCGTTACTACTCTGCCCAGATTATATGGTTCTGCAAAACTCAACTGAGACAAGAGTGTGAACATGTGATGGAAGTAAAGTACTAAGCTGGAAGGCCCATGATCTCATTCTTCTTTCTGACACTGCACACCTATTTCACATAGGCAGTCTTTGTAGCCTCTATTAATGGCCTTGGTATCAAGTGGTCTTTTCTCTATGAAAATGGAGGCATTTATCAAAACATCTCCTTGAGAGATCTTGCTTCTCTCTGAAATTTTGTAAATGTTTCTGAAGCTTTATCTGGGCTTGTAGTGTGTCAAGGGCATTTGTTGCAGCTGCTTTAAAAATAGTATCATTGGTCTACATTCTCTCAAAAGCAATTTCCTCTAGTCACAGTCTTCCGCAGTGTGCCTTTCTGCTGGAAACAGGTAGCTTGATTCTGGAAAACAAGTCACCCAAAGAAAGTGGATTTGAAAGACCCCTAGGGTGCTGCTATGAGTACCTGTTTTCTATCATGGCTTTCATGTGTGGCCTTCAACAAGGTTCTTCTCTTATCTGGGTCTGCATCTCTGCTTTAAGATGTTAGATTATAGATAATTGCGTTCAGCTAATGGGTATCAGAATCACTGGAAAGATGTGAGGCCAATGGGGAATGAGCAGCAGTTTTCTCCTGTGCGTAAGCCCTACCTACCCCCAACCAACCATCCTACAGAAGTCCAAGTCAGAAGAGTTTATGTCATTAAGTCGTGCAAAGTAAACCCTATTCAGGATATAGGAGTTGATTCCTATGTGTGGTTTGAAGCAGTTGATTCTCAAAGTAGTCTGGATTCCTTGTTAAGCTTTAATTAAAAACTGGCCAATTTCAAGCTGGCTAACTAGCCATGCTCCTGTCAGGTCTTTGCAGTTCCCATTAATGTGTCTCATGAGTGAAATTTCCTCCTATTAGAAATCTTATTATGTGAATTGAAGATGCTAAATTTTGTCAAAAGAAAACCCAGTAGAATTGTCTGTGTTTCATTATAATGGAGGCTGTAGTAAAAACCCAGAGCCTGGGATAACAGAATGTCAGAGATGAAAAGGCCATTTGAGATGACCTAGTTTAAATATAGACAGTATGACTGAGGCCTAGGGAAGAGGAGGGTCTTGCTCAACACTGCAAAGAGGCAGTGTTAGCGTGAACCTATAGCCTACTCCCCCCCGCCCAGGGCACCATCAAGGAGCTCTCTGCATTGTGTCATGTTGCCTTTGTACTTCCTTTGATGTTCAGAGATTTGAAAGTCAAGTAATTCTTAGTCTTCTTATTCCCTAGGCTGTTTTCACCATTCTTTGAAGTACAGAAACTTCATTTATTTGCCATCAAATTCAGGGGCCTCACATAAAGTAGTGTAAGAGCTTGGCAACTATGGACATAGTGTTTGTAAACATTCTTAGTATTCCAGATTGGACTTACCCACCATTATTCTGGTCTTCGCCACACCAAGATGTCTCTTTCCTCAACCTGTCTCTTTCCTCAAAATCCTTTTGTCACTGAATAGAAATCTCCTGGAGATCTTACTAAAATACAGCTATGATTCCAAATGTCTGAGTATGGACTCAGTGTCAGCATGTATAATATGTTAAGATAATGTTGAGACAGGGACTGATAATGGCCCGTATTTGGAGTATCAAGACTTATAGTTGTTATTTCCATCAATCTTATTTCTAAACATGCCCATTTACTGTTAGGGTTCCTTTTCTTTGCTACTGAAGTTAAGATAATCTGAGAAACAGCTTCTGGGCCTGGATTTCTTTTAATCCCTAATGTGTGATCTTGGGCATATCAATTTTCATCTCCTTAAGCTACAAGTTTCTGTATCTCTAAAATGGGGCTCTCTTTTACAATGATGCTATGAGGCCTAAGGGAATTATAAGAGATTGGTACAAAGCAGTCTACAGATTGATGTTCCTAGGTCCAAAAGGATCACATGACCAAATTTCCTTAGAGTTGCAGGAGACATGAGAGGTATCCAGTGGCTGTGCCATCATGCTTAAAATGCTAAGATTGTTTCTATTTCAAAACTGCAGATGAAGGCTACACATACTAGACAGTCTGAAAACTTTATTAAAAATCACATGAATGAGCAACAGCATCTCATTCTTTTTTCCAACGCTGCACACCTATTTCACATAGGCAGTCTTTGTAGACTCTATCAATGACCTTGGTATCAAGTGGTCTTTTCTCTATGAAAATGAAGGCATTTCTTTATCAAAAACATCTCCTTGAGAGATCTTGCTTCTCTCTGAAATTTTGTAAATGTTTCTGAAGCTTTATCTGGGCTTGTAGTGTGTCAAGGTCATTTGTTGCAGCTGCTTTAAAAATAGTATCATTGGTCTACATTCTCTCAAAAGCAATTTTCTCTAGTCACAGAAATGCCTTTTCCTCTACTACTTTATTTGTTCTAGTTATTACAGGATCAAGGAGCTTCTTGATACTTGAAAAGGAAAGGATGCTTTCCCATGATAGCCAATTATTTTAGAAGTACTCTACATGATACTATTTTATTACTGAAATTGGATGTTGAGTTTTGCCCAATGGTACCTGGAAAAAAAAAAGTGTCCTGTGTTTTTTAAATAAAAACTTCAATAATATTTTCTATTTTAAATCTCTTGACTTTTGCTATCAACACAGAAAAACTTTGAGGGATTTGACCCAAGGGACCCAGTAGCACAGAGGAACCAAGACCTTTTCTACTTCTTAAATTGCATGTGAGGATGTCTCTCAGGCTGAAGCTGTATATATTACAAACTTGGTGAAGTATTCGGAGACACACAAGAGCCTTATCTCTTTGAAAAATTATTAAGTCAAGGACTTAATAGCTGCCAACTAAAAAATAAATTCTTCATTTCACAATGCAAAATTAAATGATCCTTCAAAAATATATTCCCAAATGAGTACACTGAAGGTGAGGAGAAAGCCCAAGTCAGAAATTTCTTCCACCATAGTTTAGTTTTTCTGTAAACTGAATCTGAATCTTCTCCATTCCCTCAGATGATTCTTTTTAAAATTTTGTTAGGCAGGCAAGAAGCAAAAGAGTCATGTCAGCTCCAGTAATAAGGTCTCTGTGTGGTCAAGGGAAAATTACATGGCTTGTAGTCAGAGAGGCCTGATTCAAATCACAGTTCCGTTACTTTCTGTAAGAACTTGAGTCAGTTCCAGTAGTCCCCAGGTCACAGATCCTACATCTATAAAATGCAAATAGCATCTACATGTGTGAATGCTGTAAGGACTAAATGCATATGTACTTAGTTGCTACTCTTCCATCATCACCTCCTTTCCACAGCCTTTTCTGAGTCACTCTCCATCCAGCATACATGGGCCAAGCCAGTGTCATTCCATCAGTGTGTCTCACCACACTTTAAATCAGACCACAAAATGGGAGGCACTCAGTCATTATTTGGCATTCTTTGGGGATAGCCCTGAGCAAGATAAGGCTGGGCTTTCACTGTTCCCCAGCCTCCAGCCAGATACTGATTCCTACTCTCTAGGCCAGGTTTTCATCTATGTCCTAGGGCAGATAGCAATCTCATGGCCATTTTTCTAGGATACCTACTCAACTGAGATTACAGTGCTTTTCTCTGTTTCTTGATAATCTTTCAATATTTGTGCTGATAACTGTGATATTTTGTCCAAAGAGAAGCAGAGTGAAACCATGTCTCTAGCATCTAGAAAGGTGCCAAGGCCCCATTGACCTCTGGTTTTATGGTCAAAATCTACATGCCTGCCTCTTTCATCATCTAATGGGATTAACCAAGGCCACAGTACTGAGACCAAGGCTCACAGAGACTCCCTTTGGCATTGAGCAGCAGATAGAATAATATCTAATTGGCTCTCTTGTTCTTAGTTTTTTATCAACTTAGCCTTTGGGACAGGGTAGAGTTGAGAGTTCAATGTTCAACTTGGGCATTTCTCCATTGGGAATCGCAATACTTCCATTCATTTACTTCCACAATGTTCCTATGTGTTCCTAACTCATCAATACCCCTGTTCAGAGTTTAGTCTTGAAAGTAGATATTGTCTTTTGGTTACAGTGTTTCAAAGGCATCTGAGTTGGTTTGTTTATGAGTGCATTCTCATATTCTGTTTTCCATTTTTCTAAATCTCCCTGTCCCTTTTCATTCCTCTCTCCCTATGTTTATGCTTCTCTCTCAGTTTATATACAGTCAGTAAACTAGCAGGGATTGGCTAGAAGGGTCCCAGTAGGCAAGCCCTTTGTTTCACACTGGGTGATGTTCTAGTCACATAGACTCTAAAAAGTCTATGGTCTGTGTATCTGCACAGGAACTAAAGCAATAACACTTTCTCCAGTAGTTTACCTTCTATCAATACAAACAGAAATCAGAAATGCCTTCTCCTCAGATTTCTGATTCACAATATCAATTGTGTTTTGGTTCCTTTCTAATGATTGAGATGTCCAATGAGTAAGATCAGGAGCTTATGTCTAGAAGTTTTCCAGACAAAATATGTGAATCTCATGAAAGGCAAATGTTAAACTTTCAGAATGCTGACCCTTGCTAGAATGGCCCCTTGCTAGATAAGTGCAGTTAAATGAAAAGAACCTTGAAATGTAGCCCAAGGATCAGGGATATTGTTCCGGTATGACCATAACTTGTCCTGCCCTAGTTCACCCAATAATAAACTAAGTGTTAGAATAAATGATTTTGAATGTTTCTTCCAATCAAGTACTTTGGTTTGTGAAAGTCTTTTTTATCTAGAAGGCCATAATTCCTAAGCTTTATTGGGTCACAGGCTCATTTGATATTCAGTAGGATGTTATGGACCATCTCTCCAGAAAAGACACATTGTTGTAGAATGCTGCATACCATTCCAGAAGCTTAATGAAGTTCCTGAATCCATGGGCACTGGGATAAGAAATGTGTCTTTTGGGAGATAAAAGAGCTTATCTGTAGAAGGAAAATACAAAGCAACAGTGACAGGTGCCGACCTCAATCCATCTTAATTTTTCTTAATATTTAACCCTAAAGGAACTCTTGCAGGACAAAGTCTGTCTTTTAAAAAGAGCTTTCAGTTTCTTTCTTTCTTTCTTTCTTTCTTGATTGCTTAGAAAGGAAGCTGTCAGAAGAAAACAGGATGAAAACTAATTCAAACAAGCCTATGCTTTAACATGCAAAACGTGCTTTGCAGATTTGTCATATGCAGCTGTATGCAAGGGCAGGAAGGCCACCTTCCTGAGTCCACATGATGGCGTTGTGGGGGCATCACCCATGCCGTATGGTCCCAGAGGAGCTGACAGGTTTTTGGCAATTACGAAGTGCCATACTTCCAACCTGGTAGCAGAGTCTGTATCCTGAACAAGACACATGTTAAGCTTCTCCAATGTTCAGCAAACATTCCTACTTCCCACTTCCAAGGTAAACAATGGCTCCAACTCAAGTAGCTTTTTGCTCAGAGTAAGACCCCCGAGATCAGTCTTTAGCCCGGAATCTTTCAGAGTTCAGTGACCTTTTGAAGAAACAGGAAGTTCGGAGAAGAGTTGAAAACTGAGCTCCTCTCTTCAACTCAGGTCAGTGGATAGCTTGTTTCTGCAGAGTCTGGTTTCAGATAGTTCAATCATTCACAGACTTACAGCAACTCAAGATAGACATTCTGAGGGAATTAATACAGAATACGAAGGATAAATAAACCTGTGTTTAGGACATGTGTCCCTTATTTTATGACATCCCAGAGCCTGAAGACACAGGGCCAGGAAGAAGCTGCTCCTCATCACAAAATGACTCAGAACACAAGGGTTTGAAGAAGACCCTTCCAGAACCTGGAAATGGTCTCTAGAGGCCAAGGCTTTTAGAACCTGAAAGGGAAAGAAAAGAGTAAGGAACTATCTACGACTCATCAAGCACTTAACTGCCAATAAGCAGTGGGGCCTTTCTTGGTAAGTAGTTAAACCTACAATTGGTTGCTGATCTTCTGAGCTGGCTAAGAAAAGCCCTTATAACTCAGATCCCATAAAATGGCCTATGTTGGGACACCATGTCTTTGGTCTCAACTCCAATCCCCAAAGAGTTTACAGGGAAAGCCAAAGACCTATAGTTCTGAGCCTGATGCCCCAACCTTGTCTCCAGCATGGGTATTGCCATGATGATTCTACAATAACTCCAAACTTCCTTCACTGGAACTTTATCTCAAAATATGAGAAGGACTTGGGTCTTGGATACTGAAGATTGGCAGTAGTAACAGGTAGAAGAGGAGGGTAAGAAGAGAGTGAATGGAAAACCAAGCTCCAGACACCTGGAACTAGATTTACGTGTATATTTGTTGATGTTGTATCAAAAATCTGACAGTCAAAGAATGCCTATGTAGAGAACCTTAGCAGCTCCTCTGGTCTTTCCAAGTTATTTATCCCTCTAAACCTCAGCTCCTTTCCTTGTTGAAATGCAAATTATCCTGCATATTTTTGGTATTCTATATGAGTCAAACTGCATAATGCATGTGCAAGTGCTTTGCATCAGATACATATAAAGGGCTAATGATGAGGTTCAAGTAAATAAGATAAAAAATATTGATTTATCTGAAGGAAGGGTGTTCATCTACAGATACTATAAAGGATTTTTGCCACCTGCTACAATACCAAGAGATTTTACTGATCTTACAGGCACAAAGGATGTCAGATTTACAAAGTTCCAACCTTTTCATTTTACAAGTTAGGAAATGGAGTTTCAAGAAGGAAATGGACTTATCTAAAATGTCACATCCTGATTCCAAGGCAATCTGTAAAGCTATATTGTAGTTTGGGTTGGGTGGAAAGAAAACGAAAAAGGAAACTAAAAAGCACAGAGGACCTCAGAGTTGGAGGGCAGAAGGTTTAAGGGTCAGGTAATGATATGGTAATGAACTGAGGCATATTTATGAGTTCCTATCCTCTGGGGCAGCATGGTATTGCAGTCTTCAAACCTCAGATCTTATAACTAGGTTCTGTAACAAAGGGTGGAGGTTACGTACCTGTGGTCTCAACTCTCATCTCCAGGAAGTCTGCTTTGAGAACTGTGGATAAAGGAGGAAAGATATTTTACTAAAACTCTAGAAATCAGAACTGGATTTGGAAAGAGAAGGCATGGGTGACATCTGTATGCCAGTGACAAGGAGACTGTGTGAAAAATGAGGAAATGATTCTATCCAGTTGTTTCAAAGTATGTAACTCCATGCTTATTGGTTGGGTTAGCTCTCTGCCAAATTTAAAGAGCCTAGTCTCCCAAACATGAAGCCATTTTTCAGGTCACAGAACAATACTTCCAAATTATGGAAAGCTAAGGGAGCTCAGAGAAACTGCCTTGAAATTACAGATTAGATTATATGATTAAATGTAACAGGGAGACAGGGATGGAGGGCAATGCCACATGCAAGATGCATTCTCCTTTGCCTTGAAGACCAAACCATCCTTCTAGGCTTTTGATGTGCTTAGATCCATCCTAAAGTAGCAGTTTGGGGACAACTGGAGGGAACAGTTAATCTCTGAGAATAACAACACCCCACAGTGTGATCAGAATACCCCAAAGAGCAGCAGGGTCCATGGCTCCATCTTCAGGATTATTTTATGCTTCTCTCTTGATTCTATTTACATTTAATCCTTGATCAATTTTGTTCTGACCCATGGTTTCTATGACTACCAATTACTGAGTACCCCACCCCAAAGTACAATCTTTCACACTGTAGTATATGTAAGTGCCCCACCCTATAAAGCGTTTTACAGTGGCTGTACTGAACACGTACAAGCCTAAGTTTATATAGGCCCAGCCCCAATCACTAGTCTAAGTTGCAGTTTCCCAGAGGACACCTCTATATGGATGTTCCCCAGAGAGGAACTGTGTCCAAAATTGAGTAAAACGACTTTCCACAAAATCTGTTCCTCCATGATCAATTATTATTACAATTAACTTACATGTCTAAACTAAATGCTTGTCGCCCTGAATTCTTTTCCAGTGCTCTGTAACTGAAAGCCCCCCAAGGTCTTATTAAGTCTAATTTAAATCTGTCCCTTCCCTTCCATTCCCATTGTCAATGCCATAGGTCAGGGCCTCATTAATGCTTGCCAAAATAATTAACATCCTTACTGTAAATACAAAACAGTGCTATTGTTTTATATTTATGTTTACAATGTTATTGTTCTGTATTTATGTTTTCATCCATTTCCCTATTATAGCCAGAATGATTTATGTTTTTGCACCTCAGTCAGCTCAGAATATGTATTGTCTTGCTTAAAAGCCTTCCATGATTCAACATGGACTATTGTATGATACAAACTCCTTAGTATGTCATACAAGTCTTTATAATCTGGCCCCAAAACATTTTTCTAAGCTTCCTTCTTTTCATCTTAAAATTTTAGCCAAAGTGGGACACTAATTACGTTCCAAACCTGTTTCAGATAAATGCAAATTGAAACCACAATGACATACCACCTCATTCCCATGCAAATGCCCCCCACCCCCGCCAAAAACACACACATACACACACACACACACAAAGAACAAGTGTAAGCAACAAAATCTTTGTATATTGTTGGTGGGGATATAGACTGATCTGGCCTGTATGGAAAATAGTATGAGGCTTATCAAAAATATTAAAAGTATATCTACCTTATGATCTAGCAATTGAGGAAATATATGCACTCTGTTCATTTTAGCACTAACAGAAATAACCAAGTTATGGAAACCCTGAGTGCCCAAGACAGATGAATAGATAAAGATGTGGTACATAATTGCAGTGGAATACTACTCAGCTATAAAAAGATGAAATATTGCCATTTGTGACAATATGGATGGGTCTGAAGGAGATTATACTAAATAGATCATTGAGAAACAGAAAAAATAAATACTAAATGATTTAACTCATAATTAGGATATAAAAAACCAAATAAAGGAGCTTACAGAACTAAAGCAAAAAGAAACCCTAGCACTGAGGCTACCCGAGGGGTGATGGAAAATGGGGTGCCAAGAAGATAGGAAGCTCAGTGAACTATGTTGGAAGGTCAACATAGTGCTTTGGTGGTGGGTATAGTGTGGTAAAATGTATCTCAAGAGGTATGAACACATATCTCTAAATCACACAAGGTATCATAAACCAATGTTACCTTAATAAAAGTTAATAAAAATTAAAAATAAATTTAATTAAATTACATAAAATAAAACCAGAATGACAGACAACAAAGAACAGAGAGATAAGTAATAAAAATCAATTAATGACAAATATAAATACACAAAGGTACAGAAATAAAGATAGAGACATACAGTGACAAAGAGAGGCAGACGCAGAGATGGGTGAAGAGAAGGACAAACCCCAGATCACAGACAGAGCTACAGAGAAACAGAAAAGATAATCTAAGTCTGCAAATGAGATGCTCATGTTGCATTTATTCATAAGTGATTTGGTTTCTCTTCTATCACTTCTGTCTCTTACCTTCCTGTTTTCCGGGAGGCTGTTTCAAAGAACCTGGTCCTGGAAGCCACCCTGGAAAGAGAAGTCAACCAAGTTCCATGAGTTGTTCTGGAATACCTATGAGAACTATTGGCTAATGGGAAGGACAGGAGAGCATGAACCAGGTGAGCCACACATGTCAGGACCTGTCTTATTGACTTAAGGAGAAATCCAAGTATCAGAATGTGAAATGGTTCAGAGCCCACAAGCAACCTAAGGCACTGGTTGATACCTTTTTGCTCCCTGTCATTTCAGAATGGTCAAAATGTGTTACTAATCAGGCTAGTCCTAGTAAATATACTTATTCTTAGTTAAACAAGTCTTCTGTTTCAAACGACAAATTTTGGTACCTTTGAAAATATGCTTAGCGAGTCAGTGGAGGTTTTAATTTTATCTCCCTCATTGTGCAACCATGGAAAAATAGAGACTCGAGAAAAAAGAACATTAGAAGACAGTTGACTGAAAAGGGTCCCGGGACCTGGCTGCAGCTAGATTTATTGCAGTCAAACAAGACCGGTTTCTGAGAATGGCAGTGGCCCCACTTTAGACATTTCATCTGTTGGATGTCATTTCAGCTGCTAACATGCAAGAAGCTCTCCTGAGAATTGGCGTTATTTTGGAATATCAAAAAAAAAAAAATTATACCCTCACTTATTTTTAAAAAGCCTCAAAGCACAGATACAATGAACAAATCTGTTAATGAAATTATTTTTAAAAAGGGTTTATGGCAGTGGTTGGAAATCTGACTTTTGGGGGCATTCATGATATGGTGTTTATAGATCCAGAATTACAATTCTCTGCACCTGGAGCTTACATAATGGTATAGACTAATGTTACCTCAACAAAATTTATCTTAAGGAAGCAGTAGCAATGACAGAAATTGGAAAAACATAAAGCGCCAAGAGAGCATAAAAAGAGAAGGTAGTTTTATGTAGAGACCAGGGAACTAAGGTTCAAGCTCATCAATTTGTGTGTGTGTGTGTGTGTGTGTGTTTTTAAAGATTTATTCATTTGTACATACAGAACTGGGGTACAGGCCAGAAGCTCAGGGGCGGTGAGAGTCTTCACCAGAAACAGAGTGGGGAGCAGAACAGGCAGATCGACAAAGTACACTGCTGAGGGGAGCAGCGGGCAGGTCAGGAGAGGTCTGCCGCGCCATGTGGTCACCTCTGGGGCAGGCGGGAATCAAACTCATGTGGAAGTGGCTTTAGCTTCTCAGTGCAGTGCTTTAACCCGCTGCGCTACCAGGTAGGGCCCCGCAAGCCCATCAATTTTAAGAAACTCTCTCAGCCTTGAATGTTGAGTTGAACATTCAAACAAGGAGGTGATCTGTGACATTCCCAGAGACAGTGAAGTAAAATATAGCCTAGAGATGTGTACTATATATCCTTCACAACCAAACTGGTAATCCTGAAAGCATTCCTGGTGGCCTAAGATGGGCTTTAGATCAAGGTTTAAGGAAAAACCATACTTACACAGATGATGGGATATCTCCCGTATTGCCTGCCACAATATCTGGTTTCAATTCTGGTTTTTGGGGAGTTGCTACCCGGCAAGGAGGATCTGGAGGCCTCACTGGGGGTCGACTAATTGTTGGTTTTTCTCCTGGAGGTCGCAATTTGCTGAAACTGTCAGAATCTCCTGGAAAAGAGAACGGCACCATAAACTTGGGCAGTTAGCCAAATGACAGTAATCATGACCATTCATCCAATATCTAAGTCACATGGATTACCTTCTTGGTCTCCATATATTTTTGATCACTAAGAGCTAAGAGCTCTGGATACATTTTTAAAAAAAGATTTATTTATTTATGCTTACAGAACTGGGGTAGAGGCCAGAGTTGTGGTGGGTGAGAAGCTTCACCAGAGACAGTGGGGAGCAGAACAGGCAGTCTGACAAAGTACACTGCTAAGGGAGCAGCGGGCAGGTCAGGAGAGGTCTGCCGCGCCATGTGGGTCAGATCCCTGGCTGGAGATCAAACTTGTGCTGCTGTGACTTTGGAGAGCTTCACAATGTGGTGCTTTAACCTGTTGAACCGCCAGAGAACCCAAGCTCTGGATACTTTAAAAATTTTTCCAGGCCCTCCCTGGTGGCGCAGCGGGTTAAAGCACAACACTGAGAAGCTAAAGCCACTTCCGCATGAGTTCAATTCCTGCCTGCCCTACAGGTGACCACATGGCGTGGCAGACCCACTGCTCCCCTCAGCAGTGTACTTCATAGATCTGCCTGTTCTGCTCCGCACTCTGTCTCTGGTGAAGCCTCTCGCTGCCCCTGAGCCTCTGGCCTGTACCCCAGTTCTGTATGAACAAATAAATAAATCTAAAAAAAAAAACTTTTTTTCCAGAAAGCATGTTTGAACCCCAGCTCTGAAATTTCATATTATGTGACTTTAGATATGTCATATCAATTTGCTATGTCTAATCTACATAATAAAGGTCAGTAATACATTGTCTTACAGAGATATTGATGGGATCCAATTAGAACTAATATGCTAAGATAGTGCCTGTAGTGCCTGTCATAGATCCTTAGTCAATGTTTGATGGTGAATTCCAATATATTATATTCATCATCACCAAAAACTCAGGCCTTTTACAGTTAAATATTGTAGTCATTTCCTAACTTGACTTCCTACCTTTACATGTTTATTTTCTCAGTCAGTTTGCAAAATATAAGTATGTTTAATTTCTTGTAACATGGTTCTGGTGAGACTATAGTGAAATAAACAAAATGGTGAAACACTTGGTGGTGGCACTGTAAACTGAGCTTTTATCTAGATAGCCATTAAGCATTCTGGCACAATGTAGCTGAAATGCATAGCTGTCTATATTTGTTAATCCAATGAATGCACTCTGAACAGACCCAAATGAATTAACCCAAAAGAAAAACAACTGGCATAAAAATATTTTTCTTAATATCAAAATGTTGAATTCAACCAAAAAGGGTAAGCAGATGATTCAGTTTTCACAAACATTTAATCAATATATATAAGTGGCAACTGACAAGGATTTACACCAGATAGGAAATAAATACATATAAAATAATATTGAGTGAAAAAAATCCATAAAATGTGTTCCCAGACTGAGAAAGAGCACATGGAAAGACACATGAGCAGTTCCGCAATGTTGTTAGCAGATCTTGATATTCACCCAAATATTTTTAGTAATCTTGATATTCACATTTTATCTTATAAAAAATCTAATATAAAAAGTTTAATTGTAAAAATATTAAATTCAATCAATATGATACTATTGTAAAATTTATCTCAAGTATTTTTATACTCTTTAAATTATCTTCTCTTTATAGATCTTCCCAGTGGTTATAAAAAGGCACATGATAAAGTTAAAATGCCTTAACATAAATTCAAGGCCCCCTATGGACTTGGCCCCAAATTATCATCCAGGCACTAATCCTGAACTTTCACTACCAGCTCTTTTCTACGTAAATTGGTCTCCACATTGTCCTATCAAAGCAAGCCCTTGGCACTTAGCTCAATTATACTGTGTAGTACAGTATAATGGAGAATGTAAAGAGTAAACAGTTGTACACATCTGACTTTGGGGCCTTGTTCTTCCCCAAGTTGTGGGGCCCTAAGCAGCTATTTTGCTTATTGACCATCAATTTTGTCATTTAGAAAATGGGTATAATAAACCTTTCTCACAGGGGATTGTAAGGACTGATTTAAATGGCTTGCAGGGAGTACCTAGTATACAGCAGGATTAAACAAGTATAAGACTCTGCCCTGTTTCTTGCCTGAAATATGCCCCTAGTCATATTTTCTTACCTGTATTGTAACCAACCCTCAACATTTGCCTCAAATTTAACCCCTATGAACACTCCAGCTGGCATAAGTAATTTCCATCCATTCAAATGCTCATGAAATATATAATTGGTGTGGGGTGTTTTTCTAATTCTGTCAGCTAGCCATTTTGATGAGGAAGGCTAGTATGATAACAGTTAATGACAAAACAGTGTGATCGGTGTTCTAATGGAGGAATAATCTAAGTACTATTCATGCACATACATCTAAATTCTGCCTCTCTATTCAGACTGTATCTTACATTTCTGGACATGCCATTCTCCTAGCACCAGACTGGGTTCACAGAATTGCAGTTGAAAAGAAAATGACCAAAATTATAATAATAATCTGATTTTTTGAATACACCATACCATACAAAGCACTCTCCCAGATAACTACTTGATGTTCACAATAAGCTTGGGAGGGGAGAATAGATGGGTCTTATCTTTTCCGTTTTACTGACAAGGAAAATGAGGATCAGAAGGTGAACTAACTGACACAAGCACATAGTTATATAAGTAGTAAAATAAGGAATACAATCCATGTCTCCTGCATCTACTATTCTTAGTATCTGCTGTTTTGTTGTTACTATCAGTAATATAAAAATATAAGTGATAATAACAACAACAATGTAACAAAATAACTGGTAAAAATTAGCTACATTTTACTGAATATCTACTCTGTTCTAGACATGGTGATTATTATTACTTTATGTATATATTCACATTAAGCACTGGTTATAACCGTGAAGGGTAGAAAGTATTATCACTATTTTATATATAAGTGACTCAGAGATAAACAACCTTACGGTAATTGGCAATAGATTCAGGTCCATCTGATTTCATCTGATTATCAGGTCCATCGGATAGGCCCAAATACTAGTAGTTTTCAGCCTTGAATACACACTGAGAACATTAAAAACATATGGTAGTTGGGACTCAACCCCTTTCACTATAGTTTAAATGATGATGGGGGCCCTCCCTGGTGGCACAGCGGGTTACAGCCCATCACTAAGAGGCTAGCTGCTGCCACCGCACCACGAGTTCAATCCTCAGCAAAGGGAGTGACCCACATGGCACAACAGAACTCTCTTGCCTCACCCACTCCTCCCCTCAGCAGTGTACTTCGTTGATCTGCCTGTTCTGCTCCCCACTCTGTCTCTGGTGATCCTCTCACCTCTCCTGTACCTCTGGCCTGTACCCCAGTTCTGTATGCATAAATTAATAAATCTTTAAAAAAAAAGATGATAAGGTGGGACTTGGGCATGGATATTTGTTAACATAACCCTATTAATACTATGTGTAGCCAGAGTGAGAACCACTAGGCCAAATAATGGTGACTGCTTACTGCTGACCATAGGTTACCAGAGGTGACAATGCTGCTCCAATTCCATTGTAGAGGGGTGATGAACAGGAAGGGTCTGCTGCACTGTCAGAGTCACAAAACATTTCCACCTGAAGCTGGGTCCATTAAGTCATTTCCCTTGATTAGCAAATCAAATGACACTTTCTTATATATGAACCCCATTCCTTCTAAGTTATAGCAACATTAAAATGGAAATCAACCCAAGTCCTTATAAAACAAGCATCACTAACCTTGTGGGGTCTCCAACTTTATGAATCATTACAAGTCAAACTCAGAAGAAGCACTACAGGTTGTCTTGTTTAAAAGATCCCAATGTTCTGTCCTGTCTCTAATTTGCCTCAGTCATAGTAAAGTCACAATGTCAAGTTGGGAAAGCTTGGACAAAAAGTCATATAACTGACAGTCAAGAGATTTAGCTTCTGGTCTTAATACTAAAATTAACTTACTGTGTGATCTAGAGATCAGTTCCTTACCTGTACAATGTGAATTTAGACAGATATCTAAATCAATAGGTCTATGATACAAGTCTATAGACCTCTATTTCTTCCTTGATTATTTCTTTAAATTTTATATATTTTTACCTCATTCTTCATTTTCATACATTGTATGTTTTATCCAGATGGTCTTCCTTGATTATTTTATATGATGTTTTTTGATTAATCTAGAATCCAATTTTGATGATGCACTTAAACAGATTAAAAATAAAATCTTTTGGCAGATAAGACAGATAGCCAGACTCATAGATATATTTAGATAATATTTGGTAGATAGATAAATAGGTACAGAGAGAGAGAGAGAGAGAGAGAGAGAGAGAGAGAGAGAGTGAGAGGCAGACAGACAAACTCAGATTTCATAGTTCCCTTCAGAATAAACTCAAATATATATTACCTGGATTTTACTATTTTCTCCCATTGCTTCCATGACTTTAACTGATCTTTCTGAACAATCTCTTCACTATTCCTCTTTACGTATCCTACAGCTTACAGAAACAGTGTTATTTGCTGTTCCATGCACACGTCTTACAGTGAATTATCTCTTTCCCAGATATCATTTACCTTATTCCCACGTACCCAGGTTTGCATGATCCACCAAGACAGAGCCCAAATTTCTTATCTATTAGGAAGCCTAAGAGGTTCCTAATTCCTTTGTCTGCTCTTAAGACACTTATTTACTTATTTTGTATTTTGAATTAGGGTTCTTTGTTTTGGTGGCTCTATCTCACCTGTTCGATGGGAGCAACTTAAAAGCACAACCCATGCAGAACTCATTTCTATATTCACCAGAGGACCAAGTAAATGGCTTTGAATTTAACTGGTATGTAAAAATTCTTATTTAGTTAAAAAAAAGTATTTTCATCCAATAGAAGGACAAAAAGTTTTCTTTTTTAAATCTTCAGTTGTGCCATACATAACACACACAAACGTTGTATCCCCAAATTTCAAGGCTAATCTGAATCTGAACTTGCATGGTATGCAATACACAGTATTTCTAGAGGGCTTTTGTGTCCAGGCCATGTTCTTACAAAAAATGCACATAATGTACTGACAGACTTTGCCTTCTAGGGTTTCAAGCTGAGTGGAGAATGAAGTCACATTCATGGGAAATACGTGTTAATAATTTACTCAGTGCATACTAGTGTGCCAAACTTGAGGGCAAGAGAAATGAGGTGGATGAGAGTTCCTAGGATGAGATTTTCAGAAAGCTTTGTGAAGGGAAGAGGACTTGAGCTGTAAGTTAACAAATGGCTAAGAATCGTTTTTTGACCTTTCCCTTAACAATGGTCCCAATTTTTCTGGGTGTTTGGCAAGGTCAGAGGCATCAAGGATAGAAAATGTCATTCTAATCTCTTTTATTACATGTATATTTGAAGTTTCAGGCTTTGAATAGGTTCCAGAATACCGAAAAGTAGCTATTTCTTCCTCTCAGGACTTCCATTTCTGAGAGGTTGTTACACATTCATTAACACTGCCATCTTTTGAATGCCTGTTATATTGTCAGATGTTTTGTACAACTCATCTGACTTAATAACTACAAAAAATAAATTGCGTGGAGCCTGGACATTATCCCCATGTTGAGAAAACTTACTCACAGAAGTGAAGTCTATCTAAGATGATAAAGCTGGTAAACAGCCTCCTATAAAAGTAAAACAATTTCTATTATCCACTGAGTATCCATTATGTGCCAAGAACATAAATATATCATTTCATTGGCACAACTGTCATTCTCACTTTGCAAATGAGAAAGCTAAGGCTCAGAAAAGTTGTGAGTTTCCCAATGTCCCACAGCTAGGATGAAGCAGAACCACGATTCAAAATCACACCAGGGACGATGGAACATAAGTTATGTCTGAGATTACAGTAAGTCTCTTGAGCAAATAGTCTTCTTTATTTTTAAGATTTATTTGACCTTCTTTACAGTCCAACTTGTACCCATCCTCCTCAAACCTAAGCAAATAATCTCAGAATTGTAGATTTTTTAGGGCTGATGGCCATCAATATTTAACCTCAAGCAACATTCTTTCATCTTTCCTTATGTTCATCTACACCCAACCTGAACGCACAGAGTAGAGGTTACATCATCTCACAGATTCCCACAGACTTACAGAACTGTCACTTTATTTCTCTGACATTCCTCTATGCTCACTTTAAAGTCTCTCTCTTCTCCAGGCCCTCCCTGGCGGCACATTGAGTTAAAGCACAGCACTAAGAAGCTAAAGCCACTTCAGCATGAGTTCGATCCCCGTCTGGGGAGGTAACCCACATGGCGCGGCAGACCTCTCCTGACCCACCGGGTGCTCCCCTCAGCAGTGTACTTCATCTGTCTGCCTGTTCTGCTCCCCTCTCTGTCTCTAGTGGGGCCTCTCACTGCCCCTTCACCTCTGGCCTGTACCCCAGTTCTGTATGCATAAATAAATAAATCTTTAAAAAAAAGTCTCTCTTCTTCGTTAGCGACTTGTTGCCCGTGTAGATCTAATTTGATAGGCACGAGAAAAAAGTAGAGAAAAGAAACAAAACACAGTAAATTATTAAACTATGAATCTGGGCTATGGGGCAAGATGGCAGTAGAGTTAAGACACTGGAATCACTTCTTCCTCAAACTCACAGCTAGACTGCAGAAGAACAAAGCCAGTAACTCTTAAAGGAAAACCAGACAATTTACAGCACATGTTAGGAATAAAACAACCAGAGGAATTAGAATCCCAGCAAGCAGAGGAACAGAGCAAACAGGCAGCCCATCAGGGTGGGTAAAGAAAGCCCTAGTGGTCCAGTGGTCCCTGCAAGCAGTGGAGTGAAAATGGCAAGACCCTCACAGTGACCTTTGGCATAATTTGGCAAGCCCCAGAATGGATTATAAAATAAACCCACTATAGCAGGCCCCTGCAATTATCAGCACAGACTTCTGGGAGCCCCAGGGTGGCTTCACTGGTGGTAACCTTTAGCAGTCCTCTGTGAACCCTCGGCTAGGAGCCAGAGGCAGACCTAACATAGCATAAGTCAGATGTTGGTGCTGACTCCTGTGAGCTCTTGGGGCACATCTTGGCAAAGCTGCTCCATAGGCAGTAGCCCTTAGCAGAACTCAGCAAGCCCTAGGGGACCTCAGTGAGTCCTAGGATCAGACATAGAAGCAGATCAGTCAGAGCAGGACTCCAGAGACACTGATGCAGACCTCTGCACATTCTGGGTGGATCTTGGTAGCAGAAATGCCAAAGTCCCCCCCACCCCCGCCCCAACCAGAACTCAGTGAGTTCTGGGGAAGGTTCTGGGAAGAAATTCACCACAGTAGACTTCTGACAAGTCCTGGAAGCAGCACCACTGGTGGTAGCCTCCTGAGGAGCTCAGCCTGCTCTGAGAGGCCCTCAAAGCAGCCTTCACAGTATTAACTAGCAGACCTCAGCAAGCTATGGCATAGGATTGGGAAGCAGGCCTGAACTATAGGCCCTCACAGGCCCCAGCAAGTCACAGGGTAGGTCCTGAAAGCAACACAGATCCAGCAGGTCCTGGCAAGTGAAACAGGCTATGCCAAAGGGAACAGATGTGTTAGGTTCTGGCAGAGGCAACTGCCGGGCTTGGTCCTCATGGACTGCAGCACATAGAGCAGCCAGCCAGAGAGACACTGTTCAGATAATCTCTTGAGTAGAGAAGGGACTGATTATCCCTGGGCCAGTACAGACCAGTTCAAAATTCAATAGTGCTTCCATGAGTAAATTATTGCTACACAGAACATGAGGTGGTGAAGAGACTAACCTGTAGGTGTGGACTGGAGAATAGGGGCACTGGGGGCATCAAGTTAGCTAGAGGCCCTAGGAATGGAGAAGAGTACTCTCTTGAAAGAGGTTGAAAATCTCATGGAGGAGCTGTGGTGTTTCACACAGACTAATTCCTCAGTAACGGTAATAGCAATGGATGCATTCTGATCTGTACTGCTCCCATAACTTCTTGGGCCTGGTCCTTGCTTTGTCAGGCATACAGAGAGCACAGAGACAGTGGCATCTCTCATCCCAACCCCCAGAGAGGAGGGTTATTGCCAATGCCACATGAGGCATTCCACACACCACATCCACACCAATATCTGGATCCCTCCGAATCCCTCTCCACCCTGTTGACTCAGCAGTACAAAATGTGTGAGCACATACAGAAGCCAACAAAGGCCTAAATAAATAAGTGAAGTGGTAACAATGTTAAAAGCCATAATAAAATAAGGAGGCTTCACTAGCAAAATGGGTAGACAAAAGTACACAACCCATGGAAATATGGGACTTCAAAAGATTATGATGTTACAAGGTGAGAACAGCTCTCTGGAGTTCAATCACAAAAAGATGGAAGACTGTATCTCCTTTTCAGATAAAAAGTTCAGAACTGTTATAACAACAAAACTCAAGGAGAGAGGAGAAAATGCAGAAAAGCAAGTCTCAAAAATACAAGAGAAATAATCAAAGAAATGCAATAAAATTCAGAAAAACAATAAACTCAGAAATAAAAACAATTAACAGAAGATAAAAATGAAAGTTTAAATAAGAAAATAACAGAAATTCTGGAAATAAAAAGGTCAATAAATAAGATCAAACACTCTAGAGAAAACTACAGAAGTAGAATAGTCCAAATGCAGGATTACAAATGTGACCTTGAAGATTGTAATTCATTACAACCCAGAGAGAAACAGATTTAATAAAAGCTGAAAAGAAATTGAGAAATCTCTGACATTAAGAAAGCCAACATAAGAATAATTGCTATCCTAAAAGTAGAAGGGAGACCTACTCAAGGAAACAATAGAGGAAAACTTTCGACACCTGGGGAAGGAATTAAATATACCAGTCCATGAAGCTAAAAGAACACCTGGTTACCAAACTGGAATGAGACCTACAATGAGACACATAGTAGGAAAACTTGCAAAAGTTTAAGACCAAAAAAAAAAAAAAAGACTATTGAAGATGACTAGGTGTAAAAAGCAAATAAGATATGAAAGCATTCCCACCTTCTGAGCAGAAACTCCACAGGTAAGGAGAGAGTGGAATGATGTATTCAAAATATTTGATAAACTGCCAACCAAGAATTCTCTAACCTGCAAGGCACTCTTTTCAACTATGATGGAGAAATTAATAATTTCCCAGGAAACAAAAGCCAACAGAGTTTACAAACACTAGACGTCCCTTACAAGAAATATTACAATAGACATTGCTATTACAATATATATTGTGATATAAATCAAAGTGAAAAAAAAATCTGCCAAAAAAAAAAAAAAAAAAAAAAAGGTAGCAATATCAAATTCAACATATACTGGTTATCACTATAAATGTAAATGGCTGAACTTAATAAGCTGGAGGAACCGAGTGGGTAGTTGGATCTGAAAACAAAACCCAGCCTTCTATTCTCTCCAAGAGACCCATCAGAGCTCCAAATATAAATGTGAACAAAATAAATGACTAGAAAGAATCTTTATTGTATCCCTAAATGGTAGGGATACAATAAACTTATATCAGATAAAATAACCTTTTCAGATAAAAATGGTAACAACAGATGAATATTATATAATTATCAATTTATCAATAAGATATAAAACTCAAAATATATATGCGCCAAATGAAGGAGCACCAAAATATGCAAGATCACTACAAAGAAAGCTAAAAGTAGACAGTAGCATTAGGGGATTTCAACATCTTACTTACATCAATGGACAGATAATACATAGAAAATTGACACAGAAACAATATCCTTAAATGAGGAACTGGACAAAATGGGCATAATAGACATTTATAGGGCACTATACCTACAAAAAGTTGAATACACATTTTCTTAAGTTCACATGGAACATTTTCCAGATACAGGACATGATGACTCACAAAATATGTCTTAAGTGATTTATAAAATCATAACAGTATATTCTGGTGTTATACTAGAAATAAATCATAAGTAGATCATACTGGTGTTATACTAGAAATAAATCACAAGTAGAATACAGGAAAAAATCTTCAATATGTCAAAAATGAGCAACACACTACTTAATGACAATTGGGGAAATGAGAAAATCAAAGAAGAAATGAAGAAACATCTGGAGACAAACGACAATGAAGACAATCTACAATCTATGGGATGCAGCAAAAACATATATATGAAAAAAAAAAAAAGCAAGAACACACACACAAACCTAACATTATACCTTAAGAAACTAGAAAAGAAGAACAAATGAAAGCAAATGACAGTAGAAGGAATGAAAGAAAAAAGTAAAGCAGAAATAAATTAAATAAATGCAAAAAAGTTCAAAGCACCAGTGAAACCAAGTTTGTTCTTTGAAAAATACAAGCAAAATAGATAAACCTCTACCTAGACTCAATTAAAAAAAAAAGGGAGAAAATGTGAATAAACAGAATCAGAAACAAAAGAGAAGTTATTATTGATAAATCAGAAATACAGAAGATCCTGAGAGATTATTATGAACTGTTTTATGCCCAAAATAGAAATAGAAACACTGAAAGAAAGGGACAATTTCTGAGAAGCATACAACTTCCCAAGAATGAATGAGTAAAAAATAGAAAACCTTAAACGACCAATTATAATAAAAAATTGAAAAAGCAAGGCTCTCCCTGGTGGCACAACGGATTAAAGCTCTGCACTACGAAGCTCTCAGAAGTCACTGCACCACAAGTTCTATTTCCAGCCAGGGAGCTGACCCACATGGCGTGGCAGACCTCTCCTGACCCACCCGCTGCTGCCCTCAGCAGTGTGTTTCAGTTGATCTGCCTGTTCTGCTCCCCACTCTGTCTGTGGTGAAGCCTCTCACCACCCCTGCACCTCTGGCCTATACCCCAGTACTGTATGCATACATAAATAAATCTTTAAAAAAAATCACTGTGACCTTAAAAAAAATTGAAAAAGCAATAAAAAGTCTCTTAAAAAAAAATAAGGAAGAGATTGTTTTACTAGTGAGTTTTACCAAGCCTTTAAAGCGAAACTAATACAGATCTTTCCAAATTTGGGGAAGGGAGAATGCTCCCAAACACATATCATGAGATCATAATATATATGATACTGAAGAAGAAAACTACAGACCAATATACCTGATGAACATAGATGCAAAAATCCTTAAAAAATAGTGGCAAGCCAAATTGAACAATGCATTAAAAAGATCATATAACATGACCAAGTGGGATTTATTCCAGAAACACAAGTATAGCTCAACATCCAAAAATTAATTAACAAAATTTACCACATCAACAAAAGGAAAGATAAAAATCATATTATCATATCAACTAATGCTGAGAAAATCTTTGATTCGATTCACCATCCATTTAAGATAAATACTCTCAAAAGTGGGTATAGACAGGACATATATCAATACAGTAAATGTTTTATATAGCAAACCTACAGCTAACATTCTCAAAGCTGAAAAACTAAAAGCTTTCATACAGGATCTGGTACAAGCTGAGGATATCCATTCTCACTGCTGCAGTTCAACATAGTATTGGAAGTCTTAAATAGAGCAATTATATAAGCAAAATATCTAAAATCTACATTTGCAAGAAGTAGTAAATTTATAATTATTTGCAGAGGATATACCAATGTACATAGAAAAAAACAACAAGACATTTTTAAAAGAAATAGAAGAGGATGGAGGGAAACAAACAAAAATCCCTGCTTATTGCAAAACCGGCTATCTTAGCCAAATACATATAAGCACTTAATTAACTCCTTATCAAAATTCTAATGGCCTTCTCTAAAGACATAGAACAAACACTGCTAAAATTGACATGGATGCACAAAATGAACCCCACAAAATCCTGGAAAAAATAAAAATCAGAATAGCTAAAGCTATCATGACACAAGAGGAATAATGTTGGTTTCGTACTCCCAAGATTCAAGCTATACTATAAAGCTATACTAATCAAAAACAATTATGATGCAGAATTAAAAAGTACACAGACCAATGGAATAAAATTGGTCCCCTACACCTACGTAGAGAGTTAATCTGTGATTAAGTAGGCAAGTGTACATACTGGAGCAAGGAACGCCTCTTCAATAAACTGTGTTGGAAAATCTGGACAGTCACATGCAAAAGAATAAAATTAGCCCACTATCTCACACGATACACAAAAAAATAACAACACAGGAAATACACTCCACTACTTCAGCTACAGAGATGTCTTTGTGGATTCATCTCCAACAGCAAGGCAAACAAAAGAAAATAAAAACAGTTGGGGCTACAATCTCAAAAGCTTCTACACAGTGAAAGAAAACAAACAGGCACCATACTGAATGGGAAAAAATATCTGCACATCATATATCCTAGCAAAGGACTGATATCCAAGATCTACAAAGAGCTAATACAACTCAACAAAAAGAAAACAAAAAACTCAATCAAAAGATGGACGGAAAATTAACACTCCTAAAAAGAATACATACATGACCACCAGGCACATGAAAATATGCTCATTATCAATTATCATCAGTGAAATGCAAATGAAAAACACCTCATATCTGGAGAACAGCCCCTATCAAAAAAACCCAGGAACAACAAGTGCTGGTGAGGGTGTGGAGAAAAGGAACTCTCTCACAATGTTGGTGAGAACATAGACTGGGCCCAGCTCCAATAGAAAATAGCATGGACATTTCTCAAACTATTAAACATGGACTTACCATATGGCCTAGCAATTCAAGTCCTAGATATCTACCTGAAGATTACAAAGACTTGAATTTTAAAGGAAACCTGCACTCCTATGTTCAGTGCAACACTACTTAAAACAGCCCAACTATGGAAACAACCTTACTGCCTCAGAATAGGAAGATTAGGTACATATACACAACGATCAGATCTGAAAAGATTAACTCATGCCATTTGTGGCAACTTTTATAGTACTGGGGATTATGCGAAGTGAAATACATCAGAAGAAGAAAGAAAAATATGGATGATATCACTAGTAAGTGAAACACAGAGAAACAAAACAAAGGAGTAGATAAAACCAATCAGTAACAAACCCTTGATATTTGGCTGTAGAAGTGAGGTTGTCAGAGTATGAGAGGGTGGGGAGAAACTGAGGTGGGAAGGTAGACAATGGACTATGGGGGGGGGGTTTATGAGTTTTTTGGTGCTAGGCGTATGTGGTTACATCATCTACCTACGGAAATCCTGTACCTCTAAACCACAATGTTCAAACTAATTTTACAATATACAAAAAATATAGTTCTGAATTGTAAAGGGATTCATAATAAATCATTTTTGCCCCACATATAAATATAAATATTAACTGTTGTCCCAAAGTGAAGTTTTTGAATATGAAAAAATACAGAAATAAGACCAAGGTACCTAGGAAACTTAGTTTCAAACCCTACCTCCACACTTAAAAACACAGTGACTGGGTAAGTTTTTTTTATTTTTCTGACCCTCAGTTTCTCCATCTGTCAAATGGAGATAATAAACCCTGTCTCATAGGCCTGTTACAATGGTTAGATTCAATAACAGGAGAGAAAGTACCTAGTTCTATGTCTGGAAGAAAAGAGGGCCTTTGACAAAATCATGCCAGGAAACAACATTGATTTCTTCGTAATGTTGACTGCTGTAGAAGCAAGCGATCTAACACATACGTAGTTTTTGCTGCTTTTAATTGCTAAAAAAATATGTGGTGAATATCAAATCGACTGAAATGGCATGAAGATAGGGTACAGGGCGCCAGCACAGTTGGGTCACTACAGCAATGAGTCCTGTGCAGTGACCCTTGGGGAGGCAAGCAAAGCTCTGAACAGAACTGAAATGTAGTGACAAATGTGTAGAGTAGGTCAGCTGAGGTGACAGCTCCTTCCCTCTGACACTGCCATACAGGCTGCTGGCCAGCACCAGGGGCTAAGAGCCATCAGTTATAGCTCAGGGTCAGAGCAGTTTACAGCATTTGCTTAATGATATCTGTTCAGATGCCTGGAATCTCTTAGCCGAGTAGCAGCCAAAGTGGGGAGGAAGGGAGGAATTAAGAGGTGAGGAAAGGGAAATAAATAATTTCACAGAAGCAGCTATACCAGAGATTTGGCTAATTCTCCACCGAAGCCAAAACTGCTACTTTAGCCCTGCTTTAAAAAGGCTACACTAGCCTGATGCTACTATGATTTAAGGCAGAAAGAAAAGCCAGACAATGCCGTAACCCAAATTTAGATAGCTTGGCCGATAATGGAGAGGCAGATCACAAACTGAAACTATTAGATCAGAGCAACTGTCGCCAGCAGCCAGGGCTGAGCTGTGGAGGAAGGAGAAGGGAATGATGCTGGTATTTAACTTTATAGCAAAAATGGTGAAGGCGGGAATGATAGGCAGGGCTAAGTTACTAAGCTGATAGGATCTTGCAGAGCTCAAGGCTTGGTGATAGGCAAGACAGATTTTACTGTGATGACGATAAACTGAGTTACGGCACTCTCTACCAGACTGATATGGAAGTTTGTATGACTTATACACCGAAGCACATGTCTACACAGAAGTCTGACTTTAATCTGCTATTTTACCAAAAAAGGCATATCTTAGAGAGAAGGACAGGGGGAGGGAATTAGCGACATTCTCAATATTGATTCTCTGTCAGATATCTTAATATTCCTTTTAACCCTAGCAATAATTCTGTGGGGTGGGCTGTTTCTCTCCTTTACAGATGTGAAAACCAAGGTGCAAAGAGGTGAAATAACTGAGCTATTGATGCACCAGTAGGTCAAAGTCAGAGGATTCACAGAGTTCGTTACTTAGTGGAAAAAATATCCGATACCCGTAGAATAGCTTCAGTTGCATTCTTAGCTCTGAGACAGTGCCATCAGTCCCATCCACACATATTGAGGTTATTAAATGTAGCAAAAAATAGAAGAGTGTGATTGATATGAATAACTGACTTGTTATACAAGAAGCTGGAATTCTATTGCCATCGAAATTTTTCTCTTTTTGTATACTCTGTTCTTTACATCTTGTTACTGTCCTATCATTTTCCCTGTTAGTCCCACTTTTTCTTACTGCTACTCTAGAATATAAGAAAGAAGTACAGAAACAATTTTTTCTGTCAAATATCATCAGATAGCTATTAATATTTTTGGTTTTGCAGATAATAAGGTCTCTGTTGCCACTACATTCTGTTGTAGCATGAAAGCAACCCTAGCTAATATGAATAGAGGACTATACTTGTTTGCAGACACAGAAATTTGAATTTCATATAATTTCCATATGTCATGACATATTCATTTTCCCTCCAATGTTCTCATTCATTTAAGGTATAGTTTGCTAAGCCCTGATACACAGGGACCTTATTCATTCATGTCCTCAGCACCTTGAATGGGGGCAGGATCACACTAAGTAGCCATTAAACCTTGCTAAATGAATTATACCAACTATTCTTATGTTCTTATATTTTTCTACATTGTGGAATGACTTAAATTCTTTTGGAACAGGACAGGATATAAAACATAGGGCACGCTTTTAGGTCATCTAGCTGGAAGTAAAAGAACCAAGATTTGGGTCTACACTTTTATTATGTCAAATTACATTTTATTTTCATTATATCATACTACATAGAACTATATCTCCATGCCACAAAATCCTCTCTAGATTAGTTCCAACCTCCAAACATGAGTTTCCACATGTAGCAGCCAATTAAGTTTGCAGAAATAAGTTCAAGACACATTTTGAACTTATAATCATTTTAAAAGTTCAGAGTTTTGTTCAAGTTATGTCTCTTTGTCTCTATTTCTACTAAACTATAGAAAGTGAAAATGAGAAAACAATAGTTCACACAGATTCAAACTTCTTATAGGACGGTAACATGACAGTTCTGCCTTATTGCAAAGAACGCAGGAGTTAGTGCCTGCGCAACTTGGTAAGATCCCAACTTTCCCATTACTAATTGTGAAACTTTGGAAAGTTACTTACCCTCGGAGTTTCCGTTTACTACTAGGAAAAAAAAAGTGGTAAGACATTTTTCATAATAGGATTACATGGGATTGTTACTATGAGAAATAATGTATCAGTAGCTGGCACAGTTTAAGACACATAGCAGATTCTTGGTAAATGGAAACAGCAAAATAATAATAATATTAATAAATAGTATCATTGTTATTTATTCCAAAAATGAGTACCTACCAATGTAAATAAGAGACCAAAATTCCTATCCTCATAGAACTTATATTCCAGTTAGTTTTGTGAATATTTCTTGTAACCTTACTCACCATTCTAACATTAGTGGTAGTAAATGGAATAGATATCTAACTTTCTCGAACCTCAGGAAGACTTTAAGGAGAAAAGTAGTTGGGATTAGTTCTAATTCCCATGCAATTCCCAAGCACTTACCCTCCTTTTGGTGAGCCAAAGGCCGAGGAGCTGGTCTCTTTATGTGGAAAGAGGGAGCCTTGGTGGGCCCAGAGCCTGGAACAGGTCCATTGGTGGCCTTTGGTATGGCTTTGCTCCCTCCATCCTGCAGCTTAGACACCAACTTCCCCACATCCACCTCAGGGCAAGCCTCTAATTTGCCATCAGAAACAGGCCTACTTGGGGACTTCCTCCCAGCATCAGCTTCCCCACTTCTTTGAATAGGCAACTTGGCATACTGTGGTGGTTTAGGGGTTTCTATACTGCTGGTGATAGTACCATTGGGTGTTTGATGTTGAATTTCATCTAGGAAAAGTTGGAGCAAAGAGAAGATTAATGCTAAAATTATCACCTTTTTATTTTACACATGCATACATAATACTAAATATTAAAATATTAAAAATTTGCACAGATATTTGAAGGAGCTATTACTGTGGAAGAGAGCAATAATATCCCACAAAATCAGTCTTCACCTACCCCAATAAATGCAGTTATGGGTTCCAATAAAATAGGGAATTCAGGTGAAGATCTGAGTATTGGACCTCTGAAAGTTTACCATAGATTCGATGAATCCAGAAAAGGGAGGGAAAGGGAATAAGGAGTGGAGAAGAAGGAAGAGGAAACAAGAGAGAGGGGAGAGCACTATGGACCATGGTGACGGAGAACAGCGGTGCTTTGGTGGTGAGAATTATGGTGACCATATTGGAGGGGAGAAATCGTATATTCGAAAAAGTTAACAATGAAGTAAAACAATAGTACTTCATTTCAAAATAGCTAAAAAAACATTAAAAAGTAATTCAACAGGCCCTCCCTGATGGCGCAGCGGGTTAAACCACAGCACTGAGAAGCTAAAGCCACTTCCACATGAGTTCGATTCCCGCTTGCCCCGGAGGTGACCACATGGCGTGGCAGACCTCTCCTGACCCGCCCGCTGCTCCCCTCAGCAGTGTACTTCATTGATCTGCCTGTTCTGCTCCCTATTCTGTCTCTGGTGAAGCCTCTTGTCACCCCTGAGCCTCTGGACGGTATCCCAGTTCTATATGCCCAAGTAATTAAATCTTTAAGTAAATAAAATAAATAAATAAATAAAACTTTAAAAAAAAAAGTAATTAATTCAACAACTTTATAAAAAAGATGAGTATGATTTTCATCACTATAAGTTAGTAAAACCGCAATACACCAAGATGTTTTATTCAAATGAGTATATAATCCAAAAGGGACTTAGAGGCTTCAGACAATAGCATATTCTAATCTTTTTATGTCATAATATTAGTTAATTCTTAACTATTTATCTCAAAAGTAATTTGTGAAGGTCTCTTAAATTTCAAGTTAATAAATTTATCAGAATTTAGCATCCTTCTCTATCTTCATAGTTTAATCCCCAATTAGCTAGCTTATGTTCTTCCTCTAGCTTAATTATGTTCTCCAATTTCCCTTGACAATAACACATTTCTCAGTTGTTCTGAATTTTACTTAAAGCTTTGAGAACATAATGAGATCAAGGGATATGCACTCCAGAAAAACTGACTTATACTAATACATACAAAATTTTGAGAGCTAACAATAAAAGATTCATTGAGTCCTTAAAACTGCAAATGAACCCCAGATTGAGAATCTCTACTGTATGGAAATTGTCACCTTCCTTAATAAAGTAGTGGTTAAGAATATAGGTTGTAAAAAAAAAGAAAAACAAAAAGCACAGATTTTGGTAAGCTAATGAGACCAAATAGCCACGTCAATCAATTTAATACATGAGGTTTCTTTAGACCCTGATTTTTTTGTTTGTTTGTTTGTTTGTGGAACTGTATTTTATTTGTGAGATTGGGTGGTCTCATTTTTTTTTTTTTAGTATGGGCCCTGATATTTTGAATGAAATTAAGGGAAAATCTGACTAGATACAGATTTTAAGGGATTACTATTTTGTTTTCTTTCAGGTTTGACAATGGTGTTCTGATTTTAGTTAACAACAAGAACAACAAACTATTAGCGATAGGAATTGAAACATTTGGGGCTGAAAGATATGATGGCTGGGTTGATGGAGTGGGAATAAATAAAACAAAATTGGGCATGTAGTGGTAAATTTTGAAACTGGGTGACAGGCACATGAGAAGTAAAGTTTTTTTTTTTTTTAACATATGTTTACATATAAAACAATCCATAATAAAAAGTTAAACAAAAATTCAGGTTCTAGAGGTAAGTGGTCAGTTATGAATCTCAGTTCTGTCACTGACCAACTGTGGGACCTTAACCAAGTTTATAATCTCATGGTTCCTCAAAATTTTCTCCTTAATAAAATAAGAAAAATAAAATTAACTATCTCATAAAGTTGTGAAAATAATTACTTGTGATGGTATACTTAAATTAGTACCTGGTACATAATAAACACTCAATGATTGATATTTATTTTTTAATATTATTACACTCTATGTGGGCAGTGAGGCAAGAGTTTCCATGTGGGAAGGAAGGGCTAACTATTGCTGCAAAGACTTTCCCCTCAGAGAATTTTCTTCTTCTTGGAAACCTGTCTTCAGTTACTGCTGCCACTACCATTAGGATCAGGGCCAAAAGGAGTTTCTCTATAGCTCCGTACTCTGGTCCAAGGGTAGATAAATGACTCTTTTTTTATTAACTTTAGCACAATTGCCATCAGATTAGATCCATCAAATCAGGAATTATCAAAGTCTCACCAATGATAGTAGAGACTAAGTACAAGAGTGTGAAGTTCACATGCTTCCAGGACATGCATTATGACAGAAGACATATTTAAACTTCTAACAATTAAGAGTAACCTTAAGCACATCTACCTTGTCAAAATAATTTAGTACCAGGGAAATAAATTCCATCTACATGTTTTAGGTCCAACATCTCAGTTACATGTTTCTAGCAGAATAGTTTCTTCTGATGGAGAGACCCCAGAAAATTTCCATCTCTACTCTCCTTTAGGAGGGACAACAGGGCTCATCTCTGCCCTATAGACCAAAACAGTATCGTTATCATGTCAAATAAGTATGAGGTACAATCTTTATAAATAACATCTACATACACAGTCTCAGAGAAGCCGCAATGTTCCGTATGAGAAAATGTTTCCTTAACTTGGAGAAACAGCAGATGGAATGATAATAGTAATGGAGACTTTGAGACTACATCCTTCTGCAAGGTGAACCATTTCTAGATTTTGAGGTATGCTGAATAATAATGATAAAATGGTAATGTCACAATAAGAATGACAACTATAATGGTGATAATGATAATAAATTTGTGCCAGATCCTGTTCTAAGTGCTTTACATGGATTAGCTTACATGGAATATTTTACATAATTTCAAAATTATTCCATAAAGTAGTAAACTCTTATTAGTCCCATTTTACAGGTAAGGAATTTAAGGCACTGAGATATTCATTGAAGTATGTATCCAGAGTTCACACTCTGATAAGAGAGTTCACAGCTCCTCTCAAGAAATGAGTTCAGCATTTTCTCTTTTGCCTAACCAGACATCCATTTTCACAGGAAAACACAGAGCTCTGGAGACTGGAGAGAACTGGCAGTGAGTAGGTATTGCAGAGGCCAAGTAGCCAATTATTAAACTCCTATGTGTTGATAGTGGTAGGGAGGAGATTTGCAAAGTTATACACTAGTTCAGCAGAAGAGATTATAAGAAATATTATACAACAAGTAAAAACATGCAAATAAGTTCTATGAGGATGACAGGGCTATTTCTGTTTGGGGACAGGAGAAGATCCTATAAAAGGTAAAATTTAGCTGGCCTTCAAGGACTGTTTTAGGTAGAAAAAGGGTAAAAGGGCATTTCAGATAGAGAACAATTTGTAGGCGTGAAAGACTGTGGATCCCCGTGGCCTCCAGGTGCTCTAAGGCAAGGTGGCTTTGTTGGACTGAGGCTAGCTAGCTTCGGCCTCCTGCCTGTAGATGTCCTCCCTCTCCCATCTCTATTGGGTCAGCACTGGCAGCAAGCCACCAGCTTGCCCTGACCTGAATGTAGGCCAGTCTGGGCTTTTCCTCCTTTTATATCAGCTCTAGGATTAAAAACTGAACTAATAAGTTGTGAACAAAATGGACCAATTAGGTGTAAGCGAAATGGGTCAATCAGGTGTGCACTAAATGGACCAATCAGGTTCATGTCTACTTCATTAGTTAATTATTTAGATCGAAAGATGCAAAACTAGCTGACTACTGGTGTTAAGTGGTCCGATCACATGTTTAGGATTGAAAATGGTCCAATCAGGCTTGTAGGTTGGGGGAGCCTGAGGAAAATTTAAGTCAAAGCAAGAGCCATCTTGAGTCAGTGTGCAGCCAGCCTCCAAAGATAGAAGTTGGACCACCACTAAAGAAGTCAGCAGTCAGTCTCCAAAAGAAGAATCATTCTGCTCATGGCCTCCAAAAACAGGATTCTTTGGACTACCTTCAAAGAAGTCAGCAGTCGACCTTTGAAGAGCAAATATTCATTGGACTGCCTTTGAAGAAGATTCTGCTCCCAGCCTCTGAAGAGAGAAATGCATTGAGCATTTGAATCCTTGGGATTCACCAGACCTTTGATGACCTTCGAAGACTTTGTGGACTTCATAGACTTCTGTACTTCCATACCTCCACAGACCTCCATAGAGATTCAGCTGCTTCACCTGCCTCTGGCTCTGACTCTGATATCACCTGAAAGGAGTACTGTTGGGCTCAGTCCACCATCCCAAAGTGCTGACCATGGTCTTTAGTTTTCCAGTACCACTTCCTAGTGCTGTTCCAGTATCCAGCACGTCTTTCAGACTGCCATTGTGGGCAGCTGCAGTGCCAACTCATCTTCCATAAGTCGTCTTTGTTTGGGACTTTGGACCGTGTGGACACTGTCTGAGATGAGAGAGGCAGCTAAGGCCTTCAAGGCCCAGCACAATGGCACCTCTTTTATAGGTTCTTCTCCTGTCCCTCCAAACAGAATTAGCACTGTCATCCTCATAGTACTTATTTGCATGATATTACTTGTTGTATAATATTCCTTATAATCTCTTTATAATATTCCATATAATCTCTTTCTTCTGCTGAACTAGTGTGTAACTTTGCAAATCTCCTCCCTAACACTATCGACTTCTTTTGCCCAATCTCCCGTTTGTTAAATAAATCCTGTTGTTAAACACTGACCCTGAGTGCAACTGAGTGTTATTGCAGATGTGTGTACAGGTAAGAACCCACCAACAATAACTTGCCATCTACCTTGGACACTACCCCTTAGTACTGTTTTAGATGCTCTTTTAAGAGTCTTCTTTACTGTTTCAAGATCACGGTTTAAGGACATGTAAAACAAAAATAAAAATGTAGTGTGATTTGTACAGAGAAACCAATTTTAAATGAAAAGTATGGGTAGCTGTAGATGAGTTTGTTATGTTGTATTAGACTATATCATGAAGGCATAGGTGCCATGCTTAGGAATACAAACTTTGGCATTGGGATGCAGAGAATCCTAACTTTTTCTAGAAAGGAACTGTCATCATCACATGGGTCTTACAATAACCCTTTATGTTCACTATGAAAAATAAGCTGGGCCAGAGAGAATGGAGGGACGAAGACCAGAAAGAAACTGTAGCAGCAGTCTGAAATAGCAGCAGAAGAGACATACTGAAAAGATGTTAAAAGAGGACAGGATTTAGATATGGGGGTATGAGGGAGTCAATGATGATAGTGAAAGGAGTCACTGAAATGCTATAAAAAAGGTGAATAATAAATTTCGGCATAAAATAATGAAATAGTACTGGTCAAGAACAGTGGTGAGTAGAAAGACTGGCTCTTTCTCAGAATAGTGTTCAGGTGGTTATACATTTGCGTGTGTGTGTGTGTGTGTATGTGTGTGTATGCATATACACATATATACGTTATATATATATCACAACAGATAACGTGAATATTGGAATAAGATGGGTGCAAATTGTTGCTCTGTCATCAAGTAGCTTCATGAATTAGGCAAATTGCTCTCCATTTCTGAGTTTCCAACATCTTCATTATAAAATGGATGTTAATATACCTACCTCACATGGGAAGTGATGAGGATTAAATGAGTATAAATTCACACTCATTCAAGATGGCTAGAATTTTAAGAAATGGTTAAGAACAAGATGTGAAAACAATCTAAGTGCCTGTCAGTAGATGAATGAAAACAGAAAATGGGAATATATATACATATGGGTGTATACTATATATTTAGTATAATGTTTTCTAGATTCAAGCATATTACTGAAATGTCAGGATATCCTCTTTTAAGGCAGAAGTACATATATGTGTACATATATTATGTATAATATATAAATCACATAATTTGCACATAATATATAAATAAGCTAGATACAAAGATAACTTCATGATTTCATTTGTATATGAAATCTAAAGAGTCAAATACAGAGAATGAGCAGAATTATAGCTGTCAGGGGCAAGAAGGTGGGGGAAGAGGGGATATATTGGCAAAAGGATACAACCTTGCAGTTACATAAGGTAAAAAAGTCTAGAATCTAATGTACAGCATGCTGATCATAATTTAGCAGCATTGTCATTCAGAAATCTAATGACCAATATGAAATTAGACTTTTGTTTTGCTGTTGAATCCTCCCTCACCTTCCTCTTATTCATTCATCTAATGAATACATTTACTGAGGACTTACTATATTCTGGTTACTATGCTGAGACCAGTGACAGAATGTAATATTCTTTTCTCTGCTGGCAAAGACATTATATTCTCTGGTGTGCATCTGTTGAGATTGTGAATAAAATTAGATACATTTGTCCAATAAAAAGATTATGGAGGGGCCCCCTGGTGGTGCAGCAGGTTAAAGCACAGCACTAAGAAACTAAAGGCACTTCAACCTGAGTTCGATTCCCACCCCAGTGATGTCCCACATGGCACAGCAGTCCTCTCCTGACCCACCCGCTGCTCCCCTCAGCAGTATACTTTGTCAGTTGGCTTGTTCTGCCCCCCACTCTGTCTCTGGTGAATCCTCTCACCACACCTGCCCTCTGGCCTGTACCCCAGTTCTGTATGCATGGATAAATACACCTTAAAAAAAAAAAGATTACGGAACATAAGACAACCAAACAAAGGGAAAAAGGCAAAACTTGCAAGCTGACCACAGATTTGAGACAAACAGCAAGGTAGGGGAACAAAGAGGGGGTCTAAGGAGGGGGGGGGAAGCACAAGGGACTGTGGTAATGGTTCATGGGTGCTATATGGTTGTGGGAGAACTATGGGGAGTACAACTGAAGGAGAGCACACTGTTGTGAGAAAATAAAAAAAAAAAAAAGATTATGGGACAACAGAGTGAGCATTCAGTATTCACTTCCATTTTTTCCTGAATGCTGATTCACATCCTCTGTGCAGGAGGTGATCCCTTACAGTTGGCGATTCCTTTCTCTTCATTATTCATTATGCGCCCATTCATTTATCATTCAAATGTTTACTGAACAGCAATATATAAGAATTGTTCTGGGGCTGGTGACAAATGGATCTTGCTTTTATTTTATTTTATTTTTTGCTAATGGGAAAGACAGATAATAAGAAAAATGTGAACAAGAGTAGCAGATGATACAGATAAAATACAAAGGTGCAAAAGGATAGAGAGTGTAGTTCGAGGAGTGGAAATGGCAATTTAACTCGAGTCATAAAGAAGGCATTAAGCAGAGATCTGAATGAAGGAGTCAGCCTTGTGAAACTCTGGAGAAAGAATATTTTGAGACAAGGACAAAGCAAATGTACAGGCCCTTTGATAAGTTTGACACATATAAGGAACAACAAATCTAATTAAGGTTTGAGCAGAGAGAACAGAGACAGAGGAACTAGTGAAATTCAAAAATGAGGTAAGAGAGGTACGTAAAGCTCATATAATGCAGAATAAAATGGAAATTTTCTTCTAAACATGAAGAATCGTCACTGAAAATTTGGAAAGGGGGATGTCATTTGTTTTACATTTTAAAAAGATACATACACACCTAAGGGGAGAAATCAAATATTGTACAAAAGTGAACAATGATGTAAGAAAAGAAAAAAAAAGTGTTATTATTCCTCAAGAATCGTAGCCCTTTAAAGTTTTCCAACAGTCATGTAATAAATGGAATTCTTTCTCAAAAAATAAAAACAAATAAAAAAGATATTCCTATTAGTTGCTATTGAGAATGGATTATAGGCAAGCAAGGAGAAAAATAAGGAAACTAGTTTGGAAGATATTATACCTGCCCAGGTAAGAGAGGATGATGGCAACCAGGATGTATCAGTGAGAGTTAGTAGGGTATAGCATATAATGGGCATGTAAAGCTGACAGGAATTACTGATAGATTAGAGAGGTATTAGAATGGAATTAGACAGTATTAGAAAGGAAAGAGAATAGTTAAGGATGATTCTAAAGTTACTGACCTTAACAAGCAGGTGACAGGTTAATGCCAATTCCTTAGAGGTACAGATCAGAGTAAGAGCAGGTTGAGGAGAACAGAAAGTTTAGTTGTGTTTTGCTTGTTTTAAATGGAGATGCCCATAAGTAATACAAGAAAAATTATTGAGCATGGAGTTTTAGATGGGAAAGGAGGGGGAGATAACAGTCCTATATATATAAATTTGTAAATTACCCTCAAATACGAAAGGTATTTAAGGCGATAATATACGAAAAGAACACAGAGAAGTGGACTGAGAAAAACAAAGAAAAAATAAAAAATCTCAAGGATCATCATGCATACAGATTTGGGAAGGCAAACCAGCAGAGGAAACTGAGATGGAATGTCTAGTGTGGTAAGGAGAGTTTGGTGTCCCGAAAGCCAATTGACAAATATGTTTTCAGAAGTAGGAGATAGTCAATTATGTCAAATGCTGCTCACACACTGTTTATGAGAATAGTGTAACAGCTATTTGATTTGGCCATATGGAGACTGTCAGTAACCTTAGCAAACATGCTATCAGTTGAGTAGAAGGAAAAGAGGCCAATTTAGAAAAGGCGCAGTCCCTACACTAAGCAATTTTTCTATTCAATGTCACTTATTTGATATGTTTGAGATATAAATATGTTGAAAAATGATCACCACAATCAAGCTGATCAACATAGCCATCATCTCAGTAACCACTTTTGTGTGTGTGGTGAGAACTTTTAATATCTACTTTCTTTGCAAACTTCAAGAACAGTAGTTTTATTAACTATAGTCATCATGCTATACATACTTATATCTCCATAACACATTCACTCTGCATATTTTTTTGATATTTATTTATTTGTGCATACAGAATAGGGGTACAGGCCAGATGTACAGGAGCGGTGAGAGGATTCACCAGGGACAGAGTGGGGAGCAGAACAGGCAGATCGACGAAGTACACTGCTGAGGGGAGCAGTGGGCGGGTCAGGAGAGGTCTGCTGCGCCATGTGGTCACCTCCAGGGCAGGCATGAATTGAACTCATGTGGAAGTGGCTTTAGCTTCTCAGTGCAGTGCTTTAACCCGCTGTACCACCAGGGAGGGACCCACTCTGCATATTTTTAATCTTTGTACCTTTTGATGAACACCTTCCTGCTTCCCTCTGCTTCCCACCATTCTCTATCCATCTATGAATTTGAATTTTATAGATTTTACCTATTTCAGATCATGTAGTATTGGTTTTCTGTTCCTGGTTTATTTCACTGGACATAGATTTTATTTATTTATCTTTAAAGCATTTTATTTATTTTTGTGAAGAACTGGGGTGTAGGTCAGAGATGCATGGCATGATAATATCCACCACAGATAGGAGCAGAACAGGCAGATTTAGTGAATACACTGCCAAGGGAGCACAGGTGAGACAGGAGAGGTCTGCTGTGCCATAGAGCAGGAAGGCTGCAAGGTAAACTGACTGCTGACTTATTTGGGTATGTTGGTCTGGTTTCTGGGTCAGCAGGTAGACAAACCTACAGCCTGAACCTGTAGAACTGAGCTGAGAGTCTCAAGTCTAGGAAGCTGGCCTGGCACTGTGGCCAATCTGGAGGCTGGCTCTGTAGGAGGCTGGCCTGGTACTACCAGGACATAGATTCTAGATTTGTGAGGCTGGCTGAGAGCCTGGGTCATTAGAGGCCACCTGGGAACTGAGGTCAACTGCGCCCATTTTGTACTAGGATCAAAGGTAAAGTCTTGTTTCCCTATGTACTTCTCTGTACTGAGTTGCATAAGCTTGGGGAAGGAGTGATATAGGTAATAGGAAGCTCTTTCCTACCACATGCAATGCATCTTTTCTTCTCTGTGCTTTATTCACGTTGCTGTAATCTCTCAGCTGGATTTCTTAGCTCTCATTAATGGATTTTCATGCATATATGGGTATTCAAATTGGCGTTACTTTGAATGGACAAATACTGAAAGCTCCTATTTAGGCATCTTGCTAACATCACTCCTCTATTTTAGCTGAATTTGAATTTAAAATCTTAGAACAATCAGAAAACACATTGTTCACAAATTTCAATGTAGTGGAGTAAAACATAAGAACAACTTTAGACACTGGCTTAATGTACCATGGTAACTTGCTTGAAAGATTTATCCCTCTCCTATCCACTGCAAAAAGACCAATTTGCTCTTTGGGCACAAATTTTACAAACCTTACTTTGTCTCGCTAGGAGTCTGGAAAAGTCTACCTTTATATGGAGAAAAATGGTTATGCCTCTCCTTCTGCCTTTACAATACCCACTTTTTGTCTAGTCAGTGTTAAGGAGTTAAAGATGAACCTCAGTACTCACCTTCACTTTCATCCAGGGAAGAAGTATAGAAAACTGCCCGTTCCCGCAGCAAACGCTTCGAAATAGTGATTGGTTTGTGCCTTCTTGCTGTCACTCGAGGTGGAGGTACAGGGGGTGCAGCACTTTCTTCAGGTGGAGCTGAATAGATCTGGGGGAGGGTGATATTTCCAGGAGATAATTAGAAAGACCAAGTTTCTGTCTCTTTAATGCTACCTACCAGATGATGCCTGCCAGCATTATATCTAGAGTCTACCATAGGAATTCTACTATCACTAAAGGAATTGGAGGCATTTTCTTAATCATTTTAGCTACTAGCAAGTGTTTAGAAATCTCATACCATGTTTGAGGCAGAGGACCTGACACTTCTTTGGGTGGAGGCCAAAATGTAGACAAAAACTATAACATCTATCCTGGATTTCCAGGATACCTCAGGTAAGTCACTTCACATTGCAGAACCTTCGATACCTCTTCTATAATGTGGGGAGTGCACCACCTATCTCACAAGGTATGGTGAGAATCAAATTTAAAGGGCAGTCAAGGTATTTTGTATGGGTAGCTATATACAGTTCATATTCTGAAAGGATACCAAAGATTCTGGTTATTTTACAGTTTACCTCAAGACAGGAATAATGAGCAACTAAGGAAAGGATAAAGGAGAACTTTTTCACTCTGGTATCATTTTGTTATGTAAAAATTTCATGCCATATTACTTATTCAAAAAAATTAGAGAAAAGATGGTGATTTGGAAGAAACAGTAAGTGCTAGAAGAATGAGGGAGAAGCTGTGAGTAAAATTTTTATACAGTGCCACATAGGTAGTTGTGAATCTTCCTGTCTCCGAAGAGACTGACCTTTTGTCTGGAGTGTACACACATTGGGAGGACACACATATGTGGTAAGGAAATTCACCACTGTTCAGTGCCATAGTGAATTCAGTCCTGATAATTAGTGCAAAGAGAACTATCACAGACCAATATTCTGTCTGGAAAGAGTCAACAGAGGCTAGATGCTGGAAACAAATCAAGCATGTGTAAAAGCTGGATTATGTCAGAACAATTGAAGAAAAATCAAAAGGCAGTATGTGTCTCGATGTCTCATGACAGAGAACAGAGAATATGACATAATAATCAGATGAAGTTTGAAGCCATTGGAGTTTTAGGTCATATTTCATGTTCCACTACCATTAGTAATAATCTCTATAGTCCCCATTTTTCAAGAATCTGTTTAGGCACTGTGGTAGTTCTTGCAAATATTCCTTGCTATTAATCACACACACCAGGATCTTTGCACCATGTTTTTCTGCTAGCTGGAGTGTTTTTTCCCCTAGATACCCACCTAGCTTACTCAACTCCAGTAGGACTATGATAGCATGTACTCTTCTCAGGAAGCACTGTCGGAAGTAGTCACTGTAGTTCACCCACCACCAAAGCACCCACAGTCCTGCACGATAGTCCATTGTGCTCTCTCCCTGACCTGTTCATCCCTTCTCCTCTGGACCCATCAGTTCTGTGGTCAGCTTTCAAGGATTAGTTCTAAAGTGTGTCCCGATATTGCTTACCTTATTTTTTAAAAAAGATTTATTTATTTATGCATACAGAACTGGGGTACAAGCCAGAGGTGCAGGGGAGGTGAGAGGATTCACCAGAGACAGAGTGGGGAGCAAAACAGGCTGACTGACATTGCTGAGGGGGGAGCAGCTAGCGGGTCAGGAGAGGTCTCTCATGTGGGTCACCTCTGGGTTGGGGAATCAAACTCATGCTGAAGTGGCTTTAGCTTCTTTAGTGCTGTGCTTTAACCCACTGCGTCACCAGGGAGGGCCCCTTTACCTTACTTTTGTAAGAGAAAAAAAACACCTCTAATGTTTTTTCTGCTCTATGCTTCATTTATTTCTGCTCTGATACTTGTTATTTCCTTTGCAAACTTTAAGGCTTTATTTTCCATTTTATAGTTTCATGTCATATAAAGTTAGGGTATTTGTAGTGTTTATTTTCTTTTTAAGATTTCTTTATTTATACATACAAGAACTGGGGTATAGGCCAGAGTTGTGGGGGGTGAGACAGAGATAGAACGGGGAGCATATCAGGCAGGTTGACTGAAATACACTGCTGAGGGGAGCAGCAGGTGAGACAGGAGAGGTCTGCTGTGCCATGTGGGTCAGTTCCTTGGCTGGGAATTGAACTTGTGCTGCAGTGACTACAGATAGCTTCATAGTGCTGTGCTGTAAACCTATGTGCCACCAGGGAGGGCCCCATCTTTCTTTATTTTCAATGCAGGCATATATCACTACAAAGATTGATTTTGTTGCATCCTGTACATTTGGTGTGTTCTTTTTCCACTTTCAGTTTTTCAAGTTGTTTTTCAATTTCCCATTTGATTTTTCCCTTGATCCATTAGTTTTTCAGGAGTGTAATATTCAGTTAACACATATTTGTGAATTTATAATTTTCCTTCTATTATTTACTTCCAGTTTCACACTATTGGTGTCAGGAAAACACATGGATGATTTAAACCTTATTACATTTGCTAAGGTCTTTGTGACCTAATACATTAGGGTTCTTGAGCATGTTCCACATGCACTTGAAAAAAGAATGTGTATTCTGTTGCTGTTGGGTACCATATCTAATATATATCTATTATGTTCTAGAGGTCATATGTACTACTGAAAATGAAGTCCCCTACTATTATTTTCTTGTTTATTTTTGCAGTTATATTTGTCAATATTAATATATTTGGGTGCTCCCATTTTGTAAGTTTTTTTTTTTCTGTGATGGCACAAAAGCTTTTAAGTTTGATACAGTCTCACTTGTTTACTTCTGCTTTTATTTCCCTTACCATTGGAGTAGTATTCCCTAATACATCTTGCATGTGGGATGTAGATGTTCTATAGTGTGTCCCCTTTATTTTCTTTCAACTACTTTATGGTTTCAGTTCTTATGTTCAAATCTTTAAATCATTTTGAGTAAATTTTTATTTATAGTGTTATATGTGGTTCTAGCTTGCTTTATTTAGTTATTTATTGCATATAGATATCATGTTTCTAGCACTGCTTAGTAGGGTGAGTTGGCGGTGGGGATTTCACGGGGAAATCATACATTGTACAAACATGAAGGATGATGTAATGAATATATTACAAATAAATTGATAAATAAATAAGGCTATTTTTTCTCCCCTTTTTTGGCAGTAACTCTTTTGTCAAAAATTAGCTGTTCATATTTATATGGATTTATCCCTGGACTCTCAATTCCATTCCACAGGTCTGAGTCTCTGTTTTGTTCCTGTACCATACTGTTTTGATTATGGCTGCTGTGAAATATTGTTTGAAGTCAGTAAGTATGATATGTATATTTTCTTTTTTTCTCTCAAGATTGTTTTAACCATTCAGGACCTTTTATGGCCCTTGAAATGTAATTCATATTTTAATAGGTATGGCATTAAATCTGTAAATTGCCTTGGGTAATATGTCTATTTCAATGATGTTAATTCTTCTTACTCATGAGTGTAGGCTACTTTTCCATTTTTGGTGTGTTTTGAAATTTCCTTTAATAGAGCTGTATAGTTTGCACTTTTCCTCTTTCATGTTTTTTAGAGATTCATGTATTTATTTTTGTGTAGAAGAATTGGGGTGTAGGCCAGAGGTATGGGGATGAGAGAATTCTTCAGAGATAGAGTAGGCAGAACAGGCAATTCACTGAAATACACTGCTAAGGGGAGCAGGACAGGAGAGGTTTACTGCCTTATGTGTAGGTTAGTTTCCTGGCCAGGGATCAAACTCAGGCTGTTATGGTGATAGTGCTAAGACTTAACCTGTAGGCTACTGGGGAGGTCCCTCTTATTTTAAGTTTATTCTCAAGTATTTCATTCCTTTGATATGACTCTAGATAAACTGTATTTTTATTTCCCTGATTTATTATTTGCATACAGAAATGCCACTGATTTTTTGTGTACTAATTTTGTATCTTGCCAACTTACTATATTCATTTACTATTTCGAGGTTTTTGTAAGATCTTTTACTTTCTCCAGTATAGTCATCTGCAAATAGTAGCAGTGTCACTTGTTTCCCAACATGGATTCCTTTCATGTTTTTTTCTTACTTAATTACTTCAGCTAGGGCTTCCACTGCAATTTTGAATACAGTGGTGATAGCAGAAACTCTTGTCTTGTTCCTGATGATAGTGGACATGTTTTTAACTTTTCACCATTAAGTATGATGACATGGGATGGGGTTGTCATATAGGGCTTTTATAAGTTCCATTTATTTCCATTTTAAAAATATTTATTTATTTATTTGTGCATACAGAACTGCGCTATAGGCCAGAGGTGCAGGTGTGATGAGAGGATTAACCAGAGACAGAGTGGGGAGCAGAACAGGCACACTGACAATGTACACTGCTGAGGGGAGCAGTGGGTGAGACAGGAGAGGTCTACCACACCATGTGGATCACCGCAGGGGTTGGGGGCTGGAGATCCAAAGCATGGAAGCAGAGGCTGCTGCTTGCTTGCAGTGCTGCGTTTTAACCCTTTGTGCCACCAGGGAGGGCCCTCATTTATTCCCATATTATGGAGGGATTTTATCATCATGGATGCTGGATCTTTTTGAATGCGTTTTGGGCCTGTTGAGATTATCATGTGATTTTTGGGGGGTCTTGTTTTTGAATGATCTTATAGATGACCTTTATTGACTTATAGTAATATCAATGAATAACACTGAACCAACTTTGCATACCTGGGATTAAGTCTACTTGACTCTAGTAGATGATTCTCTGTATATTGCTAAATTTGGTTTGCTAGGGTTTTGTTGAAAATTTTTGCATCTACATCTTCAGAAATACTGGTCAATAATTTTCTCATTTTGTATGTTACTTGGTTCGGGGGTTAGGGTAGTGTTGGCTTCACAGAATATATTGGGGAGATTTCCTCATTCTTTGACCTTTTTTTTGAGTGTGAGTAAGATTGGTAGTAGCTCTCTTTTATGGGTTCAGTAAAATACATTGTTAAAGCCATTTGGTTCTGGTCTTTTGTTCTTGGGGAGGCTTTTTATTTCTTTTTCAGTTTGAGTGCTCGCAGTTGGATTGTTCCAATTTCAGCATAGGTCAACCTTGGATGGTTTAGTGAGAATTTGTCTATTTTTTCTAGGTTCTCCAATATGTTTTCACCAAGGCTTTCATAGGTCCTTATGATATTGCTGTATCTGTTGTAATTTCACATTTTCCATTACTGGTTCTATTAATTAGGATTTTGTTTTTAATTTATGAACATATGAACATAGCTAATGAGTTGTCAATTTTGTTTCTGTTCCAAATAAACAACTCTTGGCTTCACTGATCTTTTGGAACCCCTTTTTGTTTTGTATTTCATTTATTTCTGCTCTAATTTTTATTATGTTTTGCCTTGTAGAGGTTTTTGGGTGCTTCTGTTCTTTCTCTAGAACAGCAGAGCTAGACTTTTAAGTTGAGATCTTTCTTCTTATTATTATTGTTATTATTATGTAGGCCTGTATTTCTATGAACTGCCCACATAGTACTGTATTTGACAAAGCAGACATCTCCTCACATCTTCATATATTGGCTTCAGCAGGAAAAGTCTGTCTTTAGTCACCTTATCCTGAGATTCTAGTGGGCTATATGGTGGTAAAAAATGGACAGACTTGTTGCTGAGTCATTGGCTGGCAGATTTGTTGCTTGGGTTAACAGGTGAGCAGACATGATGCCCAAGGTAATGGTCTTGGAGCTTGGGCTTACTGGGGTAGTCCTGGTCCCTGAGTCTGTGAGCTAGCTACCTGAGAGGTGAACCTGGATCTTGGTCCACAGGAACTAGCCTGGTAATAGGTCATCGGGGAGCCTGCTATCACAGGAAATGGTCTAGCAGCTGGGACCATATGGACTGGCCTGGTACACAGGAAAGCCTAGCGCCTAGGTGCAAAAGAGTTGGTCTGAGATCTGAGATCTCAGGGTCTAGCCTGGATATTGTGTCTATGGGAACCTGCCTGGTGTCTGGACAGACTCTGAGCTTGGGTCCATGTGTGTCAGCTGATATGCTGGGACCTCTGATGTAGGCTTAGTGTAGGTGGTAAAGTTCTATCCACAGGTTCCTTTCTAGAGCCTGAACAGCAGAGGCAACCCTGGTGTTCAAACAAACTAAAAGATTGGGTCGGTGGGAGACAGTCTAGAGGCAAATCTCTGGGAGCTGGTACTAGAATGAGCTTACTAGAAGCTTGGTGAAATTAAAAGCAGCCAGTACTGTAGTAGGCTTGTAGCTTGGGTTTGTGGGAACCAATTGGGTACCTTGGGAAGTACCTGAGGATGTGGGAACTGGGTGATGCCAACATGGTTTGAGAACTTAGGTTCAACACAACCACCTGGGAACCCAGTTGTCCAAGAATTGTCTGGGATTGCAAGAGCTGAGTGGAACACAGAAACTGGTGAGTACCTGGATTCAAGAAGGGTCTAGATTCAATAGATTCTGCTGTGAGTCTGGCACCACAGGAGCCACTTAGGTACACAAGAGTTGACTTTATGATGCCATGGGCAAGAACTATGCTCTTCAGTGAAGTCAGCTGCTTCTTTAAACTCCTATGGGGAGTGTGTTCTCCACAGTGGCCTGTGGAGGCTTACAGGGTAGATAATATGATTCTAAGTTTTCTACTCAGTGTGTTAGTGTGTCTTATTTCTGTGTTTCACCCAGGTATAATAATCCTCCAATTTGATTCCTTAGTTCAAGGAAGATATTCATGTGTGTGGACAGTTACTTAAATTGATGTTTTTGTGAGGGGAGCAGTACTAGAAATTCTTATACTCTCATCTCATTGATGTCACTCTATATCCACCAGCCTCCATTTTTTCATATCTCATTCGCTCCCCAATGTGGTTTTTGGCCACACTACTTTTAAAAAAAGATTCATTTTATTTGTTTATGCATACAAGACAAGAGCTGGGGTATAGGCCAGGTGTGCAAGGGGTGGGAAGAAGTTTCACCAGAGACAGAGTAGGGAGCAGAACAGGCAGGTTAACTGAAATAAAGTGCTGAGTGGACCAGTGGGTGAGACAGGAGAGTCTGCTGTGCCATCTGGGTCACCTTCCTGGCCAGGGATTGAACTCATGCTGCAATGGCTGCCAATAGCTTCATAGTGTTGCAACATAACACTTTGAGCCACCAGGGAGTCCTCCCACTTTTTAAAAAATTAAGGTAACAATGGTTTATGATGTTGTTGTTTTAGAGGTAATGGATCTCCCCCTTCATACATCACTCTTCGCTAATTGCTTTCATTGTGATCACCACTGTTCTCCAGAATTGCCAGTTCTAATGGCTACTCTGAATCCTTGCTGTAGCATTTGACACAGCTGATATTCTTTCTTTAAAACTGCTTTATTCTTTACCTTTCTAAATGACCATAGTCCTACCTCTCTGAACATTGCCCAATCCTTTTCTCTGTTTTTAACTGAAGTTTCATTGTATTATAACTTTATGTATGTTACAGGTATTCAACATTGAGAATCAACATATGTATATACTATTTTAGTATACTGTTAGAAGTCCAATTTATTCTTCACCATACCATTATTGCCCAGTTTCTTTTACTGGTTCTAAATACTAACCTTTTTCATGATTGTGTTTTCACTCTCCTAATGATCTTAGTAAACTAGATTCATTATCACTCAATAGTTTCAATCCACTCTTATGGTTTTCACTAATATATTTTCTCTAGTGATTTTTCTATCAATATATCTAAGTGCTTACTAACTACCACTCTTGATATCTCAGAGGTATCCCAACCTCAACGTTTCTAAAATTAAGCACATTTAATTTAGCCTTAATAACATTTACTGTGTAAACAATGCTAATATCTGAGCCAGGAATCAAGCTATTCTCCTATATCCTTCTATCTTGCAGCCTATGTACATTTAATCATCAAATTCTATTAACTGCATTTTCTTAAGTTCCCTTTAATATATCCTGTCTATTTATTTCCACTGCTTTACTCCAAAGTCTCATCATGTCTCTCTAACATTACAATGGTCTACTAACTTTTCTTCCTGCGTTCAGTCACTCCTTCCTTTAATCTTCCTCCTGAAGTAGGAATCAAGTGACCTTTCTAAACTCAAAGTATAATTATAATACTCTTCGGCTTAAAATAGTTCCCTGACTCCTCACTCATTATCTTTGGGATGAAATCCAAGTTTTGAAGCAAACAAGGTGCTCCATAATCTGGACATTGCCTACAAGTTCCAGTCTCCTCTTCCAGTATTTATACATTTATTTTCTACTGCAGCCATACTGAATTGCTGTAGCTCTTTAACTTGCCATGTCCTTTCATTCCTGTGTACATGCCGAGTTTTCTTGCTTACAACATTTTCCTTCCTGTTAATTGCTTTCCAGTATCATTTCTCTTTCATCGTTTTACTAATGTCACTGACTTTTAGCTAAAAACTACATGCATACATTTTCTAATCTCCCAAACATGTAAGTAAGGTCATGTATTTAAATTTTAGACAACAGAATACAAGTGAAATTGATGCATGTAAATCTTTGGATTATGCTTTTAGGAAGAAACTGTTGTCTGCTTTTCCACTCTGCTTCTTTCCTTCTCTGCTCAGCAAATTATAACTACAAGTATTACAAATTTTAAAATGGAGTTATACCCATGTTTCTTTGGAGAGAGAAGGTGGGGCGTGAGGAGACTGAGGACAGGATGAGTAGCTAGGGAAGGAGAGGCAGGAATGTTGAAACTGGTAAAATAGTTATGTGCTGTACAAATCAGAGGATAGGGATTTGATAGCTCTTCAGATTAAATAGTCTTATTTCCTTCTTCCTGCTAAACAAATTATTTACTTTTCATTGACGAAAATACTTCCTTATAGCTTACTCTTTTTCCAGGCTACTCTGTCCCTAAAATGGATATATGCATTAACTTCCAGAGTTTATGAGAACTGTCAAATCCACAGGGAGAGGATACCATACAGGATCTGTGTCCTCCAAGTGCAATGATATATTTGTTCAAAGACTGCTATGCTAGCAGGCAAAACTCAGAGAAGATGCTTGGTAGGCTTAAAACCATATTCTTTTTGCCTGAGAAAATGCTAGAAAAAAAGAGGGGATACTTCCTGTTGCGTGACCCTTCTAAAATTAAAAGGTAGCCTGTATAACACTAAAGTCATCCTATAGTGCACCATACTCCCAAAATTAGGCTTATAGCTATAAATCTTGGAGCCAAGCTTTAATGTGGAAATACTGGCAATTACTGAGTTAGGGAGAAACTATTCTCTGTTTTCTGGACACTCCAAAGACCTTAATGTCCTGTTAAGCGATTAAGTTCAATCTATGTGTTAACTGATCTTTCCTTTAAGAAGTGAAAAAGGAAAATGGCCCTCCTTGCTCATTCAACTCCAGTCACTTTGGTCTCTTTGTTGTTCTACAGGCCAAGCACACACGTCTGCCTCAGGGTATTTACACTTGCCATTTATCAGACCTGGAACTTCTCCAGCATTTCTACCATTTCACTCAGTTATTAAGACAATAATAAGTTGCCCTGTTTTATTTATCTTCCGAGTACTTTTCACAACCTGATCTATAGATAAATATTCACAGAATTATTTATCATTTGTCTTTACACAACAGAATATAAGACCCATGAAAGAAGGCCCTCCCTGACGGAGCAACTTGTTAAGGTGCAACACTAGGAAGCTAGCCACAGCTTCAGCACGAGTTCAATCCCCAGTCAGCGAGGTGACCCACATAGCATGGCAGACCACTCCTGATTCAGCCGCTGCTGCCCTCAGCAGTGTACTTCACCAGTCTGCCTGTTCTGCTCCCCACTCTGTCTCTGGTGAATCCTCTCACTGACCCTCTGGCCTGTACCCCAGTTCTGTATGCATAAATAAATAAATCTTTTTCAAAAAGAAGGAAATCTGGCTTATTTATACATTAATCCTTATTCTTTGAACTTTCTCTGGCATGTGATAAAAACTAAAGACATATTAAATTAGTGGATACTGTTAGCTTTTTGAAAAAGGGACTGAAAAAATAACCAGTGGACTTGAAAAGGAAAACCTGAGAAAATCTCCATAGTTTCTCTTAAGAGAGGAGATAACAGAGATGATGGGTACATGGTCTCTTAACTTATTTTGATGGCTTAATTTTAATGAAGGAAAAACCTACAGATGAAAAGTGAATTAAGAGAAGTCAAAGAAAGGAAAACTAGTTTTTTTTCTCAATTCTCTATTTACTAATTGAATATCCATGAAAAGACCTACTCTATACACACACACATTTATACACACACCCACACATATATATATATATATATGTGTGTGTATATATATATATATATATATACACACACATATATATATATATATATATATGTTTTGAGAAAGGAATAACATACTATTTGAAAATAGAAAGGACGGATCCTGAAATAATGGGAAAATAATGGGAACTTACAGAGTAGGGTACATTCTTACAGGGGTGGATAGGGTCAAACACCAGGTGGAACAAGATAGAAAGCTAGCTCTTTTGCATCTCATGCAATCAAAGTTATGGGGGCAGTGAGGGCAGTGGTATAATATATAAATGATGGTACTAGCTGCTGACAATGAAGACTGACTAAAAGATGATTCTTGTAGGACAAACTTTTTCCAAGCTCAAGTCATGGGTAAGAAGTGTTGTCAGTGGTTGGTTCCTATTCACACACTGTTATAAGTGTTTTACATATATTAACTCATTTTATTGATTCTTCACAAATGATTTTCCCTGAAATTAAAAGGAAATTAGGAGGAAAGAACACAGTTCATCAACTAGTACATCAGAGTCATTACAAAATAAGTATTTCTATTCTTTTCAGTAGTGTTAAAGGAGAAGAAAACAATTTGAAGTAAGTGGAAAGTTGAAGTAATTTTCACTAAAATTTCACAGGTTATAAACTCTCATTCTCCCTACCAACAAACACTGACATGGCTCTTCTATAGCTAAAACCAATCAAGTAGTAATTCTTAAATCACTGATAGACTAGGTTGGATCACTAGGGAGACATCTACAGAGGGGATCTCAGGCCAAAGTGCTGCTAAAAATAAAGAGTATGCATTATCTAAGGTTACTTGACATTAAGTGACGGGGATAGGATATGAATCTAATAAAATAAGTCCTTGGGTAGAAATGATATCAGGTTGAAACTATTTTCACACCTTTTAAAACTCCAGAAAGGACAACCTGATTTGGTTTGCTGTAGACTGGCTAAGAACACTTAGGGTTTTATGGTCTCTGGTAGTGACTTCAGGGAAAATCCCAGAGAGTAGTCAGACAAGAGTCTCAGGGTAAACCAGTGTTTACTTGTTTTCTGGGCACATGGTTGTCACTGAATGAATGTCAGCTAAGTTAATTCCAAAGGTCTGAGAGAACTTGATATTCAAAGAACACTGTTTCATCCTGTTGGGCCTTGGCTATTGCCTTAGGCTGTGGTTGGGATTCCAGCTCTTAGGAATCCTTCTTCTGAAGGCTCCTAAAGACTAAATTTGTGATATAACATTTGTTGGGGGTTGACAAACAATCAGCAGAATGATTGCCTTTACTGGGAAGTGGGTTCATGAACTCTTGGCTGAATTTGGTAACATATTAACTGTGTTCTGTTTTTTTTTTTTTGTTTGTTTGTTTGTTTGTTTTGCTCGCCCATGCATTTAGGTGTATAAGAGAGAAGAAATTTAGCACAAGATAACCACTTTTCAATTGTCAATGCCATGAGATCCAGACTCATTCAAACTTAGAAATCTTGGCAGAACTGAGTGGCTTTCCAGATTTTCCCCAGATGCCGCTTCAGGGCTCCAAATATCAGATTTTACAAAAAGCATCTTGCCTTTCTATAAATCAAAGCTACAAGACTTGGCCCTGATGAATCCCAGCTTTTCATTGAGTTTCCATTTACACTCTGGCTAAAGCTGTGTTGTGCTTTCTGGGGTCTGATTATATTAGCAAAAACTCCACTCCAGACTTCATTAAAAACAAAGGTGATGATGGGGTCAAAAATAATGAGCTCTTAACATTTGGCAGAGACCACTTTAAACATCAAGTATGTCATCAAGTTTTATTAGAATATGCACAGAACTTTGAAAATGTCATGTCTATTGTTATAGAGAGCCAACTTTTTAAAAAGAGAGCTGTCACCAGGGCTGTCTTTGGTCTCTGCAACAGTCTTTAAAGTCCTTCTAGATGCAACATTCTAGAATCCTGCGTAGTCCTATCCATACGTTATATTATGAGACAACTGAAGTCCAAATAGGGAAGTGATTTTCCCAAAGCTCCCAAGCAAAACCCAAAGCATAATATATGATAAAATCTCAGGCCACAAAGAGAAAGGATTATACAGACCTGTTTGAATTCTCAAAAAGCTCTGACTTTCATATTCATTCAATTCCCCTCTCTCTCCTTTCCTTCCTCCCAAATTCTCTCACACAAATTAAAAGCTCGCAAAATACAATAAAAAAGATATTTTAGCTTGATAATCTGTAACAAATTTCACTACCACACTATGCCCTATAGTTTTTCCATAGGTGAAAAAGGGGAATACCTCACAAAATCTGTGAAAGTTAAATATGTTGAATGTCAAATCTTTAGCACCAATTATGACACACAGCATGCTCTCCATATATATTATTGTTTTTCTGTTGTAATTACTAGTTCAGTGTCATTTGAGAGAGGAAAAGAAATAAAGAAATGTATTCCCACCTTTTACTGAGCTTGGAGATAACTCTTTAGGTGACCAGTATTGAAAAGGTAACTCATAGAGAAAGTTTCAGGTTTCTAAGTGTTGGAGGACTAAGCCTTACTTTACTCACAGCTGTATCATTTATCATACTGTCCCTTAAAGGTTGGACATGCTTATTCAAATAGGTCCTGACCTCACTGCAAAGAATACAACTAGAGTTTTGGAAAGTTGTTGAACATATTCTTGAGAGAGTCAGAATCGAAAACTTGAAGCTGGGTTTTCGAAGATTCACAATGACTAATGAACACACCTAACATTTCTCAGTCTCAATAATTCTATGTGCAGATATTTTTCTTCAAGTTACACTTTACTTTTAATATTCACTATTTAAAGATATTTTTTTTCTGAGGATTCATTTTAAAATGTTTGCCAAATCCCAAGGTAACTACATAACAGACTATGAAAATGTCCTCATATGTACAGACTAATAAAAATGTTATTTTAATAACTTTTAGCTTAAATTTAACATTTCAGAAATTAAAAGCAATAAAGTAGAAGACTAGCTTAATTGGAGACTCCCCTTCTCTGTCTCCCTCTCTGCAGGTTGTGTGTGTGTGTGTGTGTGCGCACAGATAGACATACAGATACATTGAGAAATATTTTAAATATATTAAATTGAACATGCAAATTATAAAGATATATTTATGTTGACTTATATTTTTAAATAACTAGCTACCTGCATATACAGCTGTCATTCCAGAAAGCAGAGGTAGAGGGAAACATTCATCTATTCTCTTGCTGCCCCCTGGTGGCATATCAAAAACTCACAAATGTAACATTTCATAAAGAAAAGAATGGACCAGGACTGGAAGAGCTTCTTTCCTCTGGGTTGCTAGACTGGGTGTCTAAAAAATACATAAATCACAGTTGTTCTTAAAAAAAAAAAAAGCTATTATTTGCCTCCCTAAATCCATTACATTGCTAAGATGCTGGGTTTTTTCCTGGATAAGGTCCCATTTGGCCATTTGAGAACATGAGCAGGATTTGATTTCCCATAAACTCCACAATGAGAACAACCTAGCTTTCTCTGGCCAATTTACAGGAAGAACTGCCCTCAGCCGTCTAAATCTGCAGTTCCCTCAACCATGACTTCTAACCAGACCTCTTTGGAGATAAGAATAACAATCATTTTCACATACATGATAATAGATTTTCTAGGTATTCTGGAAATAATTAATCTTACAGAAAACATAGCAGTGCAAGAACTTACAGGAATAAAATACAGTTTCCCACTCAGTAAAAAGGAAAAATTTGGAAATGAGGAGAGAATTCAAGGAAGATCAGAAGAGGTAAATCAAGATCACTACTATAAAAAGACAAGTAAGTACTAGTCATTGCTGTCTTTAATATGTTACATAAACCAGGTGTCCAATCCCTTGGGGTACAGCCTTAACTGGACGGATGCAGATTTAAATGTTGACTTTGCCATTTTCCAAATTCAATGTCTCTATTTTCTAACCCCAGAAATAAAAATGAATCTTGCAAGATGACTAAAAGAGTGGAGGTGCTAGGCTTAACTTTCCAATAATTGCAACAAAATTATATGTCAATGAAGACAAGGGTACCTGACTGCCAAATGGATGACTGTGTGATCTGAGAAGAACAAGGCAGAGGTGTTAGGAAAATTGAAGTTTAATTGTGTCTGGAACATTACAAGTGCAGTGCAATCCAAGAGAGGGAGGGAAAGTGTTAGATGGAACCTCTTTTCTATTGTAAACCAAAAGGATTATGCTATACATACAGAGGCTTTACAACCCAGAGACTACACTGGAGTGGAGTCAGTGTGCAGGATAAAGGATATACTGCTACAGAAATACAAAAGTAGGTGTGCAAAGGTCTGTGGGAGTATGCCAGAGCAGTAAAGACTTCAAATACAAAAGTTATACTACAATACAACTATGCAGCCAGAGCTAGAAAGTGAAACATCCTACACCACTAAATAGGGGAATAAGAAGACAGTGAACAGTCATGATAAATGCTGATGTGTGTCTCTGTAAGGCAGTAATTGGTGGCTTGAGCTTTGGTCACTGGGATATGAATAGCTAGATCTTAAATTGGAGGGAGGCCTGTATTAGCCCACCGATGTATCCATTAAAAAAAGCACTCTTTTACACAATTAGAGGTGGGGTTCCACACAACATCTATCTCATCACCACTTAGGACCAAAAGTGAGATAACAGCGATATGGTATACTGCCATTAATCAAAGTCGGGGGGTTCAAAACAGGAGAGGGAATAACACGAGGGAATGTGGTGATGGATCACAGGTTAGACTATGGTGGTGAGAGAACTATGGGGACTCAATGACGTAAGAAAATAAAATAATACTAAATAAAAATTTTAAAATATCTAACCAAGTTTCACTGATAGACTAAGAAGTTTAATGATATAGGAATGCAGTCCACTTGGCGCTGGAAGGGATTATGCTCAGTGACACAGTCAGAAGATAAAAGGAAAATATTGGCTTCACTTATAGGAGGAATATAGGGAAACTGAACAAAGTGTTAGGATGAAAAAGAAAAAACTTGCAGGCAAACTATAGATCTAAGGCATACAGCTGGGGAGGAGGAGGAAGAAGTATCAGAACAAGGGAAGGAAGTACACAAGGGAGGACTGCGATGCTTCCCAGGTAATATGGTGGTGGGACATTATGGGGTCTACACATGAAAAGAGAAATCAAGACTTCACAAAAATGAATGATGTGAGAAAATAAAAATGTTTTTTAAAAAGAAAGTAGTCCACTGTTTCGATAAAAACTCATAGTTAACCTGACATATATAGTGATGGATGCAATATGTAACTTTCATGAGAAAAAAAAAAACAATTCTGAAACTCAAATCAGACTTCAGTGGAAGTCAGTGATTACTAGGGAAAAAAATCAGAGTTCAAAGCACTGGGACCCTAGCAATGAAGAAACAGAGGAACAAACCACAAATTATGTATCAAGTCCCCACGCAAGGATGTCTACTCAAAGGTAAAGGGAAGAAACACCATCTTATGATGCCATCCCAGCCACAACCACCTCCCACTGATGCAAAAGTTGATTAGGCATAGAACCTGTATACCATAACTTAACCACAGATGGGGGATTTAGCAGCCACAAAGTAAGGATGCCTCAACTAGTGAAGGAATTAAACTAGTAAAAGAGTCAATGTAGATTCCCTCTCCACCCAACTCATTTACCTGCAACACTTTTGGAGGTTCAAAGTCTTACTATTTGCTAAAAGCAACTGTAAGTACCCTGCTGCCCTGCATCTTATCTCCTGTCTCCCACTACTACTAGTGCTCCGGTCAACCAAACATGTGCAGAAGCATTGGTCAATGCAACAACTGACACCTATGATCCCATATTAATGACCTAGGATTATATGTTGCAACCTATGCACATATACACAGTAACACTGGCTAACTGCACTCTCTTGCTTTTCACAGAAGTTACAACTGAGCTGAAGTAACTAAAGATGATGGACACACAAAATTATAAGCACGTTCATACCTCAACCCAATAAAAAACAATCTACCAAACTTCTATCTCTTAACTGAAACGGACAGCTGCCATGTACTGCAATATCCCTATCTCATTTTGTATTTTAACAACACAGCGATTATATTTGAGGGTAGGGCCTTTAGAAGGTAATTGGCATAAAATGAGTTCTTATTGGTGGAGGCTTAATCCGATATGACCGCTACACTTACAAGATAGAAGGAGACACAGAGAGGCACACACAGAGAAGAAAGACTGCAGGAGGATACAGCAAGAAAGGAAGCATCTACAAACTAAGAAGAGAAGCCTTAGGAGAAAGCAACCCTGCCAGAATCCTGAGTTTGGACTTAGAATCTCTATAAATGTGAGAAAATGTAGTTGTTGTTGTAAAAGTTACACAGTATTTGATATTTTGCTAGATCAGCTCTAGTAAAGTATTATAACAATCAATAAATATGTGGAAAAGATGCACCCTGTCACTCACAATTAAAAAAAATGAAAACTAATAAAATATTCTTTTACCAGCTGGATAACATTAAACGATTTTCGTAATGCTCGAATTTTTTGAGAATGAGAAAATAAGTCAAATACTGATGGTGCCAATATATATTAATAAAACTTTGTTTTTAGCTTTTTATTTTGAAATGATTTTAGACATGCACAGAGATTGCAAAAGTTTCTGTATAGCCTTCATCCACAGGCTCCTATTTTGCATATATCAAAATCAGGAAATGAACATTTGCACAATAATATAACTAATCTACTGGTTTTGTTTGAATTTTGTTAGTTTTCACATCATACATTTCATAGTATACATTTTTTTTCTTCTGGTCCAGGATCCTGGATCACACATGACTTTCAGTTATCCTGTCACCTAATTTCTTCCAGACATGATAGCTTCTCAGTCTTTGTGTTTTCTAACTATAGCACTTTTGAATAGTACTAGTATGGAAGATAGAAATATAATACCCAAGATGTCCATGTCCTAATCTCTAGAACCTATTATGTTATTTTACATGGCAAAGGAGACTTTATGACTATGATTAGGGTAAGGAATTGGAAAGATTATTTTGGATTATTTGGCATGGCCCAATATTGAGAAAGACAAAGCAGAGGATACAGAAAGAAAAGGCAATGGGTGTGATGACAGAAGCAGAGGTGGGGTGAGGGAAGTGTGAAAGAAGGGAGGTAGGTTTGAAGATGTCATGCTTTGAAGAAGGAGGAGGAAGAGGCCATCGAGCGAGAATGCAGTGGGAATCCAGAAGTGGTGTACTACTCTAAGAGAGTAAGTTTTTGTTTTTGTTTTTAATATGGCAGTGAACAGATGCTGGAAATATTTGGAGGAGCATGACATACTAGCCCTAGACATCACTAAACAAACTGTTAGTGGAAATATGGATAGTGGTAATGATTCTCCTGGTAAGGGCTCAGCAGGGAAAGAGGAGCACACCAGACAAATATTGTTTCAGGGTCCGTTTAAAGCATTATAAACAAAGCTCCCGGCATACATGATGTTCAAGATGCTGCCAAGGGCTCAGAAGAAAGTGATGAACATGTTATTAGAAACTAGAGGAAAAGGAAACAATTGTTATAGAGTTCTGGTAGAAAGCGTAGCAGAATTGTGTCCTGCAGCATGGGGGATGCAGACTTGTAAGCAGTGAGTCCGGTTATTTGGGATTTCCTAGCAAAGTACTGAAGGTGTGGCCTTAATTCTTCTTGCTGTCCATAGCCAAAAGTGAGAGCAAATGTATAAACAGTAAAAAGGAACTCAGATCTAGGAAATTTTCAGGCAATGCAGATTGGAAAAAAATACTAAAACCAGGAGATTTGGTGTCAAGAAAGTAGGCTCTAGAGAGAAAGCCAAAGATATAGCAGGTTAGAAGGATCAAAAGATCGTGGATTACATGGCACAGGGAGCTCTTTAAAGAGATTAGGCATAGGACCCAGGGATCCCTGGCTACCTCAGTAGAAGTCAAATGAGAGATGGGATGCCTGGGGGGGTTCTTTAGGAAAGAACTTGTGGAGGACCTTTTTGCCTAGTGGAATGAATCTCAGCACATACCTGGGGAACCCACAAGATTTTGAGGATGTTATACCAACATAAACACTGCCAGGTTGGCCTGAAAGGGACAGAAAGATGAAAAGAAAGGAAACAGGCTCATAAAACTGCTCATCTTCAAAAAGCATGCTACTTTTCTGAAAAAAGAAGGATGACTCAGAGGGTGGGGCTGCAAGCCCAAAGAATTGGGCCACATACACAAATGATTATTTCAAGACTCAAAATCCACTGGAGTTTGTCCAAATAGATTTCAAGTTCTCTTAGTATCGGTGACTCATCTTCTCCCTTTTTGAGTGCAAATATCTACAATTGTTAATGTACACCTGTTCTACCACTGTATTTTGGTAGAAATTTACTTTTCTAGGCCCTCCCTGGTGGTGCAGCGGGTTAAAGCACAGCACTAAGAAGCTAAAGCCACTTCCGCATGAAGTTCAATTCCCGCCTGCCCTGGAGGTGACCACATGGCGTGGCAGACCTCTCCTGACCCTCCTCATGCTCCCCTCAGCAGTATACTTCATCAGTCTGCCTGTTCTGTTCCCCACTCTGTCTCTGGTGAAGCCTCTCACTGCCCTGAGCCTCTGGCCTGTACCCCAGTTCTGTAGGCACAAATAAATAAATCTTTAAAAAAGAAATTTACTTTTCTAGATTCACAGTTGAACAAATGACAAGGAATTTTACACTAGGATTAATGATAACAAAACTAACTGATATCTGACTTATATAATTTAGATGAAGAGATTTGGAACTTTTGAGCAGATGATAATTAGATGAGACTTTGAACTTGAGCTAATGCATTATCAGTTGAGACTTCTGGGGAAACAGGGATAGAATGGATGCATTTTGCATATGCATTATTTTGCAAGTACATTGTTTGTGAATCTTTTATATTTATGAAGATTTATTTATTTATATATACAAGAACTGCAGGCCAGAGGTGCAGGGGTTGAGAGGAATCACCAGAGACAGAATGGGAAACAGAACAGGCAGATGGACTGAAATATACTGCTGAGGGGAGGAGCAGTGGGTGAGATAGGAGAGGTCTGCTGAGCCATGTGGCTCAGTTCTTGGCCAAGGATTGAACTCATTCTTCAGTGGATGTGGACTATTGTGTTTTAACCCTTTGTGCCACCAGGGAGACCCATATGTGAATCATTTTGACACCAGAGGTGAATTGTGGTAGAGAATGATTCCTAAGAAGTCCACATTCTAATCTCCAGAACCAGCTGGTAAGTTTCCTTACATGGCAAATGTGCCTTCTTATTTTGCAGGATTCAATTGTCTTCAGTCTTACTGACATCTTTTCATGATCAGATTTAGGTAAGACACTTTAGGAAGAACTGATTCTAATACCCCTTTTACTACATCATATTAGTGCTAAGAGATGCTGACATATCTTATTACTGGTGTTGCCAAATTTATCTACCATAAAAATACTATTCCCACCTTCTCATTAACATCTTACAGAAAAATATTTTGAGACAATGCAGATGTCATATTCTGGCCATGCTTTCACCCACTAAAATTTTAGAATTTTTTGATGGTCCTTGACTAGAAATTACTGTGGTGTTTACTACAGTAAACTCTATTTTGCTCATTCCATCTACATTTGTTAGCAGAAATTCTAATGTGAGGAATTGCTCAAAGAAACAGAGCAAACATTACTGAAATTTATATGGAACCACAAAAGATGCATAACAGCCAAAGCAAAGTTGACAAAAAAGTATTACACTCCAAGACTTCAAACAATACTACAGAACTATAGTGATAAAAACAATATGATGTTGTATAGAAACAGACACAGACCAACAGAGTAAAACTGAAGCCCAGAAATAAATTCACATTTATAATGACAATCTACAACAAAGGCGTCCAGAGTATATAACGGAGAAAGTAAAGTCTCTTCAACAAATATCAGGAAAACCAGAGAGCTACATGCAGAAACATGAAACTAGACCATTCACACAAAAGTTAACTCAAAAGGGGTTAAAAGTTGAATATATGCTGGAACAATTAAAATACATAAGCAACATTGGGTAAACACTCCACAGCATTGGCTTCAGTCATGTCTTTGGGGATTCAACTCCAATGTCAAGGGAAACAAAACAAAAATAAACAAATTGGACTGCACACGTAAAAGATTCTTTGCTTCTTCTAGGATGCCTGGAGAGCCTTGCATCGTCTGAAGCCATGTGAGGATAAGCAGTTTCTCATTAAGGACATGTCCCAGGAATTCAGAATGTGCTCAGAGTTTCTGGCACATTCTGTAAGTACTGGAGTGCTGTGCTCTTCCTTATTCCTGATACTGTTATATGGGAGGCTCGGCTCCACCAGATTTGAGCATGAAAGGAATCTTAGCCTGGATTATAATATTGGACCTGGCTATACAGGGAAAGAGTCTTTCAGCTACTGACCAGACTAATGGGATCTCTGCTCTGCAAGAAATTGTTCACAATTTTGGAAAAATGATAAGTAGAGGCTGTCTTCTTCTATCTTCCCCTAGCCTCTCTATCAAGTCTAAGTTCTTAAATGTATAAGCAGCTTAAACAAGGAACAAAGATATTTAATTTATAAAATAATAAATGTGGACATTACGGAAGATGGACTAACAAATCCCTGCACTGCTTCCCTCAAGGGCACTAAAGATAGGTACCTGGAGGAAACAGCAACATCTGGAACAGAGCTGGGCCTATGAGGATCAGTGTCTCAGCAAGATGGAGAGACAAACCATCAGAAAGAGTAGGATCACAGAAGCAGTAAGAGTCAGGAATTGTGCCATTTCACAAGGAGTTTACCTGCCCTTCCCCCTCCGTAACCCCCAGGCTCTTCTGTAGTCTGGCTGGGATGGAAAGTAAAAATATCAAAAGGAGCATAGTCTGTTAAAAACTTCAACAAAAGACGAGCTGGTCATTGGCAACGAGTTTCAGCAGTGGAGAGGGCCACTTGTTTATCCCTATACAATCTCATGGCTCCCAGGATTGTCTGTGCCCACTTGAGGAGCCAGGGAAGTAATCCACCCCTCTGCTCTATGCTATCTGCTTCTGGAAAGTACAGTGGGAAACTGCGTAGCCACAGTGAGCACAGTCCCTCAAGAGGGATTTTTGTGCCTACTTTGGAGAATCAGTCGAGGTACCAAGCTGTAACTAGCATAAGCACTTCCTACCCTGTCTTGTGCTTTTCTGCTCTATGGAAGAGTACAAGACCTCTGGGCAGTTTGCTTGAAGCCTTATAATCAACAGACCATTTTATTCTAGGCTTGGGAAAGTTGGGGTATTTAGCAACCCCTTACTCTGAGCCAGGGGTGCACAGAAAGAAATTCAAGTAGCTACATATACAATCTGCCCAGTGGAATTGTGCCTGCCTTGCAGATTCAGTTGAAGTGTAGGCATGAAATGGTGTGATATCTGCTGCCTGTTTACCTGCACAGGGGAACAGTGCAGGACCTCTGGGAAAATTACAGAAAATTGCTACAAATAATACTTCCTAATTGCACTTTAAAGCATTTGGATGATGGGTGCTTTAAAATTCTTGTCAGATAACTAAAATCTATGTGATCTTGATGCTGATGTCTGTTGACAGCATTTTCTCACTCATATTGAGATTTTCCTGGTTGTTTGTATGGTAAATTATTTCCAACTAAAACCTGTACATTTGGGACATTATAAGAGATAATTTACTTATATTTTCATTGAGTAGGCCTCCTCTGACACTGACACTGTCTCATTACTGACAGGATGGAGTAGAAGTCAAGGTTTTCCACTTAGTCTCTATTGACAACTCAATGGGATGGAACTCTGGAAGAGAGTAAGAGATCAGGCTCTTCACTAGGTCTCTGGGGATACTACTCTGGCTTGAGGAGGAAGAGTGTCTCATTACTTTTCCCACATGGTTTCCTCCATACTGATCACAGAGATATACAAAGAACTCACAGGAATCAACAAAACAAAGCTAATAATCCAGTGAAGAAATGGGCAGAAGAACTTAAAAGACACTTCTCCAAAGAGGAACTGCAAATGACCAACAGGCATATGGAAGAATATTCAACATTCCTTATAATCATAAAAATGCAAATTAAAACCACAATGAAATACCACCTCACCACAGTAAGAACGGCACATTAAAAAAAATAACAACAAATGTTGTCAAGGATGCTATGAAAAAGAAACTCTCCTATATTGCTGGTGGGAGTGCAAGCTGGTACAACCACTATGGAAAGCTGTATGGAGATTCCTTGGACTACTTAAAAATGGAGCTAATGGGCCCTTCTGGTGGAACAGTGGGTTAAAGCACAGTACTGCAAGCTAGCAGCAGCTGCTTCAATGCGAGTTGGATCCTGGCCCTGGAGGTATTCCACATGGCACAGCAGACCTCTCCTTTCTTGTCACTGCCCCCCTCAGCAGTGTACTTTGTCGATCTGCTTGTTCTGCTCCTTACTCTGTCTCTGGTGAATCCTCTCACTGCCCCTGCACCTCTGTCCTGTACCCTGGTTCTGTATGCATAAATAAATAAATCTTAAAAAAATGGAGCTACCATATGATTCAGATCTTATGGATCTACCCAAAGGACACAAAAACATTAATTCAAAAGGATACATGCATCCCTATATTTATTGCAGCACTATTTACAATAGGAAAAACATGGAAGCAATTCAAATGCCCCAAATTGGATGATTGGATCAAGAATATGTGGTGTGTGTATATATATATGCACATATATATATGTGCATATATATATACACATATATATATGTATATACATACACACACAATGGAATAATATTCAGCAATCAAAAAAGATAAACTCATGCCAATCGCAGAAACATGGATGGAGCTAGAAGGGGTCGTGCTCAGTGAAATAAATAAGAAGGGAAAAGAAAAATATCAAATGGTTTCATTTATAGGAGGAATATAAGAGAACCAAACAAATATAGGGGGGGAAAACTATTGCTATTACAATACAAAACAAAACAAAAACACAGTTACAAACCAGAGATATTTTATATGGGAAGGAGAGGAAGAAGGTTCTGAAGGAGGGAGGGAGGGAGGAATGTGGGTGAGACGGTGGTGATGCTGCACATGAGAACTGGGGAAGGGGGATGTAAACATTGCTTTTTTTAAGATTTATTTATTTATGCTTACAGAACTGGGGTACAAGCCAGAGGTGTGGTAGGTGAGAGGATTCACCAGAGACAGAGTGGGGAGCAGAATAGCCAGACTGACAAAGTACACTGCTGAGAAGAGCAGTGGACAGGTCAGGAGCGGTCTGCTGGGCCATGTGGGTCAGCTCCCTGGCTGGGGATTGAACTCGTGCTGCAGTGGCTTCGGAAAGCTTCATAATGCAGTGCTTTAACCTGATGAGGGAGTGTCCTAAACATTGTTTTAAAATGAAAACAGTAAAATAATTTAAAAAACTCCACTAATTAGAAAGAAATTCTTGTTTACTGCATCACTGTTTACAACAGCCAAGGTATGGAAATAATCTTATTGTGCCATAAAAGATGAGTGGATCAAGAAGGTGGGGTGTATATAAATAGTAGAATACAATTAGGCAAATAAACAGTTAACTCATGCCATTTGCAGCAACATGAATGGAACTGGAAGGAATTTTACTATGGTAAATAAGCCGGAAGGATAATGATAAATAGTGAATGGTGTAACTTATATATGGACAATAGTAAAACCTGGTAAAGGATCAGACAAAAGTAAACTTTAAAATGAATGTGTGAGAACTCAGCTTAGATCTGTGACTTTCATAGGGGTAAGGGGAGGGGAGGTGAGGAGAGAGGGAGCATGGGGCAGGTGAGGGGGGCAGAGCACAACTGACTATGTTGGAGTACTCTGGGTGCTTCGATAAGATGGTGAATACACATAAGGGGCAGATCCTACATTTTCACCATTACCTGAAGAGGTTTTCCTTTCCCTTCAGTGTATATACTTGGTTCCTTTGTTACAGATTAACTAATAATTGTGGGTTTATTTGAGGGCGGTGACACTGTTATCTAGTCTCATTGCACCTTAGTTCTACTATATGTATTCGCCACACAGCACGCAGAATAATGCATAGTGTGAGCCAAGACATTTCTTTGGTTTACAAAATTGTTCCTTCTTTAATTATTAACCACCAGTTCACCAATAAATAATATCTGAACTTCACATCAAAAATCAATAAATTACCCATAGACCTGCCTCTGTTTGAAAAAACAGAATTTTATTAGACCATTCATTTGTTCACATGTTTTCAATGGCTGTTTTCCCACTGAAAAGACAGTGTGGAGTAGTTCTGACAGAGGTCTAACCTCCAAAGTAAAAAAACATTTACTATTTTATTCTTGAACAAAGTTTGTTAATCCCTGCATTAGATCCATAGTCAATTACTTCTTAGGTATTGGGTATCTCCAGATGCCTTTCTTGAACTGTAGATCAACCTTCCTCAAACTGAGCTGTTTTCTGCCTTCCTTAAACTACATTCTCTTATGTATGAAGAATGGCCCTCTCTATCCAGTTGAGTCAGAAATCTAGGCTTGAGACATATTTTTCTCTCACATCTTCCACTTCCAAGCACTAAGTCCTACTTTTTTTTTTAAGATTTATTTATTTATTCCTATAGAACTGGGGTACAGGCCAGAGATGAGGAGGGTGAGAGGCTTCACCAGAGATACAGTGGGGAGCAGAACAGGCAGATCAACAAAGTACACTGCTGAGGGGAGCAGTGTGCGGGTCAGGAGAGGTCTGCAGCGCCATGTGGTCACCTCCGGAGCAGGCGGGGTTAGAACTCATTCAGAAGTGGCTTAAGCTTCTTAGTGCTGTGCTTTAACCCGCTGCGCCACCAGGGAGGACCCAAGTCCTACTGCTTTTGCCTCCCCGTTATATTTCTCACTGTCCTCATCGAGACCACAATTGTTTCTTACTCAAACTATGGCAACACATTATTTCTGTGATAAGACCTTCACACTACAGCTAAGATAATATCTTCTGACTATAAGTTTGACCATTAAACTACTTTTATGTTCAAGCAGTGCTTTCTTATCCTGATGAATTATTTCAAATATTCCTAACACTTCATTTAGGCAAAATGCCCTTGTAAGAAGGTTCCTATCTCCAGTCACATCTCCTGCCACTCTTATTTCCATTTCATGTTCTAACAACACCAGATGGCTTTGAATTTTAAGCCCTCGAGTCTTTGTCCACACTAGGTCATCTCCTTCAAATTTCCTTTCCCTATTTACCTTCCATAGCACCTTCAGTATTGATCCAGGTTGTAGTTCGTTCCTTGACAATCCTAAAGTGACAATTCCAGTATCACTGTATCAAATAATTGTTCAGACAGAAACTGTGTAGTGATTAAGGACTTCACCTCTGAGTCAGGTTTCTTAGATTTAAACCCCAGCTCTGTCAACTAGCTAAATAGTCTCGGGCAAGTGACTGTCACAGAGTGCTATGTGTTTATGATCATCTTCACATTTTAACTGAAAAAAAAAAAAACTATCAGAGAAGTTAAGTTGTTTGATATAACAGATAGTATGGCAGAGAATGACATTGGTCTTCAATACCCATTCTCTTTTTTTGTTAAATGAACTAAATAAAGTCTTAGCTGGATACATGGCTACCCCATATAAAAACTATACTCACCTGCTTCCCTGATAGTAAAGGCAATCATGACATTAAATTCTCACAGCAGCATGTGAAACTAAAGTGATACTGTGACTTCTATGTCACAGCCTTAAAGAAAGGATTGTATCCTCTACTTCCCTTTATTTCATCTTCTCAACTGAATAACGTAGGGGATATTTAATCAGTCACATTAAGTAGGATGACAGAGACATAAGAAGGAAGGAAACTGGCTCTGTCAATCACCATATCATTCCTAGGTCACCTCACAGGACTATTCAATAATCAAGAAGTAAATGCTCCTGTGTTGGAGTCACTGTACGTTTGTATGTGGAGTTGTAACAGCCTAATCTGTATCTGCCTAATACTGTTAGTAACCAGTAGAAGTTGGATTTAAAAGGTGAACACTATCTAACATACCACCAGCAACCTCCCTGCACAAAACTTAGTAATACTTTGCTAGGATGGTACTGACTGCTAGAAAGCTTAGAGCCAAATGTTAAGTCCATCTGTTATAAGCAAACAGCTTCATTCCTGAATTCATTTTCTGTATCTTGGTGTTTTCTCTTAAATTTCACCTAATCATAGTATATACTAACTTGTATGCATATACCACAAACAATGTTGCCTTAAATTTTATCATAATGAACAAGGTTTACTTCAATAAATAAGGTAGTTTTCTTTCTGGTTTTGTTTTAACGTATTTATAGTGATTGAAGCATCATTGTTTACCATGCCTGTTAGTATTCTGACAGCAAAAGATAACCCCTTCAGCTGGAGCCACCACAGCATTCACACAATGAGGCCCTCCTACTGCTCCACCAAGGTCCATTGTGGTTTCCCCTGCTCCCTGTCCCTCACCCCTCACGCTCCCCCTCTGAAAGCAACAGATCTATGGGCAGCTTTCAAGGTTTGATTTTAAATTTGTTTTTACCTGACCCTTTGGCTTTACTCTATTCCACATATAAGTGATACCATCCAATATTTATCTTTCTCTTTATTACATCTCTTAGCATAAATCCGTTTAGCTCCATCCATGTTCCTGCAAATGGTATGTGTTTATCTGCATAAACATTGCATGGTGTATAATGAGGAATTCTCTTGATCCGCTCGTATGTTTTGGGGCAGTTTGGTTTTTTCATATCTTGGTGTTTGTAAATAATGCTGCTATAAATATAGTTGCACAGATTTCCTTTTGAATTAATATTTTTAAAATTTTTGGTAGCGATATTGCTTTCTTAATGATTTCACTTAACCTATACTACTTTTATACTTCTCATTTTCCTCTGCTTACAAGGCTGTCTACATGTTAGACATGTACTCCTTAAGGTATAGAATGATTTTTCTTCTATCCTTTGTAGCATGTGCCTTATAATAAAAGTTAACTGTTCAAGCAATGAGTGCTAAATTAATGAATCTCATGGGGTTACAAATGCTATTAAATATCACTGCATCATAATGGAAATTCTTTCTATTACCAACTTGAGCAAGGGAGGGAGATAGAATTCTAGAAGGTGGGTAGGAGTAGGTGTCATATATTTGGGGGCATGGTGGTAAGTATAGGAAATACATACCTTAACAAAGTGCTCAATTAGGATTTCCACCACAATGTTCTGGAATTTGATGTTCATCATAGCAGCCACAGTGTCCTCCTGAGCTCTCATCAGAGTAGGACCAAAGATCACACCCATGTTGGAGGGAGTCATGAGATTCTCTTTGCTGTGTTCACACACACTACCAAAAGAAAAAAAAAATATTAACAGGTTTTGCTCCAAGACCCCATTGTAACCAAGAATGTATTAGGTGCTCAAGGGGGTTAAATGAACTAAAAAGTAGAAGGAAAGAAAAGGCCTAAATATACATAGGAAGAACAATCCATAAAGGTAGCAACTAGCATGGAATATAAAAGAATATATAAGCAGCAAAGTGAGACTGTTAACTGGAGAACTTAAGAGAACAGGGATAGGGTTAACAGAAAGTATTTGAGAAGAAAGAAGCAAAATAACATTCCAGGCAAGAGACAGCATGTGTAAAGCACAACTAAGGAAGAACAAAGCACACAGAGAAAGTGCTAACCAGTCTCAACAGTCAGGAATCTAGCTCCTTCCTTATCCCAAGCTGGAAAAGCAAAACACTCAAAGAGCTAAGAAAGGTCCTTAGGATTTGCCCTTTATCACTGTCTTCACTTACCAATGAAAACAGTTCAATGAAAACAGTTCAAAGAAGGAAAGGGATTTGTGTGAAGAAACAGCCTGATTAGGACCTGTAATTCTAAATTTTCTGATCCCCAGTTACTTATATTTCCTTTAGTGACTTCAAATCACTTATAGAGCATTCCAAACTCTCTTTAAAGCAACACCAAAGCCTTGCATAACTTGCTGCCTATTTCTAATCCAATGCACAACTTGGATTCTAAACCCAAACTGGGTTTGATCCCAACTCTGCCACTTATTAGTCACACATTTCTGAGTGTTAGTGACCAAACTCCACTGGGCTTCAGCTTTCCCACTTGCAATTACGGTATCTATTTCAGAGTGTTCTTGAATAAATAGAACTAAATTGCTTTAGAAAGACATCCTGAAAAATATTCCATTTTAAGTTTCTGCTAGTTTTTATTATCATTCAAGGAGATATCCCCCACCTTCATCTAGGTCTTGATAACCTCTAACACTTAATATAATGAAGTATTTAGATTAGGTTTTCTGGTTATGGCATGGCATTTCAGACCTCCATATGTTTACTCATAGCATTCCCACTGCAGAAAGCCTCCATCCTCCTAGATCTGAAGATTATTTATTTATCCTTTGAGATTCACTTTAGTTAACATATTTTTTGGGACTGTCACAGTTCACTATCCTCAAATGATTGACACCACTGGGCAAGCAGAGTATGTTGCAATTTTCTGTTCTTATCTGCCTCTCCAAGTGGTAAACAACTTCCAAGTATGAGTGTGTGTGTTACACACAGCAGGCACCAATTAATTAATTTTAATGAATCGGAGCACCTCTAAGTGCTCTCTCCAGTAGTACTGGAACAGACAGACAAAACTGTGCAGACCTTTGGGCAAGTTTGCCTGTTGGTGGGAAGGTGACCACATTGCATATCCTACCAGAAACACTCACTTTCCAAACCTGCCCAAGTCCAGTACTCTAAGAGACTGAAAGCTAACAAAAGGAAGGCTCTTATCACTAAGTGGTTAATAGACAGGGACCGAATCCTTAGACAAATCTCAGTGAAATCTGTTAAATCTAACAAGGGCTGAGTGCCATTCAGATCCTAAGGAACAGCAACTACTCAAAGGCCTTTGGCATTGCTGGGCTGTTGATGAATCCCTTTGAACAGTTTAAATGTGTCTGCAATTAACCCTTATTCCTTCTTTTCTGAAGAACAGAAAACACTAATTCAAAAGATATATGTAATCTTTTTTCTTTAGTTACATTACTTTTTCAGACGTTGAAATGGATAAGCAACTCCATGCTGCCACCAACTGATCCATTAGGGAAAAGGCAATTATTTCCTATTAAGAGCTTTGAAAGGAATTGACTGGTTGAATGTGCCAACAACTTACATATTCCTCACAACTCTACAGGTAGTTATTTTATCTATAAACCCTATGTTCACAGCAGGTAAAGTACTTACTCAAGGTCACAAGGGAGTAATCCTTAAATATGGGGATTTAAGCACATTATCTGTTGGCTCTAATTCTTAACAATCATCCCATTTTATCCCTCTGTCTGCTTGTGTAGTTCCCCTCAACAAATGAAAGACTCTGTTCGGACTCCTTTAAGTTAAAGCCTTCTGAGCCCTCCCTGGTGGCACAACGGGCTAGGTTGCTGCACTGCAAGCTGGCTGCAGCCACGTCAGTGCAGTTCAATCCCTGTCCCTGAAGGTGATCCACATGGTGCGCCAGACCTCTACTGTCTCCTGACCTGCCCGCTGCTCCCTCCAGCAGTGTACTTTGTAGATCTGCCTGTTCTGTTCTGCTCCCCATTGTGACTCTGATGAATCCTCTCACCAGCTCTGCACCTCTGGCCTGTACCCCAATTCTGTATGCATAAATAAATAAATCTTTAAAAAATAAATAAAACCTTCTATGAGAGAGCATTCTGGTATCCTACTTACACTTTTACTTATCGGCCTTACATGAGATTTGACAGGTAACACATTCTTCATCTATGACATTTCTCCTTATACATTTTGAAAACCATTGAGAGGCATAAAATCACAAAAATTGTGAGTTAATAAGATGAATTTAATAAAAAAATAATGGCTTTATGAGGAGTGAATTAGGTGTGAATGTGAGATATGATTAGACAGGAAATAAATCTTATACCCTCTAATTTACAGACTAGAGAAAAGGATAAAATTTCTCCATTCAAAATTTAAATAAAAGGAGCAGTGGTTTATTAAAAACCTCAAGTTAAGGAAAATAATTTGATTAGACTATTTAGATCACAAGACATAAATTAAAATATCTATAATAATAAAATTACTGTATAACCCAGCAATCTCAATTCTGGATATATAACCAAAGGAAATAAAATTACTATTTTGCATAGATATCTTCATTGAAGCATTATTCACTATAGCCAAGATATCTATGGCTAAATGTCTGTTGTCTCTCACTATTATATATATACATATGTGTGTGTCTGTGTTTGTGTGTGTGTGTATACACACACACAAACATACACAATGGGATCTATTAATCAACCTTTAATTAGAAGGAAATACTGATCTTTGCAATACCATGTATGAACCTGGAGAACATTACACTTAGTGAATTAAGCCAGGCACAGAAAGACAAATACTACATGATCTCACTTACATGTGGAATCTAAAACAGTCAAACTCAGAAGCAGAAAGTAGAATGGTAGTTTCCACCGTCTGGGGGAATGGGAAATGGTGAGGTATTGGCTGATAGGTATAGTTAAGTAAAGGTATAGTTAAGTAAAGGGATACCTCCTTGACATCTAATTAACTGCTATGGGGCCCTCCCTGGTGGGGCAATGAGTTAAAGCACAACACTATGAAGCTGTCTGCAACCACTGCAGCACGAGTTCGATCCCTGGCCACACATGGTGCAGCAGACCTCTCCTGTCTCACCCATTGTTCCCCTGGGCACTGTATTTCAGTCAATCTGCCTGTTCTGTTCCCCACTCCATCTCTGGTGAATCCTCTCACTCACTGCACCTGTGGCCTGTACCCCAGTTCTTGTATGCAGAAAAATAAATAAATCTTAAAAAAATAAATAAATCTTAAAAAATATTTAGCTATGTATTGTCCACTTGAAATTTGGTGAGAGTATAGGTCTTAAATATTCTCACTATGAAAAGAAGGAAGCAAAGGAGGAAAGGCAGAAGGGGGTAGGAAGGAAGGAAATACACTGCTATGTATACAGAATCTTAAGTTAGCAATGATAGCTTGAAAATATGGAAAAATTAAAAATGCACGTGTTTATTAAAATTACTTCTGTCGCTAATATACTATAGGACTTTAGGTCTTTTTCTAATCTCACATATCTGTTCCTTGTCTATAAAATGAGATTATTCAACTACTATTCAGTGAATCTAAGAGTCTAACTGTCAGGGAAAATGGGAGAAAAGATAGCCACACAGAATCATATATTAAAAACCTATTTTAAAAAATGCTTGCTTTCCCCAGTCTACACACCCAAACAAAACTAGACAAAACCTCAAAAAACAAGATAGAAAAAGAAATAGAGCCAGAACAAACCTGTTGATCCAACTATGGAAACTTGAACAGACAAATGAACTATTTCCTTTACAAGAATTTTACAAGCAAATATAAGAAACAGTAGAGATGAAAGGAAATCTACAGATTGGAAACATGGTAAACCAAAAGGGATCTATCTATGTCATATCAAGCCTTGACCTCTGTAGTCCTACAGGTGATTTTGATACACAAAAAATGTTAATAACAACTGCTTCAAATCAGAGTCACCACACTACTGACTCTGAGTCAAATCCAACCTACCAAATATTTTTATATATGAAGTTTTATTACAGCTCAGTTAAGATCATTTTCTACAAATTATCAGTGATTGCTTTGTACTACAAAGATAGAGCTGAGTAGTTGTGACAGTCTATATTGCTCACAAATCCTAAAATATGGTAAACAATTGCTAATCCCTGATAAGAAGAGATTAAAAGAGTCTTAGAAACATTTAACTAGATTCCTACATATGCACAGTATTTGAACCATGAGTCAAAGATAAAACAATATGACATTATGATACTATTTCAAAATTGAATACAGAATATTTGAATTAAGTAATTACAATTTATTGTCAGATGTGATAATTTTCTTCGTTTTTTCAATATATATACTGAAATATTCATGGATGAAGTAAAGTAATGTCTATGATTTGCTTTCAAATTTTCAGGATTTCAAATTTTTTTTCATTTTCAGGAGGTTGAGGATGGACATTGGTAGAGAGGGGAGAAAGCAAGCCCACCCTGTCTTGGTGGTACAAGGTATATATCATCTTCTAACCTAGGGAATTCTCATCTTCTAACCTAGAGAAATAGGTGCTATACAACAGGCAAGTAAGTAAAATGCTGGGTGCTATAGATTTTTTAATTGTCTTATGTTTTCTATTATTAATAATCTATAAGCTACAGATTTCTTAGTTCTCAGAGAATTTGTATCCGTTTAAACTGACTTGTGGGTACCCCCTGGTGGCACAGGGATTAAAGTCTCAGTGCTATCAAGCTATGGTCAGCCACTGCAACTGCCTGAGTTTGACTGAGTTCGATCCTGGACTAGGGAGTTAAACCTATATGGCACAGTTAAACTTTCCTGTCTTGCCTGCTGCTCCCCTCAGCAGTGTATTTCAGTAGATCCACCTGTTCTTCTCCCCACTCTGTCTCTGATGGATCCTCTTACACCCCCACCCCCAGTCTCTGGCCTATGGTCTATACCCCAACTCTTGTATGCATAGATAAGTAAAAATAAATCTTTAAACTGACTTGCATATTATCAAAAAATCCTAAGATGTTTAGTGCTGCTGCCAGAACCTCTTCTGTGATGGGTGATGCATTTGACTGTTTGAGATTTTGTTTTTTAAATGCAACACTTCACTTTTTGCCAAGTAAAACAGTAAATATCATTCCAGTGCAAAAAGAAAGATAATATGGGAAGAGTAGATATGGGTAGGGATACAGATGAAGCAAGACTAGACATTTGTTGATGATAATTATGAAGCCTGGCTTCATGGTGGGCCTGTGACCATTCTTTACGCTATTTCTTCTGTCTTTGTGTATAAACATGAAATCTTGCAATAATAACTTTTCTTAAAGGACAGACTAATATAAGAGGGGAGAATGAGCAGACCTGATCTTCAAGCATAGTGCCCATAAAGACACTGTTTTGGCTTCTTCCATGTCATATTATCTGCAATCTACTTTAAATAGTTCAACATAGTCAATGAAATGCCTAGAATTTCATCAAAATGCATTCAGTTGCAATGACTACATTATTTTGTCAGCCACTATGAAATAAAAATAATTTCATTGTCAAATCATCATGTATTAATTTTGAATACATTTAAAACAGAAAATAAATTCAATAATGAACATAATTAAATTTACATAACTGCAACATTGGCATCTGTAACCAAGGAAATACATTCAGAGGTTTTGATAAATCAGTTTAAAATCTGAAAAATAAGTGTCCCTTAGAATTGATAAAATTTGAGATATGTGATCATTAGTTTTCATGTACATTCTAGGACAATTAGATATGATTATAGTATTCTAACTGTTTATACATACTTGCATATTATAGGGGATGTTTAATGAGAGTTTAAGACTCCAACCAGTAGCTGGAGGGGCTAAGGTAAGTGTAGCTAACTCCATCTCCTCTCAACACCTCAGGACTTGTTAATTTGCATGAGTGATGGTTAAATGGCTTTTCATTTCTTAGGTGTGTCAAGAAGATATGGATTGGCTAGAAATATTGTATAGACACTAAAACTTACATAGACAGGTTGCAACTTTTGCCAATAGTAACATCAGTAAGGTGAATCAACCTCATTTCCACCTCAACATACATCCTTATGTAATACAGTGTAAGGTATAAAATACCACATAAAACACATTCTGACACAAAAACAGCTACTTTATAAGAAATATTGAACCAAGCTGAAAAATACAATGAAGAATGAGGACAAAATAGTAAGATTCTACAGGATAACAGCTGACTCTTCAACAACTGAAGGTCTCTCTCTCTCTTTCTCTCTCTCTCTCTCTCTCTCTCTCTCTCACACACACACACACACACACACAATGGGCTAAATTTTCAAAAAGGAGAAAAATATAAGAAGCAAATACAATTCAAGACTTTACATTGAGTACTAGTTTGGTCAAACCACCTATAATGTTCAATTTTGGGGTCAATTGTTGAGATATTAATGTGATCTGTAATAGCAGAAATTGTTGATCTGAAAAAAAACATAGGTTGTGGAACACCATAACCTCATATTTGTAAAAATTAAAACTGTTTGTTTATATGTGTATCATTACACATATACTCACAGAAATATTCATAAGAAAACTATTTTCTAATCTTTACAACACATGATATTGCTTTGGAAGTAAACAGAAGTGTTATTTCAAAAATATCAAGTTTCCAGTAAGCCTAATAGTCCACACCCTTTAGTATGACAGCCCAGGCCTAGGATTATGAAAGAGACACATGTGGGCATTAGATCATAGGATTTACTCATTTCTGTCTTCAATTCTGTTGCTATAATACGATCTCATCTTCCTCGAGTGAATCTTTATGTAAGATGCAGTCGGCATCAGAGAAGAAAAAGAGCTGGGACTTCATTGAATTGACAGAACAGGTTGTACAACTGTTTTGTGTCTGCTTGCTGATAAATACCTGCATAAGTGGAAGAATTAGGGCTGAGGCTTGCTTCCATTGTAATATTCCATTAATAATGAGACTGTGGGGGAGGTGATACCTAGTGTTCTCCTACCTCTGACTAATGGAAGCTAGGGGCACCAAACAAAAAGAACTGGATAATTGCAAACCCCAAATTGCCAAGTTCAGTTTGTCTCTGCCTGCTATTATCCTAGAAAATGGACTGTCAGTGGGAACATATTACAAAGTCATGAGTATAATTATTATATAGAATATGAAAGCAGAATTTGGCAGACAAGATAATTATGTGAACTTGAAAAGCTCGTGAATTTTCTATTTGATCAATTATGGTGGTGTCTGTCAGATAGCTTCATTGTGAAGACATATTTTTCCTTCTATAATTATTAAGTAATCAATGGGTAATAATTAGAACTAGGTGTGACCCAATAGTTTTGATTTTCTTCCAGAGTACATAAGGCACTGAGGTTGTAAAATAGTGGTTTTCTATAATTCCCTCCATTTTATTAGCTGATATTCTTTTGTAGTAAGGAGCTTTCAATCCAAATACTACTCATGCCAAGCCCTGTTGAACCTCTGAGATTGGCCATTAGGATCCATCATATTATTGAGTGCTATCTGATTAAGGAGAAAGTGAGATGGGAAGAAGGTAAACAAATAAAGAGGTTCAAATATATGGTGATGGATGGAAACTAGACTTTTGGTGGTGCTCATAATATCATAGTACATAATGAAACATACATAATGTTATAAGCCAATGTTACCTAATAAAATCTTTAATTTGTATTTCCCTGATTATAACTGATGTTGAACACTTTTTCATATGCCTGTTGGATATTTGCATTTCTTCTTTGAAGAAGTGTCTTTCAAGTTCTTCTGTCCATTTTGTGACTAATTTAGTTACTTTGTTTTTGCTGAGTTGTGTGAGAGTTTTGTAGATCTTTGTGATCAGTCCCTTATCATTTGTATGGAGTGCACAAATGATAAGTGCACAAACTTTCTCCCAGTCAGTGGGGTATCTCTTTGTTTAGGCTAATGTCTCCTTTGCTGTACAGAAGCTCTTTAATTTGATGTAATTCCAGCTGTTTATCAAATCCTTCGATTTAGGTGATTATTTTTAAAGATGTTACTGATATGTATGTCATGTAGTATTTTGCTTATATTTTCTTCTACATATTTTATATTTTCAGGTCTTACATCTAATTATTTAATCTATTTTGAGTTGGTTTTTATACACCATGTGAGGCAGCAGTCTAGCTTCATTCTTTTACATGTAGCAGTCCAGTTTTCTCAGCACCATTTAGTGAACAAACTGTCTTTGTTCCTTTGCATATTCTTTGCTCCTTTGTCAAATACTAGTTGCTCATAAGTCTGTGTGTTCATTTCTGGGCTTTCTACTCAATTCTATTGTTCTGGGTGTCTATTTTTGTTCCAGTATCATGTAGTTTAATTTTTCTGGCTTTGTAGTATAGTTTTAAGTCTGGAGTATGACACCTCCATTCTCCCTTTTTTAGGCAGGAGAGCTTTGTGCCGTTCAAGATTTCTTATGGTTCCATATGAATTTCATCAATATTTGTTCCATTTTTTGAAGAATGTCATTGAAATTTTTTATTGGAATAGCATTCAATCTGTACATTTCTTTTGGTAGGATGGCCATTTTGATAATGTTAATTCATCTAATCCATGAGCAGGGTATGTATTTCCATTTCTTTTTGTCTTCTAGCAATGTTTTATAATTCTCGATGGAATATTATTCAGCAATCAAAAAGGAAAATCCATGCCCTTTACAGCAATATGGATGGAGTTGAAAGGGATTATGTTCAATGAAATAAGCCAGAAAGAAAAAAAAATATTGGATGGTTTCACTTATAGGAGGAATGTAGAGGAAGCAAGAAAGGAATTAGGGGAAAAAGAAGTAACTATAATAAAGTAAAAATAAAAACCATCAGGAAACTATAGATCAGAGACATTCTGTGGGGGAGTAGGAGGGAAAAAGATAAGGATAGGAGTGGGAAGAGCACAAGGGATATGATGATGGTGCACAGGTGAATTGCTGGTGGGAATCTCATGGGGAAATCATACTTTGTACAAAAACACTGTACAAAAATGAAGGATAGTGTAATGAAGATATTAAGAAATAAAATAATTTAAAAAAGGAATAAAAATATTTTTAAAAAGAGGTTTGCTTATTCTAATCATTTCCTTTGAATTTTCATTTATTATAAGTGCTATAATCAAGTATGGTATTTATTAGCATTCAAATTACTCCAAGAATACTGACAATCTTTTCATTTTTAAAATTAGTTTCTTGAAATAACACTGATTTACAACACTGTGCATGTTACAGGGGTATAGGCTGATTCCTCAACAAATAAATGTATGTTCTTACACCACACACAAACCAAAGAACCAATAATTTTCTTTTCTTCTGTAGCATCAATTGTATTATCAGGTTTCTAGGATTTGTTTTTATTTGCTCCTTTTTTTTTTGTAGATTCCACAAGTGAAATTATCCAGTATTTGTATTTCTCTGAATTATATCACTAAGCGTAGTCCCTACCAGTTCCATACATCTTTTAGCAAATGGCAAGATTTCATATATTTTTATAAATGAGCAGTATTCTATATCTTTCTATATACAAAACATATGTGTATATATATATGCTGATATTATATATAGTACATTTACATAATTCATACATATAACTATATAGATATATGCCACAACTTCTTAATTGACTTATCTATGCTACAGCACTTGATTCCCCCTTAGTTTAATTATTGTAAATAGTATCGAAATAAACATAGGCGTGTATAGATCCCTTCAAATTAGTGGTTTTGTATTCCTCAGGAGTGGAAATGCTGGATCACATGGTAGACATATATTTTATGTTATGAGAAAATGCCATACTATTTTCCATAGAGGCTGGACTATGCCAATCAACAGTGTACAAGGGTTCTTTTTCTCCACATCTTTGCCCTTACTTGTTTCTGGATTTATTTACAAAGGCCATTCTCACAGTGGTATCTCACTGTGGTTCTGACTTCACTTCCCTCATAGTAAATGATGACAAGCACTTTTTCAAGTGCCTGTTGGTCATCTGTGTGTCTTTCTTGGAGAAGTATGTATTTGGATCTTCTGCCCACTTTTTCATTAGGTTGTTTTCCTTTTGTTCAGTTCTATGAGTTACTTATAGATTTTGGATACTAGCTGACAGTTGTATGATTTGCAAATCTTTTCTCCCATTCAGTAGTGTCTTTTTGTTTTAATATTTTCTTTTTTCTGTGCATAGCTGTCTAATCTGATATAGTTCATTTCATCTATTTTGTCTTTTGTCTCACTTTGACATTGTAGCAGAGTCCCAAAAGACAATTCTGAGGCCAATGTAGTGAAGTATATTGCCTGCTTTCTTCTTTTATGGTTTCTAGCCTAGAATCCAGGTTAGATTTATTTTGAATTCATTTTTGCACATGGTGTGAGATAATCTAATTTCACTATTTACACGTGGCTGTCCAATTCTCACACCTTTACTAGAGACTTTTATTTCTCCATTATATATTCTTTTTTCCTTTGTTATAAAAACTGTCTGTATAGTGTTAGTTTGTTTCTGGGCTCTAGAAATTCATTCCATGGATCTGCTCATGTATTTTTATTCTTATGCCTCTTTATTACGATTGCTTTATAGTATACTGTAAATCTAAGAGTATAATACTTCTATTCTCCTTTTCCTCAGAATTAATGGGGCTATTCTGGTTTTTGGTGGTTTCATACAAATTTTAGTAATATCTGTTCTATTTTCCTGAAGAAACCTATTGGAATTTTCATAGGAATTTCACTGAATGACCAATTTAACAATGTCAACTTTCCCAACTGACAAGCATAAGTTATATGTTCATGTCACTGAATATCCTTTTCATACTTAAGAAAAAAAAAGTCTTCTATAAGAATGGAAATCATAACATACTTGGAAGCAAAGATGGGCAAAATACTACATGATATACACCTCAGCTATGTCTTTAAAGATACAATACCCAATGCAATGATAGTGAAGGCAAGGATAAATAAATGGGACTACATCAAGTTAAAGAGCTTCTGTACAGAAAAAGAGACATTACAAAAAACAAACAGACATTCCACTGATTGGGAAAAAATTTTCTCACACAATACTAGTGATAAAGGATTGAAGAGGAAAATATACAAAGAACTGATGAAACTCAACAAGAATCAAGTGAACAACCCCAACAAAAAATGGGCAGGAGAGCTAAAAAGACATTTCTCCAAAGAGGAAATGCAGATGGCCAACAATCATATGAAAAAAGGTTCAACATCACTTGTAATAAGGGAGATTCAAATTAAAACCAAAATGAGAAACCACCTCACCCCAGTGAGAATGGCACATCTTCAAACAACTAGCAACAACAAATGTTGGCGAGCATGTGGAAAAAAAGGAACTCTCCTGAACTGCTGGTGGGAATGCAAACTAGTACTACCACTATGAACAGCTGTTTGGAGGTTTCTCAAAAGGCTGAGAATAGAGCTTCCATATGACCCAGCAATCCCACTCCTAGGTATCTACTCAAAAGACACAAAAACACTGATTCAAAAAGATACCTGCACCCCCATATTTATTGCTGCTTTATTTATAATTGGAAAGACATGGAAGCAGCCCAAATGCGCAAAAGTAGATGACTGGATTAAAAAAATGTGGTACATATACACAATGGAATATCACTCAGCAATCAAAAAAGATAAACTCATGCCTTTTGCAGCAACATGGCTGGAGCTGAAAGGGATCATGCTTAGTGAAATGAGCCAGAAAGAAAAAGAAAAATACTGGATGGTTTCCCTCATAGCAGGAGCATAAAGGAAAAGGACCAGGGGAAAAATAATAATAATGAACAATTATATACCACAGACATTTCATGGGGGTATAGTGGGGAATAGGATAAAAAATGGGAGCAGAGTAGTGGAGTGCACTGGCCTATGATGATGGCACACAGGTGAACTGGTGATGGGGAGTCCATGGGGGTTACAATTGAGATGGAAAAAGGCACAAAATGATGCAAAAATAAGCTATTATAACTAAAAAAAAATAAAAACAAAAAAAGGGAAACAAGTCTTCTAGGTTTATTGTACAGGTCTCCCACCTCCTTTGTTAAGTTCCTTTGTTAGGAACTTTTTTGATGTAAAAGTAAATGGTATTGTTTTCTTGATTTGTATCTCTTCTAGTTTATGGTTTGCATATAGGAAGGTAACACAATTTAGTATAATGATGCACCATGAAGTCATTCATTGTTTTTAGTAAGTTTTATAGTAGAATTTTTCAGCTTTTCTATTAATATTATGTCAACTACAAACAGTGAAAGTTTTTCCTTCTTTAACCACTTAGATACCACTTACTGCTATTGCCTAACTTGCTGTACCTGATACCGTCAAAGCTATGTTAAAGAGTAGTAGTGAGAGAGTGGGAATACGTGTCATGTACCTGATAACAGAGGGAGAAAATTGAGTTTTTCACCATTGGGTTTGGCACGTATGGCCTTTAATATATCAATGTATATTCCTTCCATCTTCATTTTACTAAGAATGGATGCTGGATTTTGTCAAATGCTTTCTCTGCATCTGTTGTGATGGTCATATTTATTTCAGCCTTTATATCTATGGTTGAAGTGATAAATGACATTAATAGATTTGCATGTGTTAAATCACTGTGCATCCCTGAAATATATCTCATTTGGTTATGGTGTATGGTAATTTGAATGTTCTTTGAATACCATTTGCTAAAACTTTTGTGAAATATTTACATCTGTGATCATAAAGAATATTGGTTTGTACGCTTTTCTGGGATATCCGTATCTGCTTCTGGATAGTGTTAGTTTCCTATAATGTGTCTGCATATTAAAAAAATGTGTCTGTATGTGTTACCCCATTTTTAGGTTTTTAAAAAGAGTTCGAAAAATATCAGTATTAGTTTGTCTCTGAAGGTTTGTTAGAATCCCATAGTAAAACAACCTGGTCCTGGGTTTTAATTTTTGGGAGTTTTTTGATTACTGTTTCAATTTCCTTGCTTATATATAAATTGGCCTGTTAAAATTTTCTATTTTTCTCTGATTCTTTCATGTGGGGTTGTATGATTCTAAGAATTTGTCAGTTTCTTCTAGATTCCCCAATTTGTTTGTATAAAGATGTGCATAATACTCTCATGATCCTGTGTTTCTGTTGTAACTTCTAGTCTTTTATTTCTTAATCTGTTTACTGGAATTTTCTCTTTCTAAGGAGTCTAGCCAAAGTTTTACCTATTTTATTTATATTCCTCAAAGAAAAAATCAGCTTTTTCTTCCATTTATGTTTTGGATTGTCTTTTTGATTGCTAGTTCATTTAGTTTATCTCTATTCTGTATCATCCCCTTCCTTCTACTGACAATATATTTTTTTTAGATTGTAAAAGTATATGTTAAAATTATTGAGTACTTTGGATTGCTATATACATTCTCTTAGTACAGCTTTTTCTGTATCCTATAGGTTCTGGCAGAGTTGGTAGCTTCTACCTCATTTGGTTTATCTCCAGGCATTTTTTAAAATTTCTTCACTGATTTACTCTTTAACCCAAGAGAAATTCATTGTTGTTTGGTTTCCACACATTAAAGGTATTTACTGCTTTATTTTTCTAGTTGATTTCTGGTTTGATATCACTGTGATCAGAGAAAAAGGTTGATATTCAATTTTCTTGGACATATTGGCAGTTATTTCAGGACCAAACTGTGGTCTATCCTGGAGAACTTAGATTGATAAATGTTACGTCAGTGGGTTGTATTTATCCCTTAATCACTAACTAATGTCCATCCTTATCCCATTACCTTTTATAGCTAGAAGTATGTTTTATCTGATAAAACTATGGCATTCTGTGCCATTTTAAGTAAATCACTTGTTTGCAGGGTTATTTTACAGCCTTTTATTTTAAACCTATATTTACCTTTGGACCTCAAATGGTCCTTCTGGAGAAAGGAGAAAGTTGGATTTTGTTTTCTGATGCAACTAGATACTGTATGCCCTTTGATTTGTGAGTTCAGCCCAGTGACATCAAAAGAATTTAACTGATATAACTTTATAGCCATTTTACTATTTGAAAGCTAGCTTTTGCATGTTATTTCAATTCCATTTTTTTTCTTTTTTTTTCTATTTTTGTCCTGAAGCTATCATGTGCTTTATATAGAAAGTACTATACTTATAACCTATCATAAATTTAAAGCATTTTAATCTCGACATCCTCATGTCAGACTCCAATTTTACTGTCTTCCCCTCTGTATTTTTTTCCAGTCTTGTAACTTCAAAGTGACTTAAAAAAAAAAATGTAACAGTTCATTTAATACATCTTGCAAAGCATGTTTGTTGAAAGAGATCAATGCCTTCAACTGTTGTTTATTGGCAAAACTTTTTATTACTTTTTCAATCTTAAATGTTAGCCTAGCTTGATAGAGAATTGTGGTTGTAAATATTTTCCTTTATGCACAATGAAAATGTCATGCTATCCGCTTCTGGCCTGTAAAGCTGATGAGAAATCAGCTAATAGTATTATAGGGGTTCCCTTATATGTGACTCATTGGCTGCTTTAAGGATTCTCTTGTTATGTATATTTTTTTCCATTTTAATTATAATGTGTCTTGGTGCTTGTTTGGGTGATGTACATACTTATTTTTACAGACCTCTTTTGTGTTTCTCAGACCTAAATATCTGTTTCCATCCCTACTTTTGGTGATGTTTCAGCTATTACTTCTTCAAATAGTCTCTACCAATTTCTCATTCCTAACCATTCTAAAACTTGTACAATGTGAATATTGTTCTCCTTGCTGCTGTCTCATATGTTCCTAATGTTGTTTCTTTTTCCTGTTTTTTTTTTTTTTTTTAATGATGATTTCCACTAACCTATTCTCTACTTCACTGATACTTTCCTCAACCAGCAGTCTAATTTCAGTGAGTCACTCTAGGGTATTTTTCATTTCAGCTCTTCCTGTACTTATTTCTGTGATTTGTTTATAGCATTTTTGTTTTTTTTTCCCTGTCTTTGTGTTTTCTATTTTATTAATCCATTGCTCTCCAAATTTCAGTAACTCTCATTAAGACTGTTATTTTGAAGTCTTCTTTTGATGTTCTGCATTAGAATTTCTTTTTGTATGTTTTGTGTTCCTCTATTTATTTATTATTTTGATGCTCTGTGATCACTTCTATGCATTGAGCTATACTGCTTTTCTTCTAAGTCCTGTTGTGATCATCATAATCTTGCTTTAGAAGTACAGGCCAAGAGAGCTGGTCTTTTTGTTATTATATTATTTGAAAACTTGTCAACAACCATGACTGGGGTTCAAGAGGCAGTACAGGATTATGGTCTAAGAGCCTTGCCTATAGGACGTGGACTGGTTATGTGTGGGATATAGAAGTTGGTACAGTTGCTTGCCAAGGTAAAAGCCTTCCTTGGGTTACAACTACATGAGATGAGGGATGTGGAATCACTGTATGTTCAAAACTAATGAACGCAGGTCACTGGTGTTCTCCCAGCAGCAACAACCTTCAACTGACACTTCAGCTGCAGCTTAGCTCAGGTTTTGCTGGAAGTGTCTTTTCTCTGAGACTCTGGCATAAGCAGAGTGGCCATAAATGGGTGGGCTTGAGGCAAAGGCAGGTACTGTGAAAAATTTCAGATTGCAAATAGTTAGGGTGTCCACGTGCCTGCCAATACCCATGAAGGAAGGGCTGTTGCTTATTGTGTCAGCAAGGGTCTGAGGTGAGTGGCTGAACTCTTTCCCAGAGCTCACCTGACCATAGTGAACTAGAGCCGAGGAGAAGTAGGAAGGGATGGTATAGTCCATAGAGGCTGTGCTTGGTCACTAGGAATATGCTACTGTGTTGTCGTTAGTGATAAGTTGACACAAGATCCATGTGATTATTAAGCGGTTTTCTAGATATATATGAGATACTTTCCTGACTCAGCTTATGCCACCATTTTTTCTGGGTGTGTACTCTGGAACCCTGTCCGCCTTTTAAAGGAATTCCTTGTGACAAGCATTTGTGCCCTTATGCAATAACCCTATCAATGTTTCAACTCTTTGTTTACACTGGTACACTTCATCCAAGGCCTACCTTGTATGTTTTTTTATCCTATACCTGGAATTAGCCATTCCTCTAATAGCTAATTAAAGCATAACTGTTGAGAAGGTAATGTAATTTTGAAATTAATATCTGGGCATTACATCTGTCCATTGTTCTTTTGGGTAAATGACTTTCAAGATTGGGTTTTGGGTAAATTCACTTCAATTTTTTTGTTTGTTTGTTTTTAAATCAAGGTAACATTAGTTTGCAACACTGTATAGGCCCCAGGAGAACATTTGCCCCCTTCAATAAATGCATATGTCTAGAAACTATTACCAAAATATCCAACAAATATCAACCACCGCCAGCTGGCCCCCTCCACCCCTCTACACTTCCCCATATCCATTCTAATTACTGCCATTCTGCTGTGAGAGTCTAATGATTTACTTTTTTTTTAAAGATTTATTTAGTTATGCATACAGAACTGGGGTATAGGCCAGAGATGCGGAGGGTGAAAGGCTTCACCAGAGACAGAGAGGGGAGCAGAACAGGCAGATAGAGGATGTACACTGCTGAGGGGAGCAGCGGGCGGGTCAGGAGAGGTCTGCCGCGCCATGTGGTCACCTCCCGGGGCAGGTGGGAATCAATCTCATGCGGAAGCGGCTTAAGCTTCTTAGTGCTGTGCTTTAACCCGCTGCAACCACCAGGGAGGGCCCATAATGATTTACTTTTAATAATTCAATTGCAGTTTTTCTTTATATTTTGCAAATGAGTGGAACCCTACAACATTTGGTTTTTCTTCTTGTATCTAATTTCACTTCGCATAATCTCCCTAAGGTTCATATATACTTGTCAAATGGCAAGATTTTTATCTTCTTTTATGGCTAGGTAGTTCTCCATTAAGGACATACAGCCCATCATCTTTAGCCTTACCCATATTTTTTTCCTTATCTGGGCTACTGTCAATACTGCTGATCAATGAACATGGGTGTGTGCATATCTTTTAAAATTAGTATTTTCCCATTTTGGGGGGAAACATTTGAGAAATGTCAATGTTTTTTCCATGGTGGCTAAACCAATTTACATTCCCACCAACATGTAATGTAAAAAGGGCTTTATTTTCATATCCTTGTCAATACTCATTATTTTTTAATGTTTTTTTTAAAGATTTATTTATTTATTCATACAGAACTGGGATACAGGCCAGAGGCTCAGGGGCGGTGAGAGGCTTCACCAGAGACAGAGTGGGGAGCAGAACAGGCAGATCGACGAAGTACACTGCTGAGGGGAGCAGCGGGCGGGTCAGGAGAGGTCTGGCTCGCCATGTGGTCTCCTCCGGGGCAGGCAGCAGGCGGGAATCGAACTCATGCGGAAGTGGCCTCAGATTCTCAGTGCTGTGCTTTAACCCGCTGCGCCACCAGGGAGGGCCTATTTTTTAGTTTTATAGGCTTAAGTCAACAGTCTCTCAGATGTATTATGAAACCACATCCACTACCAAAGTCCCAGTGACCCTCTCCCATTTGGCTACCATTTTACTATTTTTAATTTATGTTTTCCCACCACTATCTTATACCATATTGACCCTTTATTGCTCCCTTTCTCTCTTAATTGTAGAACCTCACTTCTTTTGTTACTGTCCATTAGTTTTAATGATTATATTACTTTGTCAAACTGAGTGCTATGTAAAGGTCCAACACTTGCCTTTGTCTGACTTGCCTTATTATACATAATTCTCTCAAAGTAGTTTCATTTGTTCATTGAACGTCCCTTTACTTGCATGTAACATTTTCTTGACCCAGTCCTCTATCAGTGAAGACAATATTTGTTTCCCTGTTCTAGCTGTAACACATAATGCTTCAATAAACAATGTAAAGCATATATCTAATAATTTTTGAATTGAGGCATTTAAATTCATTAGATAGAGGCCCAGAGTGGTACTGCATGGTTAAAAAGCTATTACCATTTTCAGTTTTTTAAAAGTCAATCCAGATCACTTTCCAAAATGATAGCACCAGTTACTCCCACCAACAGTAAAACACTGTTGCCATTTCCCCTTAAGCACTACAGATCATTTTGTTGGAAGACTTTTTGATTTATAACATTCTCACAGGTGTGAGCTGATATCTCATTGTGGTACTGACCTGAATCTCCCTTATTAAAAATGATGACGAACATTGTTTCATGTACTTACTGGCTTTCAGGATATCATATTTGGTAAATTGTTCAGATTTGCTGCCAATTCTTAATTGAATTGTTTGACTATTTTGTTGAAATGCGTAATATTTTAGTATTTCAAAAGTTATTTTGATTTGAGGCAATATCAATTATTTATTTTTGCTTTTATTTCCCTTGTCATAGGAGTCTAGATGACAAAAACACCTCTATTACTGATGTCATGAAAAGTATTACCAATGTTATCTCCTATATATATTATTTTGTGGGTTTTAATCGATTTAGAATTTATTTTTGACATGGAGTTAGAAAGTGATCCAATTTCACCCTGTTTCACGTGATCTTAATATTTTCCCACAAAGAGACTGTACTTTCTTGATTGTATGATCATGGCTTCTTAATCAAGGGTTAAATTTTGATTTATAGTAATATCGCTTTCTGGACTTTTGTTTCTGTTTCATTGATTATCGAGTCTATTCTTGTTCCAATACCATAATTTGTCCTAATAGCATATGGGGGCCCTTTCTGGTCACACAATGGGTTAAATCACAGCACTATGGAGCTATTTACAGCCACTGCAGCAGGAGTTCCATCTGGCGATCTGACTGGGGAGGTGACCCATATAGTGTGGCAGAACTCTCCTGACCTGCTCACTGCTCCCCCTCAGCAATGTATTTCAGTACATTTGCCTGTTCTACTCCCCAATTTCTCTGAAACCTCTCACCCCCAGATCTCTGGCTATACCCCAATTCTGTATGCATAAATAAATAAATCTTTTAAAAAAGTTAGAATTCACCTGTAAAGCTTTTTCCTCCTGAATTTTGGTATTAGGAATACTTTTCACTCTTATTTTAATCTTTATAATTATGATTGGTTTGTTGAGCTCTTTAGTTTCTTCATTGTTTATTCCTGGAAAAATCTGTTCTACATGTTTCCATTTCTTCAAGGTTATAGAATATACTGGCATATTATTGCTCAGAGTAATTTCTTATGATCCTTTGAGTTTCTACGCAATGTGTAGTAATTTCTCCTTTCCATTCCAAATTTTGTTACTATTTTCTCTCTTGCTAGCCATGGTAGAGGTTTATCAATTTTGTTTATTTTCTTTAGCAACTGCCTCTTAAATTAACTGATCTTTTATGTGGTCTTTTCAATTTCGATTTTATTTATTTCAATTCATTTCCTTTGTTCTACTAACTTTAAGTATTATTTATTTCTCTTAATCAAGTTGCTTTAGGTGTAATATTTACTTGTTCATTTGGGATTTTTCTTGCTTCTTTATGCAGGCCTACATTGCAACTACTTTTCCTCCTAGGTTTGTTTTTGCTGTATCTCATGAAAATGAAAAGCTTCCTTCCTATTCATTAGTCACAAAGTATTGATTCCATTTCTATTTTAACTTCCTCTTCAGTCTACTAGCTATCAAGCAACTTGCATTTATTTACTCTGCATGTATTTAAGTTTTTCCACAGGTTTTCTTTTTTAAAAGTTGTTTTCTAGCTTTATAGAATTATGGTCAGAAGGAATACTTGGTATGATTTCAATCTTACATATTTTATTGACAACTGACTTTGGTCTCACTATATGGCCTAGTCTTGAGAATGTTCCAGTACATTTGAAAAGAGTGTGTATGCAGCTGTGACTGGATTAAAAAGATGTGGCACATATACACAATGGAATACTCAGCAATCAAAAAAGATAAACTCATGCCATTTGCAGCAACATGGATGGAGCTGAAAGGGATCATGCTTAGTGAAATAAGCCAGAAAGAAAAAGAAAAATATTGAAAGGTTTCACTCATAGCAGAAGTGTAAAGGATCAGGGGGAGGGAGGTAAGAGAGAGAGAGAAAAACAAATATAAGAGAGTAAAAATGAAACAATGAACAGCTATAAGCCAGAGACATTTTATGCGGTGGAAGGGGGAATGGGATCTGAACTGGGGTGGAAATAGTGCACTGGACTGTGGTGCTGGCACACAGGTGAACTGGTGGTGGAAAGCCGATGGGGATTACAACTGAGATGAAAAAATGCACAAAATGAAGAATGATGTAAAAAATATATAATAATAATAAACATTGAAAAAAGGAATTATTTTGTTGTTATCACTACATCACTATCTCTTTTTAGTTCTTGTAATCATTATATTATGTGACTTTATGCTGTATCTTTTAGTATCATTTTCTTCGGCTCCCAATCATATTGCATTCCCTACTACCTCTTTGAATTGAAAAATCTATGTTATCTGTTGTAACTGTTAAGTGTTCATAACATTTTTTTTTAATGGTTTGCTTAGGCTAATCTTCCAGCATTTAGCCATAAGTCTGCATTCATCTTTGGTGGTGAGATGAGTTTCCTGTAAAGAGCAGGATGTTGGACTTTTTTTGATATCCATTCAAACACTATATACTTCTGAATTAGTGAATTCAGGCTATTTATATTTTTAATTTTTAAAAATATATTTATTACACCATCCTTTATTTTTTGTATGATGTATAAATTCACCATGAAATTCCCACTACCAATTCATCTATGAAACATCAACATAGTCCCTTGTGCTCTTTCCATTCCTGTCCTGATCCTTCTTCCTACTTCTTCCCTACAGAATGTCTCTGATCTAGAGTTGCTTCATGATTTTGATTTTTATATAATTATAGTTACTTCTTTTTCTGATTCTTTATTTGTTACTATACATTCCTCCTGTAAGTGGATTTTTTCATTTTCATTCTGGCTTATTTCACTGAGCATAATCCCTTCCAGTTCCATCAATATTGTTGCAAACGGCATGAGTTTATCCCTTTTGATTGCGGAATAGTATTCCATTGTGTAAATATACCACATCTTTTTTATCCAGTCATCTATTTTTGGGATTCTGAGTTGCTTCCATAGCTTACCTATTATAAATTGTGCTGCAATAAACATAAGGATGCAGATGTCCTTTTGAATTAATGTTTTTGTTTCCTTTGGGTAGAGTCCTAGGAGTAGAATTGCTGGACCATATTGAACTCCAATTTTAGTAATTTGAGGAACCCTCACACAGTTTTTCATAGTGGTTGTACCAGTATGCATTCCCACCAGAAGTGTAGGTGACTTCCTTTATCCTCTATATCCTCGGCAACATTTGTTCTTGCTAGTTTTTTTTTTTTAAATGTGCCATTCTCACTGGTGTAAGGTGATATCTCATTGTGGTTTTTATTTGCATTTCCCTAATTTACAGATTCAGTGCTATTCTAATAAAAATTTCAATGACATTCCTTAAAGAAATAGAACAAATATTGATGAAATTCATATGGAGCCCCCAGAAACCTCAAATAGTCAAAGCCCTCCTGACTAAAAAGAAGGGGAATGGAGTCATTACACTTCCAGACTTCAAAGTATACTATAAAGCCATAATATTTAAAACCACATGGTACTGGAACAAAGACTTACCAGAAAATAATCTTTGACAAAGGAGCAAAGAATATGCAGTGGAACAAAGACCATTTGCTCATTAAATGTTGCTGGGAAAACTGGACCCCTACATGCAAAAGAATGAAGCTAGACTACTGCCTCACCTGATGCACACACACACACACACAAACTCCAAATAGTTTAAAGAATTGGACATAAAACCTCAAATCAAGCTATTTATTTATTTATTTAGACTTATTTATTTATGCTTACAGGCCAGAGGTGTGGTGGGTGAGAGACAGAGATAGAGTGGGGAGCAGAATGGGCAGACTGACAAAGTACACTGTTGATGGGGGCAGTGGGTTAGACAGGAAAGGTCTGCCACATCATGTGGGTCAGCTCCCTGGCAGGGGATCAAACTCGTTCTGCAGTGGCTTTGGAGAGCTTTATAATGTGGTGCTTTAACCCACTGAGCCACCAGGGAGAGCCCTAAGCTATTTATTTTTAAGGTAATTATTGATTCATAAGTGCTTGCCATTTTGTTATTATAAACATTAATTGAACTTCATCTTAGTTTTTAATATTTTAATTTAAACCCATTTATTATTGCCTCATGTGTTACCTCCATTGGTAATTTTTTAAATATTTTGCTGAAGTTAGTTATGATGGACTATTTTTGCATCCTGTTGGACACTCTGATATCAAACTTGTTATGATGGGTGGCACATTCACTGTTACCCTCCTTCAAATTGTGTACGTGTTTATTAAGTCTGTTTTTGTTGCTTAAGAACTTCTTTCATATCTGCTTTATAACTGATTTTTAAAAAATTTTTGCTTTTCACTGAAGCTCGCCACCCTTCCTTCTATCCTGAATGGTAATTTTACAGGGTAAAATATCCTATGCCCTAAGTTTTTTCACTGGATACTCTTAATATTTTCATTTTCTTCTTATAAGTAAAATTTTCCTCCAAAAATCTGTGAACGCAACAGAAATTCTTTTATTGGTTACACTACTGTCTCTGAATATTTTTAATATTCTATTCTCATCAGCTTTCAGCAGTTGTCTTGGAGAATTTTGTTTTTGTATTTTATTTGGACATCTTACATCAAGATCTTGTTTGTTTAGAAGGATCAGAGAAATAAAAAACAAAACTAGCAGGCAAATAATCGATCAGAGACATACAGCAGGGAACGTCAAAACAGGGGAGGGCAGAGACAAGGGACTATGTTGATGAATCATGGGTGGGTAATGGGAGGTGCATGGGGATTACACCTAAAGGGAGAAATCAAAAATTGTACAATGATGCAAGAAAACAAACATAAAAAATATATAGATAATGATAAGAAAACAAATTATTAAGTGCTGCTATTAATTATGCATGTACTTTACATACAAATTTTCTAGTAATTAGGCAGCATAATAACTACAATGTTATCACATTTTAAGAGGTTGGATATAAAGTCCCACAACTAGCATTAGGGGCTGAATTAGAGATGAATTTCACTGACTTTCTTGGAAAATCTCATAGATAAATATGCAAAATCTGATTATTGAAAGCACCAGGCATATAATGTTAGTGTCCGTGCACAACAGATATGTCCTGTAGAGTTGTGTATGAGAACTGAGGATAATTATGCATGGTTTATGTGAAATAAAATTAATGTGGTCCCTGTGTCTGTCTTCATTTACTTGAATTCAATCTGCTAGTTTTCACTTAAAAAAAATAATGTAAGGGAACCAAATAAGAGATGAGGAGAAAAATAATAATAATAAATAAAAATAAAAACAAAAATCAGCAGGCAACTAGAAATCAGAGATATTCTGCAAGGGAGTGTAAGGGAGACTGATCAGAAAAGGGGAGGGAAGAGCACAAGGGATCATGATGATGGTGTGCAGGTGAAATGGTGGTGGGAATTCTATGGGGATTATACCTGAGAGGAGAATGCAAGCATTGTACAAAAATAAACAATGATGTAAAAGAGATATAAATAAATTATAAAACAAAATAAATAATAAATAAATCATGGTCTCATATTGTTTTTGTTCAGTGCTATATTGAAAGCAGTGGTGAAAATGAAATCCTTGTCTTCTTCCAGAACTGTTCTGTGAATGCTGGGCATCCCCCAACAAAAGAAAGTTTTATTCCTAAAAAAACAAATAAGTAAAACACTAAATAATTAATACTCTGTGGAATGTTTAGGATGTTTATGGTTCTCTCTATGCATTATAATATCATCTGCAAATAGTGATAGTTTTATTTCTTCTTTCCCTACTTTGATTTTTGTGTTCCTCTCTTGCCTGGTAGTTCTAGTTAGGGCTTCCAGTAATATATTGAAAGCAGTGGTGAGAATAGACATTCCTGCCTTATTCCAGATCTTAATGAGAAGGCATTCAGTTTTTTACAGTAAGAAAGATGTTAGTTGTGGGTTTGTCATATGTGGTTTTTATTATACTAAGATACATCGATTTCTTCCTAGTTCTTGAGAAAGTCTTCATCCCAAATGGGTATTGAACTTTGTTAAATGCTTTCTCACCATCTATTGACATGATCATATGGTGTTTTTTTCTTTGTTGATGGGTTGCATTAAATTAATTAATACTAATATTACTACCTTGCACCATACACAACACCAATTCAAAATGGATTAAAGAACTAGACATAATGGCCCTCCCTGGTGGCGAAGCAGGTTAAAGCACAGCACTAAGAAGCTAAAGTCACTTCAGCATGAGTTTGATTCCCGCTTGCCCTGAAGGTGATGCACATGGTGTGGCAAACCACTCCTGACCCGCCCGCTACTCCCCTCAGCAGTGTACTTCGTCAGTCGGCCTGTTCTGCTCCCCACTCTGTCTCTGGTGAATCTCTCACTTCCCCTACACCTCTGGCCTGTACCCTAGCTCTGTATGCATAAATAAATAAATCTTTAAAAAAAAAAAAGAACTAGACATAAAACCCGAAATCATAAAATATATAGAAGAAAATACTGGCAAAAAAAACTACATGACATACTCCTCAGTAACATCACCCAAAGCAAGGATAGTGAAGGAAAGGATTAAAAAGTTGGGACTACATCAAGATAAAGAGCTTCTGTACAGCAAGAGACATTACACAAACAGACATTCCACTGATTGGTAGAAAATTTTTGCACACGATACTAATAATAAAGTACTGATCACAAAGATATACAAAGAGGTGAAGAAACTCAACAAAAATAAAGGGAACAACCCCATCAAATAATGGCCAGAAGAACTAAAAAGAAATTCTCAAAAGAAAAAAAAAAGGCACTTCTCCAAAGAAGAAATGCAGACGGACAACAGGAATATGAAAAAAATGTTCAGCATCACTTGTAAGAAGGGAAATGCAAATCAAAACCACAATGAGATACCATCTCACACCAGTGAGAATGGCACATATTAAAAGAACTAGCAACAAATGCTGGCAAGGATGTGGAAAAAAAGGAACTCTCCTACAGTGCCGGTGGGAATGCAAACTGGCCAATCACTATGGAAAACTGGAGGTTTCTCAAACTGCTAAAACTGGAGCTTCCATATGATCGAGCAATCCCACTTCTAGGTATCTACCCAAAGGACACAAAACATTAATCAAAAGGACATCTGCAACTCTATGTTTATTGCTGTACTATTTGCAATAGGGAAGATGTGGAGTCAACCAAAATGTCCAAAAAGAGATGATTGACTCAAGAAGATGTGGTACATATACTCAATGGAATATTACTCAGCATTCAAAAAAGATAAACTCATGCCATTTGCAGCAACATGGATGGAGCTGGAAGGGATCATGCTTAGTGAAATAAGCCAGAAAGAAAAAGAAAATTACCAGATGGTTTCACTCACAGCAGGAGTATAAGGGATCAGGGGAAAAAAAGCAATTGCAATAAAGTAAAAACTAAAATCAACTAACAACTATAAACCAGAGACATAGAGAAATACTACGGGGGAGGAGAGGGGAACTGGATCAAAGCTAAGACAGGAAAAGCACATGGGACTATGGTGATGGCACATGGGTTAAGTGGTGGTGGGAAGTCCATGGGGGTTAGAACTGAGATGAAAAGATGTACAGAATGAAGAAAGATGTTTTATATACATGTATATATGTATGTATATGTATGTGTGCATATATATATACACACACATACATATATAGAGATGTAATAATTTTTTAAAAAGGAAAAGAAAAATTAATTAAGTAGTTGTTTTTCAGGTGTTGAACCATCCTTGTGCCTCTGTAATAAATCCTACTTAGTCATTTAATGATGTATAATCTTTTAAAAAATAATATTTACTTATATTATGTATACAAGAACTGGGTAACAGGCCAGAGGTGTAGGGGGTGAGAGGATGCACCAGAGACAGAGTGGGGAGCAGAACAGGCAGATGTACTGAGCGGTCTGCTGCGCCATGTAGGTCACCTCCCTGGCCAGGGATCAAACCCTTGCTGCAGTTGACTGTGGACAGCTTCGTAGTGCCATGCTCTAACCCCCTGCACCACCAGGGGAGGGCACATAATCTTTTTGATGCATCGTTGGATTCCATTTGCCAAGATCTTATTGAGGATTTCTGCATCAGTGTTTATTAGCAGTATTGGTCTGTATTTTTTTTTTAATGTGTTATCTTTGTTTGGTTTTGGTATTAGCATAATGTTGGCCTTATAAAATGTATTTGGTATCATTATTTCATTTCATTTCATTATTTCAGAGTTTTTGTATGAGAGGCATTAGTTTGTCGTTGAATGTCTGGTTGAACTCACTTGTGAAACCATCTGGTCCTCCTGGGCTTTTGATTTTGGGGGAAGGGTTTTGATTACTATTTCAATTTCACTGCTTTTAACTGTCTTGAATAAGTTTCCTATTTCTTCTTTGACTCGTTATAGGTGGTTGTAGAATTCTAAGAATTTGTTCATCTCATCTAGATTGCTCAACTTATTTGCAATAAATGTTCATGGTAATATTTATCTTCTAGATTTCTGCTGTGTCAGTTGTAATTTCTCCTCTTTCACTTGTGATCCTATTTTCTCCCTTTTACTCTTTGTGAGCCTTAATAAGGGTTTTCTATTTTATTCATTTTTTCAAAGAGCTCGCTTTTGGTGTAATTGATCATTTGGATTTTCTTTTTTATTTCTGCTTTAATTTTTATTATTTCTATTTCCTCTTTTTTACTGACTTGAAATTTTTTTGCTCTTTTTCTAATTCTTCTAGATGGGAGAATTGTTTCTTTAGGTTATATTTTGCTTATAGACTATGGTGGAGAACTATGGGAGCTTTGGTGGTGGGAAAGCTATGATAACTATGTAAGGGGCCAAATTAATATTTTGAGAATATAGGATTTGTCCTATATTCTCAAAATATTAACAAAGCTGCAAAACATTTTGCTTCATTAGTAACAATAAAAAGATGTTTGGCTTATTTCTCAGTTTGAGAACTTTCCTAGCAATTATTTCTTTGTCTAAAATTTGTATCTTTTTCTTCTTCTGGGATCCCCCATGGTAAGGAAAATATTTCTCTTAGGGTATTCCAAAATCCTCTTACATTATTTTAGTTTTCTTTAATATTTTTTTCTCTTTATTGTTCTTTCTGTGTCTTCTCTGCCAACATATTTCAAGGTCACTAATTCTCTCCATTACTTGTGTTTATCTACTGTTGAGACTACCGTACTTTTTTAGGATGTATTTTTTAGATCCATTAGTTTTTCCTCTAATAATCTCATATTTTGGGGTCTTCATTGTTTATCTGTTTTACATCATCCAGTCTTTTTCTTAATTTAGTAAGCAAAGTTACAACCATTAGCTTAAATTCCTCCTCAAGCATATTCCACAGTTCTTTTAAATGAGACATCTCCAGGGTTTTACTTGCCCCACCACTTGTGATATATGCTTCTCGCTCTAGGTTAGTTTCATGCCCTTTCTACAAAAAGATGGGTACAATGTTAGGTTTTTCATCTAGGATATTAATGTATCTATTATTTCACAAACCGATGCATTTGCAATTGTGCAGAGGGCCGGGGCACTGGCCAATGTAGTGTAATAGGAGTGTATCAAGGCTGTAGGAAATAGAAAGGTCTTCTTCAATGAACATCAAAAGTTTAAATTTCAAACAATGTTGTGGATACCTGGACTGTGTGGTGGGGATCTGTCATAATCTCCTCCCCTAGGCTAACTCTTCAACTAGACTGATAGTACAGCACTTTGCCAGCCTCAAATTCTAGGCTGCGGTTCAAAAATAGTTGTAGTACTGTATGAGGCTATAGCTGATACAGGGGCACAAGTCAGGAATTGTTCTCTTTGCTTTTCTGTATAGAACATAAATCTGGAGAGCTCATCCTGTTTTTAACATCTAGGTGCTTAAAATCTGTTCAATGAGGGCATTCATTTGTCTTGCTTTTGGCCCTGGGCAGGGCTACAATGGATATTTCACACATCATAGCCAGAAGCCTATGCCTTTCTGCAATGTGTTGTGCATAATGTGTGCAATAGTTGTTCTTTGATTTTTCTGTGACTTTTCATTTTGTTTTGCTGCAATCTGTTTGTGAATATGTGGAAAAAGTGAGCCCAAATCTTCACTCCTCTGCCATCCTGACATCCTGCCACCACAGATTATTTCCTGATTTTTTTTTTATTTCTCTATGTTTTGATAATAGTTATTTTAGCAGTAAAACCTCACTATGGTTTTAATTGGCATTTCCAAATGTAAAGTACATCATTTCATTTGTCTGTTAGCTCTCTGTATATCTTCTTTAGTGAAATGCCTATTTAGATGCTCTGCCCAATTTTTAACCAGCTTGTATATTTTTTATCACTGAGTTTTATAAGTTATTTATATATTTTGAACTTTAAGCCTCTGATATATTATTTGCAAATATTGCCTCCCATGCAACAGGTTGTTTCTCATTTTTTATAGGACATGGTTTATTTATTTATGTATTTATGTATGTATGTATTTATGTATGTATGTATGTATGTATGTATGATATATCTATTTAAACATTATTGTTCATTTTATAACAATGTTTACTACCCTCCCTATCCCGTTATCATCATGTTATCACACATTCCTCCCTCCTTCTAGACCCTCCCTGCCCCCCTCCCCTGTAGGATCTCTCTGGTTTATAATTGTTTTTTTGTTTTTGTATTGTTTTGTTGTATTTTGTATTGTAAAACAATCCACTATTTTCCCCCTGCATTATTTGGTTCTCTTAAATTCCTCCTATAAGTAAAACCATTGGATATTTTTTCCCTTCTGACTTATTTCACTGAGCACAATCCCTTCCAGCTCTATTCATATTGCTGCAAATGGCATGAGTTTTTTTTTTTTGATTGCTGAATAGTATCCCATTGTTTGTGTGTGCGTATACACATGCCATATCTTCTTGATCCAATCATCTTGCTGAGAGGAGCAGGTGGGACAGGAGAGGTCTGCCTTGCCGTGTGGGTCACCCTGCCTAGTCCGGAATTGAACTCGTGTTACAGTGGCTACAACAGCTTCATAGTGCTGTCTTTAACCTGTTGTACAACCAGGGAGGGCCCTGCTTTTCATTTTAATGACGGTTCACCTGTGCAGAAGTCTTTTGGTTTGATATAGTCCCACTCATTTATATTCCCCTTGATTTCTCTTGTTTGAGATGAATCCACAAGATTCACACTCAGTGGTGCTGAGCTTTAACTTGGCTATGAGTTTGTCATTTGTGGCCTTTATTGCCATTAGATTTGTCCCTACTATATATATTTTCTTGAAAGCTTTCATCATAAATGTATGCTGAATGTTACTGAATACATTTTTAGCATTTATATTTTGATGACCATATCATGTTTCTATTTCACTTTCTATTTGCTGAATCATAAAAATGGATTTGTATATGTTGCACTATCCGTGTATCCCTATTTGTGATCTATGTTCTTTTTAAAATATATTATTGAGTTCAGTCTACTAATATTTTGATGAAGATAATTGTATCTATATTCATCATAGATGCTACTATGATTTTTTTTTGTGCTGTTCTTGCCTGTTTTTAGCATCAGCATTATGCTGGATATATAAAGAGTTAGGATGTATTTTCTCCTTTTGTTGGGAAAAGTTTAGAAGGATCTGTATTGGATCTTCTGTGAGTCATAGAATCTACCAGTAAAGGCATTAAGTCTTGGGGTTTGTTGTTTTAGGTCAGGATTTATATACCTCCTTGCATTTTTAGGCTTTAAATATTGTATTGTTTTTAATTGAAGGAACTGGTTTACAACTGTGTATAGAATTTAAGGTTATAGGTTCAACACCTATATGGATGGGTGGTTATTCAATTTACTTGTGATATGTCTTTTCAATTTTTTTTTTGTCTAAGTCTTTGAAGGTTGAACAGTTGAAGAAACTTACTCATGTCTTCTAGGTTTTCCAGGTGGTTGGCAAACTAATGTTTATAGCAGTCTCTTAATATCTTTCGTAATTCTGTGTTAACTGTTGTGTCTCTGCTTTCATTTTGGTATCTTCAAATTTGAGTCTTTTGTTTTCTAAGTTTCTGCAAATGTTTGTAATTTTTACCTCTTTTTTATTTTATAATTTCCTTCCTTCCACTGATTTTGCCATTACTGTTTCATAATGTGTGTTGGTTTGGTCCTCTTTGGTTGCTTTTACTTGATTTTTTTTTTTTTACCTGGGTAAGTGCTTCCTTCTGCAGCTTAAAGTAGGTTTTTAGAACTTCCTTAAAGATTTCTTTTTTTTTTTTTTTTTTGGTTCTTGTACTCTCTCTGGTCTAATCCTGGAACCTCAATAATGCAAACATTATTCCTCGATACTATTCCAGAGGACTCTAAGGTTATTTTTATTTTTTAAGTATTTCATTTTACTGCTCTGTGTGTGTGGTTTCTATTACATTTTCTTCCAATCAATTTGTTCATTCCTCTGCTTTATCCAGTTCACTGATGGACCCCTCTATTATGCATTCTAGTTCTGTTATTGTATTCCACATCATTATGACTTCTGTTTTTCTTCAATGTATCTTTTTTTTTTAAGATTTATTATGCATACAGAACTGGGGTATAGGCCAGAGGGACAGGGCTGCTGAGAGGATTCACCACAGACAGAATGGGGAGAAGAACAGGCAGATTGACTGAAACACTGCTGAGGGGAGCAGCAAGCAAGACAGGAGAGGTCTGCTGCACCATGTGAGTTGCCCCCCTGGCTGGGATCCAACTTGAAGCAGTTATGGCTAGTTCCATAGTGCTGAGCTTTAACCGGTTGTGCCACCAGGGAGGGCCATGACTTCTGTTTTGAGGTTCCTTAATGTATCTAGCTAATCTATTCTTCTGCTGAGATCAATAAGCATCTTTATGACTGTTACTCTGAATTCCTCCTCAGGTAGTTTTTTTTTAAACCCCTTTTCATTAAGACTGATATTCTTATATTCTGGATTCATTCTTCTGTTCATCTGTTTTGTCTGGTTCTGTGTTTATGTCTGTATTTTAGTTAAATCTGCTTTGTGTTTTAATACTGAGGGATTGGTTTTAAGAAGGTCATGCCACATGGAATCCTACCGCACTGTCCTCTGCTTACAAAGTTAGTGCTTGAGCTGTGCCTCATTATGGGCTGCATGCACTGGCGCATTGTGTCAGTGCAGTCCTGTGGGTGATGCTGTGCATCGTGCCAGCCAATGGTTTAACCTATGCATTGAAGCAAGTTCTACTCTGTAAATGGTCCTGTGAATTCAGCAATATTTCTATGTGGCTGCCTGGAGTTGTTTTGGGGTAGATGCTAGTATTTCCAAGTTTCCTACATCAGCAGTTTCGGCTTAATCAGTAAAAAATGTGCAGCAGCTCAAAATGGCAGCAGGGCAGGTAGCTGCTGAAAGTATGGTCTTCAGCTAGTTAACTGGGGCTACTCGAGGGCGCTGAGGTAGCTGGGCTGGGGTGATTTTCACTATTGTGCATGTCGCTATGGGGTTTGGTTGCTGGAGCCTTGCTGAGAGATAGGTTTTACCGGTTCAGCAGAACTTGGAAATGTGTCCATGGTTACTCATTTGAGGCCTTTCTGAGGACACTTCTGGGGCTTCACTATCGGCTTCACTGACGTAGTAGGCCTTGGTGGCACAGTGGAACTTGTGGGTTCATAGGTGGGGCCACCACCAAGTAGAGGCACAAGTGAACAAGGGGCATCACCAATTTCACTTTGGGGTGCAAAGAGGCACAAGCCTTGCAGGGGGATGGAACGCAATCATGGGTTGGCAGAAAGTAGGCTCCAGCAGCCTTATTTTCTTTGGGGAGAGGGGAAAACAGTGGGTACTGTTTACTAACAAACTGTTTTAGAATGTCCATGGGGTGCTTACTGGCTTCAGGTGTATTTGGGTGTTTGCTGGTTGTAGGTATATAGCATGCTTGCTGGCAGGCAGTGGTAACTAGCAGGGGCTTGGCCGTTTTGTCTACGAGGGCTTGCTTGTTTTCTTTTGGCCCCACGTAGCTTGGTTACTTACAAGAGTAGGTATAGACATAGTAGTATGAATTATGGATCCCAAGATAGTGCCCATACAGGCTGTTATCAAAAAGGGTGAACGACATTTCCAAGATGATGTATATCAGTAATTCCAACCTCACATTTTTTCTAGTATCCCATGGTTTTCTTGTCAGCGCTATAAGGTCAGTATCTGGGAATCCTCTACCTATGGGTCAGGCTATGTTCTGATGGGTGTTACTGATTTGAGAACCAGGGCAAGTGAGTCTACTTATGGGTCCATTAAGGATTAGCTCTTATTCTCTACATTTTCCTTTGCTTTCTGGTGTTCACTTCTATCTGATGATCAATGCAGGGATTCAAGGAGCTCATCTCCTATCTCCACTCTGATGGATTGAAGGGGGTGTCAGGTATTAGACTTAGCTCTCACTCTACTTCCCAGGGAAAAATTCCACATCATAGAGAGGTCTTCTTGTTTGTGCCTCTTTGCCCCCATGATGGGGTTTCTTTATTGACAAGTACATTTGTCTCTCCTGTTAGCTTCTGAGTGCTGTCTATTTATCCATTACTATAGATGTTCTTTAGTTCTGGGATACAGGTCTGCTTCTGTGCAGAGTAGGTCACATTTAGATGTTTATTTGCTGTGAGAAGAAGTAAGCACAAATTCTCCCTATGCTACCATCTTTGGTATTTTTTGCTTTCTTATAAAATCACGAGTTTGTGTTGGTATTCTCATTCGCCTTTACGTGACAGAACATTTTTCTTTATCTCTTGAATTTTAGATCTGTATCTCTTTTTCTAAAACCATAAAACTTGGCTTCTAATATCATTAATATATTTACTTTTTGCTTTGTTATTATCCTATATATATTTATGGAGTAGTTTCAAATATAGTTTTAACATTTCTACAAATAATAAATCTACTGGGTAATGCTTATGACTTGTTTGTAGCTCTCCTTGTTTTTAGACTACACCTCATTAACTGTTGACACATTAGTTGAAATAACTTTTCTCTTTGTGACTATGTTATCAATTTTGTGAGTATTAGATTCATTTGTTTTTTTATGTTCACTTCTAGTATTTGAAATACTTTCCTTCTGCTTTAATTTTACATTTTTGATAAGTGAACCATTAATATGGCTCAAACCTCGAAAATAGAAGATGGACTTAAGAGAACTCTCTCTCAGCCTGATCCCTTCCACCTTATACACCTTTAATAACTATTTCTATTTTGTTTGTTTTTATAACAGCTTTACTAAGACATAATTTACATATCAAAAAATTCACCCTTGCAAAGGTAGAATTAAAATTGTATTAGTATATTCACAGAGATGTGCAACAATCATCATGATCTAATTCCAGAACATTTTCACTACTCCAAAAAGAAATATAATCACTAGCATTCACTGCACATTCCCTTCCTTCTCCCCACATTACAGCCATAGGCAACCACTAATCTATTTTCTATACTAGATATTTAATATAAATTGAATCATATGTGTCCTTTTGTGTTTGGATTCTTTCACTTGGCATGTTTTCAAAATTTCGCCATATATCAATAATTTCTTTTTTCATTTTATGACTGAGTAATGTTCCACTGTATATTTATCCCAGACTTTATTTTTTTCAGTTCATCAGTAGACAGTTGTTTGGGTATTTCCAGTATTGAACAACTATGAATAATGCAGTTATGCATATTTTGTACAAATTTTTGTATGATCACATGTTTTCATTTATGTTCAGTATATACTTATGAATGGAATTGCTGGGTCAGGTAGTAAATTTATGTTTAATGTTTTGAGTAATTAGATTTTTATTTACATTACTGCACTTAATGCGAAAAGTAAGAAAATATGTACTTATATTATTATATAATCTCATTTCCTTTTTTTTTTTTTTTTCAAAAAGATAGTTGGTATAGACCCTCTTTTAAATACTGGATTTTTGCTACCGCTTATTTGTTCTATATTCTTGAAATTTAGAATGCATTTTAAAAATCAATACAGAAACAAAGTTCACAGATAGTTTCCTCATTCTTTTTTTTTCTGACTGTACAGTACTACATTGCTTAGGAGGGTCTCATGAAGATTTAAGTCTGCTATCACTGCTGAGGCCTCAGTTTGCTCCCTACCCATATAGCTAAGATCTCTCTTGTCTCACCCACTGCTCCCCTTAGCAGTGTATTTCAGTGAATCTGTTTTTTTTTAAATGCAAATTACTCTTTATTGGTATACCAGTGGATACAAATGGGCTATAGTTCTTCCAAATTTTCATGGAGATATCTTTAATGTAATTACATTTTCCTGTAATTTCTTTTACTCTGTTTTTATGTAGCATATTAAAAATTTGTCTTAGCAAGTTTCAGTTTTTTTAGTTTGTTTTTTTAATAATAGAACAGTTTATTTTTACATCATTTTGTACATATTTTTTTTTTCATCTCAATTGTAATCCCTGTGAGTTTCCCATCACCAAGTCACCCATGTGCCATCACCATAGTCGAGTGCACTTCCCTGCCCCCACTGTTTTGACCCCATTCCCCACTCCACCCCCCATAAAATGTCTCTAGTATATAGCTGTTCATTATTATTATTTTCTCGCCTGGTCCATTATAATCCAGCTATCAGCGAAAGCATCTGGTATTTTTCTTTGTCTTTCTGGCTTATCTCACTAAGCATGATCTTTTCCAGCTCCATCCATGTTGCTGCAAAAGGCATATGTTTATCCTTTTTGATTGCTCAGTAATATTCAATTGTGTATATGTACCACATCTTTTTAATCCAGTCATCTACTTTTGGGCATTTGGGCTGCTTCCATGTCTTTCCAATCATAAATAAAGCAGCAATAAACAAGGGGGTGCAGGTATCTTTTTGAATCAGTATTTTTGTGACTTTTGGGTAGATACCTAAAAGTGGGACTGCTGGGTCATATGGAAGTTCCATGTTAAGCGAATCTGCTTGTTTTTTTTAATCAATCTGTCTCTGGTGAGTCCTCTCACCCTCCACCCCTCTGGCTTCCACCCCTGTTCTTCTATAAAATGAGTAAATAAATAAATAAATAAATAAATAATACTATGTTGTTTGAATATATTATTAGTTAATCAACTAGTTCCCTATTTTAGGTATTTGCATTTTTCCTAATATTTTGCTGATAAAAAGTATGTTATAGTAACAAATTTTGTGTATAGATCATTGTGTATTTGTGGGAGTGTACCTTCAGAAAAGATGTTAAAAGTGGAACTGCTGGATCAAGTTGTAATTGAATTGCAAGTTTTATAATATTATCAAATTCCCCTCCTCTAGGTCCATATTGCATTAATAATAGCAGCAATTTATTAGAATACCTGTTTTCCAAAAGTTTCATTAACAGCAAGTCAAGCCTTACAATTTTCTAATGAATGCTGGCTCATTTGCATTTTTTATTATGAAAATTGATTATATACTTAAGAATATTTATCTTTCTATTTATGTGGGATTTGTGTGTATGTGTGTGTTTCTTGCCCTTTTTTTCCCCTAGAGATTTTGAGAACCAAGTTTCTTGAAATAAGGCAGGTAGTCAGTGTTTTTGTAAATGGAGGCAGGAACCTCTCACTTAGCAGAAATATCCTCAACTAAGTCCTTGACTACCACAACATGCTGAGATTTTTATAAAGTTATATAAATCTCATATAGAAAGATTAGGTAGTCCAATCCCATTATATTATAGGTGAACAAGCTGAGGCCCCAGAGAGTGAGTGTGGATTTTTTTAGTTCACATAGCAAAATAAAGATAGAGCTGGAAATTGAACCTAAAGTCTCTTCCCCCAGGGCAACATCAAATTAACATGCAAATTGTTTTATGTGCCTATATTTTGTATTTTTACTGAGATTACTGCAAACAACACTGTAGAAAGAAAATACCTCAACATTCTCAACCCAAATTGCAAGCGTTAGCAATAAATACAAAAGCCATCATCTTGTTATTCTTCCTGTTTATCTATATAGAATATAGATAATACAGAATGATAGAAATATAAAAAGGAAGCCAATAAATTTAGAACATCATAGCTGAATCAGATCTTAGAGATATTTCATTAAACAATATCAGAGAACCAGAGATCCAGAGATCTAGTTTTCAGGATTTATCAAGATGGGGGGGGGTTGGGGTTCCAGGGAAAGGGACCCATTTAGACTAGAGATCCATCTTCACTAAGGGCCTCAGTTTTAGGAGTTCAGAGGAGCCTCTCCAAATGAGGTTAAATATACCAGAACTGCATTTTTTTGGATGTGCTTCCAGTTTTATTTTGTTAAGCATAACTACCAAAAATATATCACAATTGTTATGGTTTTATTTCTTTACTTTTTAATATACCATAAGTGACCTTGAGAGTGATCTGCCCATGGTCATAAGGAAAGGTAGTAGCAGAACTGAAACATTCAGCAGAACTGACTCCTGGACAGAGTGTTTTCTGCTGCCTCATACTGCTTCCTAACAAGAAGCAACTGGCCTTCGTGAATCTAGCAAATTAAACTTATTCACAATATTGAACCCTCTGTCTAGGAAGCACCACAGTGGGGTACAGGCATCCCTTCCCTTACACCTTCCAATCTTGAAACCCAATGCTAGGCCTAATTTCTGGAATGCTATTATCTATTCCTTCCTGGGATACCATATCCAGGTAAAGAAAAAAATTGACCATAATCTTAACAATGACTCCGATTTCTTGAGAATCCTCCATGTTCCATAAACTTTACCTGTGTTCATCCAACTCTATACAGCAGCCTTGTATGGAAGGTAGGATATTCTTTTTATTTTACAAATTACCAGAGGCAAAGAGAGGATTTCCAAAACTATATAACTAAATAAGTGGTAGATCTGGAATTTAAAACCAGGTTTATTTGACAGCAAACCTATGTTGATCCTACTGTATATTCTCCTCAACTGAGTTACTCCTTTAACTGAGATGCATGAGTTAGGAGGATACATGTAAGTGTCAAGGAAAATCACAGTGCGTTTCTCACAAAGCACTGCCCAGAATAAAGCAGTTGGGGAGTGCTTTATTAAAGGCTGACAGGCAGCTTCTCTGCAGTCCTAATATTAGGCCAGTACTCTAATAAGAATTTTCCCTGAGGGCCCTCCGTGGTGACACAGTGGGTTGGAGCACTGCACTAAGAAGCTTAAGCCAATTCCGCATGAGTTTGATCCCTGCCTGCCCTGAGGAGATCCACATGGCGTGGCAGACCTCTCCTGACCTGCCCGCTGCTCCCCTCAGCAGTGTACTTCGTTGATCTGCCTGTTCTGCTCCCCACTCTGTTCCTGGTGAATCCTCTCACCCTCAGCATCTCTGGCCGGTACCCCAGTTCTGTATGAATAAATAAATAAATCTTTAAAAAAAAAAAAGAATTTTCCCTGAAAACCCAGGAGTTACTTACTTGACTAAGTGTCTTATAAGAAGTTCCAGCATTTCCCGGTTCTTTTCTGGTAGCTTATATACCAGGGAGTGAATAGCTCCCAGTCGGTAATCCAGATTGTCAGACTCTGAGAAAGAACAGAGAGACAGAATTTTGTCTTCTGGGCAACTGTATCAAGCAAATTCTCACACATAGACAAACATATGAACACACATAGAGATAGAGAGGCAGACATAAAGAGATAGATGGAAAGAGACAGAGAGGTAAATAGATATATAAACACAATGGCAAAGAGAGGACAAGAAACAAAGACCCTGTGACAAAAAGAAAGAGACCAAAATGTAAAAGAGAGATAAAATCAAACAGGCTTAGAAAGGTGAGTTAGTTAGAAGGGACAATACAAAGATGAAATGAAAAAGCAAGACTGTCTCATAGAAAGATGTATCGGGAACACACCAGCACATTCCCCAAAACACACTGAGATAAACTGAGTTGTGGAACTGGTTTGCAAGGCAAGACGCTGCTACTCAGTGAGCAGTACTTTTGTTATTTATTAGCATTATCAAGCAAGCATGATTGATTGTACAGCAAGTGCAGGAGGAGCAGGATCTAGGGGAGAGAAGGGGGAATCATTTTTCATGGGGAACCAGAGGGGATATGCTGACCCCACATACGGGGGGGGGGGGGGGGGGCTTCCTGTGCAAGTAGCAGGATGCACTTTAAGTAATCTCTGAGCTATTCCCAGACCACCTCAGACCACGGTCACACAATCAGTCAATGGCTACCCAGGTGTCCCCAGGCTTGCCTCATGATGTAGGCCATTTTCTTAGGGAAGTCATGCAGGAAAGCTTCTTCTAAACCCAAAACACACAGGTGCATAGAAAAGCCACACAAAGCCAGAATTCTGCATACACAGGTTGCTCCTAATGTTCCACATAGCAACATTCATATGGAAGCCCTGGCCCACCTGCCCTTATTTGTGGTATTGAGAAGTAGCCTGTGAAAATCACTAAGAGAACTCAGAGTAAAGATCAAAAGTCTCCTGTCTTAACGAATATCCATTATGAGGACAGGGCCTCCGAATCTTTCCCCCAGCACACCATACAGGGTACACTATAGAACGGCCACGTGAAGGTAAGGAGGCTTACTCATCTAGTGACCTTACACAGAACTTTTAATGCTTCTTTAGCATTAGAGATGCATTATTTCTCATTCACTTCTCTTCTCCCACCCTCAGTTTTATCATCCAGAAAATATAATTCTATTGATGACAAATTGGGTGTAACTGTTCACAACATAACTGAAAAGCATTTGAAAAGGCAAAGTGCTCAAAAAACACTAATACAGCAATGGTAATCAACCATTTTTTATTCCCTCATTTAAAGGGAGTCAATAACCTTTTTTCTGTTAGAAGAAGCACAGTCAAGTCTGCATACCTGTAATTTTCCTCAAATTAGTCTATTTTCTTCAACAAATTCCAATAACATTAACTTATGAAAAATAATGCAATACTGAATTAGATAGCCAGCAGGAAACTCTAGAACAAAATCTGTGTATGTGCTTTTCTATTTTCCTCAATTATTTTCCCTCAAGAAGTTTTCCAGGATTGTTGCTATAAAAATTATGAACCCAGGACAACACAATTAGCTAGTAACATAAATACTTACTGGCAGCAGAGACCAGCTCTTTGTGAAGTCTATAGGTCATGACAGGTTCAGAAAGATTCCTGAAATTAATGAACACTGTAAGTCCTTTTGGAGAGGAAGTAGCCAGACCTCAGGTTCTCAGTTCTGTGGGCAGTCAGGTTGAAGTTTCTGAGCCTGACAGTTTAATGTGACAGCGTAATTTTTTCTCTCCACTTGAAGCTTTGTCAAAGGAGTCCTAGTTGCTAGTAATTCAACAGAAGACTTGCAAAAAGTAAGGGCTGAGAGCACTAAAAAGGTCTGCAATTAGTTTTCAAAAATGAAAGTCCTACAAATTTCCAAAGCGGACCCACTCTGAAAACTATTAGGAAGTCTTCATAATTTGATAGTCATCTAGTTTCCAAAGTACTGCCACATCAAATAAGAGTTTATTCGAGTGTTCCAATAGTGGAGTAGTTACTCAAATTCCATTTAATAAAGGAAGAAATTGAGTCATCAATAGGGTTCTTTCCTTAGTCAAACAGTATTAGTATCTACTTGTGCCTGGCATTGTGACAGCTATTTGGGAATCCACTGATTTAATAGTCTAGATGAACTGCCATATACAAAATCTGCCATTCAATGCAACAAGTATGATATTAAAATAGAGGTAGGTAGTGGATAATTCAGAGAAAGGAAGAAAGCAAATTTATCAATAGCAGACTCTTCACAGTTCTAAGTTATTTACAAACATTTACATATTCAGTCCTTTAGACAACTTGTTAGGTAGATAATATTATTACCTCCATTTTATACATAAGGAAACTGCGGTCCACAGAAGTTAAATAATATGTTCTAACCATATAGTTAATCCACGGCAGAAGTAGGTACACTGCCTTAAATTCATGCTCTTAAATCACTATGCTATACTGCTTGCTATATTGTAATCCAGACAAGTGATAATAAAGAAACAAAAACAGTGAATTAAGGATAGAAAAACAAGATGAGGAGAGCTCTTTGAAAGACACTAAAGGATTGGGTATGTTGATGGAGCAGGAGACTGGATAGAATAAAAATTAAGTCAAAGAGAAGTGGAGATGGGAAGTCAGAGGGGCTTCATGGAGAGTCAATGCAAGATGTTTACGGGGGCAATGGATGGATTGCCCTTACAATGCTGGGAAGTAAGTATGAAAACCATGACCCTATAAGGGTGATTAAAACCATGATAACAGTTAACACTGTTGAAATAGGGATGGTAACCTGGCAGACATTAGCTACTCCAAGTTTTCCAAAATTTGTCTAGGATAGTATATACAAAGTAGTCTCATAGAATCAGTCATGAAAATATTGATATACTGAGATATTTGAAGCAAAAATTTGTATTTTCCACCTCTACTGAACAATCTGGCTACTCTGGATCCACATGGTTATTCGTGGAAGTAAAGAATATTACAGTTTATATGTAAAAAGGGAACAGTTTTTAAATTAAGTTCAATATACAACACCTTTAATGTGGATCTACTTCTCTCATTTTATAACCTGGCACTTGTGGATATATGAATTTGGAGTCCCTACAGTACAATGAAAAGAGAGAAGAGCCCTGAGAAACATGAGGTAGAAAGTCCATAAAGGGAATTGTTAACAACGGTCAAAGAGGTGAGAGAAAATCCAAAGCAAGAAATAATATTGGCATACAAATAAACGAGAATGTTTCAAGGAGGGCTTGTGAACAGTTTTAAATGATACAGAGAGATAAAGTAAGGTAAAAGCTTATAATTATTTGTTGTGTTTCATACTGAAGGAATCACTAATGATCTTGACAGGAGCAGCTTCAGTGAAGGAGACACTGCAGCAGTTAGATGACAGTGGGCTAAATAGTAAACTGGGAGATTAAGAAGTAGAAATAGGAAGAGTTCACTTCACATATGAAGCTTGGCTGGGAAGGGGTGGAGTATCTCTCTTACTTGACAACCTTGTCTAAATTATGCCTCCAATTACCTATATTGTTAATAATTCCCAATTTTTTAGCTCAGGCCCTTATGTGGTTTTTATTCTTATTATACAATTGCCTACTTAACATCTTGCCCTGATTTCTTCAAAGATAATCAAATTTGAAATATCCAAAATTTAACTTGTCATCTTTAAACTTTCCATTGTATTTTCTAAATCAGTAAAGACATGATTGTCATTTGGCTGTATGAAACACAAATTTGTGTTTTGTCTGTCCCTCATCAATATACTATTATCACTTGAAGGTCATGGGCCATACCTATTCAACTGTATGTTTACTGCATATCACCATGCTAGGCATAGAGGAGGCATAAAGGAAACGTTTTTTGAATGACTTAGTGAATGGAAGAATAAAAGACTCAGGTTTATGGGGATGTGCATTGCTGGAGCAAGTTCATGATAAGAGGAAACAGTGGGTTGAATGAGAGAGGTTAAAAGATACAGAAGGCACAAGTGATGATATTAGAGAACTCTTCTGGAAATGCTGGAGAAGAGGGACTAGGCACCAAGAATACAGATAAAGGAGGTCCACTCTGAGAACACTGATATCTTTGAGATATCTAAAGGGTGTTGACTGGCTTGTGCATATTAAAGGTCCATGGAATCTTAAGGAAAAAGACATCACTGAGGTACTGCCCACTCACACCTTCAATCTTGATCTTCCCATTCTTTCAAAGGGGCCATGATACTTATAATGGCATAAGTAGGGAAAATTTAATGTGGCGAGGAACTTAAGCTATGTCATCTTTGAAGAAAATGATTCCTTTGTTACATTATGGAATAATTTATTCTCAGTACCTGTATAATTGCAAGTCTTCTGAAGAGCATGCATATCAGATTGCTGTCTTTACTAAATTACCAAAGCAACTCCAAGAAAGCCACAGCTCCTTGAGGTGAGAATAGTGGGAAAAGATGCTCCAGCACTGGTGGTCTTAAGTCAGAAATACTTAGGTTCAAATAATGCAAGCTGTGGTAATAAATACTACATAATGGTAGAGTGGTTTGCTTCAATTTCTTCATCAGCAGTATGAGTACAGTACCATTTACCTTACAGGGTAATTATGAAAAGGAACAATGATACTGTCAATGTAAGCAACTAGAACACGGCATAGCACAGAACAAACCCTCCAACAGTAATACCTTTCTTCTTTGGCAGATTCAGGAAAAATACTCCTAGAAAGAGCATTCACATTAACATACATATCTAAGATGATATTACATCAGAAAATCATTTAACAACTGTATTTGGAACCCTGTTTATTTTTAATTATTTAAGTACCTTAATACCAAAAGAGTAGAATAACTGAAAAGAGGACCTTTTATCATGTGAAGTACGGTGTATACTACTAGCCAGAAGGGATGGTAAACATGCTAATACCAGATGATATCACATAATATAAAATTATATTGATCACTTCAGAATGTATTCATCATTATTGTACATTCCCAGATTTTGCAGGTAGGTTAAAATTTTTTCTACTGCTTTCAATTCATTTAATTCCAACATTTAATGGTTGTGTTTTCTTAATATTCATTTATGTTATATGGATTAGGGATATAAAGCAAATTCATCAACAAAACACACATAACTGGAAAATGCAAGTTAATGTTTAAGAATACTTATACACTAACTTCTTAACAATCTTGAACTGTCACAACTTAAAATTTTACTAAAGAGCATAATGTGGCATCAACTGATCCAAAGACAATGATAAACTTCAATTATTTTAAAAGCATTTTGAGTCATTTTCAATAATAATTCTATGATTTTGATGCTTTCCTTGTTTAAATTTCCAGATATTTTTTTAAGTCTGCAAATGTACATTTTTCTTTAACAAATATTTTTCAATATTTTTTTCTTTAGCAATATTTTATTGCCCTCTGAAACTGGAATTACATTAACTTTTATCTCTACACAGGCAAATTTTATTGCTTAAGAAAAGCAGTCCTAAATCATAAAAGGCATACCTCAGGTAGAATTTCAAGGAGCTAGTGATTGTCTTAATATCCCAGTCACTGTTGTAAAAATCAACATCTCCTGGACATTTAGGATCTATTTGAGAGAGGAAAAATAAGAAAAAAAAGTCAATGTTCCAAAAGATCTTACTGTTAACATCTTTAAAGAAAAATGCACTGCATTAATTAAAAGATAGTTTTCAAGAGATGAAAAATTTACAACTGTATTTAATGGGTCAAAAATTCTCCTTCATTCCAGTCTAGCATGAAAGGAGCTCAGAAATCATCCCTACAATTCAGTCAAAAAAAAAAAAAAAAGGGAAGTGGGGGAGTTAAGAACAAAGAAGGTAGGATGTACAATGGTCTATGGTGTTGACTATGAGTGAGTTGGTGGTAGATGCACTATGGTGGCAATGCCTGATGAGGTACCCAAATATTACCACAATTAAAAACTAATAAAAACAAGAAAAAAACATAATAAACTGAAAATCATGCCTTCTTACACACATCAGAGAACTGAGATAACAGGGTAAACTATTATATTGAATATTGAAGTGACAGACAGGCAGACACAGGGAATTAAAATTTACTACATGAGATGAAAACTCCTTGGCAACCAGTACTGAGGTAGGAGAATCAAATCTTTAATTTACTATTTACTAAGAAGTTCAGTGTGGAAAAATATTGCAGAATTAAAAATTCTAAGGGTGTCCAATCCTAAAGGGATATATACAATTTTCCAAGTTTCAATTCCAAGAGTTCTTTGAGAGGGGAAAGGAAAAGTAGCCTATTAAAACATATGTACAGAGCATTCTATTCTTCTAAAAAAAAAAAAAAGAAGAAAAAGCCTATCTTCAGAAGAAGCTATTTTATCAGAACTTCATGTACTGGGGACTGACCAGAAATGTTGTGACCTAGGAAAAACAAAATATCTGAGTTCAAAGTGAAGCATTGTAAGGCTGTAGCAGCCTCTGCAGCAGCAGTTCCATCCCCACAGGGGAGATGACACACATGGAGTGGCAGATGTCTCCTGACCTACCCACTGCTCCCCTCAGCAGTGTATTTCAGTACATCTGCTTATTCTGCTCCCTACTCTGTCTCTGGTGAATCCTCTCACTCCCTCACCTCTGGCCTGTACCCCCAGTTCTTTATGCATTAATAAATAAATCTTTAAAAAAGAACGTTATAAGTACTTATGAAGGGCATAGGCTTGCTAAACGACTGAAATTCATAATCATAGCACTACTGAAAGTTATCTGTCTCCCCATACCTTACCAACACATCAGTAGGCCTCTTGCGTTATAACAAGAGACTATGACGAAAATGACTCTGCTTCTCAGACAACAGTTAAGTCTAGAGAAATCAAAGGACAAATAAGGGAAGAACAAAAATCAAGTACACCAGAGGAAAGTTTAGAATCTAATACACAGGGGAAACCTAAACAGATAACAATGCCAGCCGCCCCCCCCCCCACATACAAAACAAAACAAAATCACAAAATCTGACAGCAAAGATCTATTTCCCATAGGTCCTTTTACCCATTACATCTGGTGGGCACCAGAAAACTATAAGCCATAGTAATGACCAAAAATACAGTGTGACAAGACACAGTGAACATCAAAACCAAAGAGATGGCAAATGTTTTGGAATTATCAGACTGGGAATTTAAATCAACTGGGATTAATGTGCTTAGGACTGTAAAGGATAAGTAAGAAGTCATAAAGGAAGAAATGCATCATGTAAACAGCAAGATACGAGCTTTAAGAAAAAAATCAAAAGGAATTTCTAAAAATCAAAATCACAGTAACAGAAAGGAAGAATCCCTTTGATGTGTTTTAACAGTGGACTGGACACAGTTAAGAATATGACAGATAAGAAGAAATGTCAATAGAAACTTCTAACACTGAAATAAAAAGAGAAAATGATTTAAAAACAACAGATTATCAAAGAACTGTGGGTCAAAAACAAAAGGTTTACCATGCTTTTTTTTTTTTTTTAAAGATTTATTTATTCGTACATATAGAACTGGGGTACAGGCCAGAGGCTCAGGGGCGGTGAGAGGCTTCACCAGAGACAGAGTGGGGAGCAGAACAGGCAGATCGACGAAGTACACTGCTGAGGGGAGCAGCGGGCGGGTCAGGAGAGGTCTGCCACGCCATGTGGTCACCTCCAGGGCAGGCGGGAATCGAACTCATGCGGAAGTGGCTTTAGCTTCTTAGTGCTGTGCTTTAACCCGCTGCGCCACCAGGGAGGGCCCACCATGCTTTTTTTTTTAAGATTTATTTATTTATTCATATAGAACTGGGGTACAGGCCAGAGATGTGGAGGGTGAGAGGATTCACCAGAGACAGAACAGGGAGCAGAACAGGCAGATGGACGAAGTACACTGCTGAGGGGAACAGCAGGAGGGTCAGGAGAGGTCTGCCTCGCCATGTGGATCTCCTCAGGGCAGGTGGGAATCGAACTCATGCGGAAGTGGCTTAAGCTTCTTAGCGCTGTGCTTTAACCTGCTGTGCCACCAGGGAGGGCCAGGTTTACCATACTTTTAATTGGCATACCAACATGGAGAAAAAAAAGAACAGTGGAAATATCTGAAGTAGCAATGACTGAAAAGTTTCCCAAAATAATGATAAACACCAAATAAAAGAGTCAGAAAACACTAAGCAAGATGCATACAAAAGAAATTTATATGATATTCATACTAAACAAAATCAAAGACAATTAAAAAAATGCTTCTAAAAGCCCGAGGAACAAAACACTTTACTGAATAAGATCAAGCAAAAATACTGTATCATACTTCTTTACAAAAACCATGCCAAGCACAAAGAAGGAACAACATATTTAAGAAGTTAAATAAAAATACTAGCCTGAATTCTGTACCCATCAAAATTATTCTTCAAAATGTAAAAAGAGAGATATAAAGACTTTTCCAGATAAACACTGAGGAAATTTGTCACCACCATACCTGCCTTGCAAGAGATATTTAAAAGAAATTCTTTACAGAAAAAGATTTAGGTCAACAGCTCAAATCCATATAAAGAAGAGAAAGAGCATTAGAGGAGGAATAAATGATTTTTCTTATTCTTAACTGATCTAACAAGTTAAAGCTTCAAAAGATAATAGCAATAATGTACTTAGTGATTATACCTTATAGATAAGCAAATGAATGGCAATATTATTATATTACAACTTACTGAAGAATAGAGTTGGGAGTATGCTGGTATAAAGCACTAATACTACCTGTGCACTGATATACTATTTCAAATTACTGGATTAGTTGTAGATGTAGGCTGTAAATGCAAAGGCAACCACTAAGAAAAGTTGTAAAAAAATCATACAAAAATGACACAGGGTTAATATCCCAAATCTAAGTCATAAAATTCAACAACAAAAAATCCTATTTAAAAATGGACAGAGGTGGAGTGATGCCACGGCCCCCGCAAGATGGCAACAGAGCAAGGACACTGAACACACTTCCTCCAGGCTCACACAGGACAGATACCATAGACTTACATACTATGAGTTTCAACCCAAATGAGAGCACCCTGGACTCACTAGATGGAAGATAACTGAGGGAGACTCAGCAATTGAGGAGCTCTAACAGGTGTTAGGGAGTGCCTCAGACTGGAGGCTTGCTGTTTTTCTTCCTGCTTCTACCCACAAAACCTGGAGGTAAAGAAAGACAACTCAGCTCAGTGAGTGGAGCCCAAGCTGCAGGGAAAGACTGCTTGGAGTGGTGCACAGAGCCCTGGAAGTGGAGAGGGAAAACTGGCTGATGGCACATCAGGGAGGTTTGCAGCCCTTCTGGCAGTCCCTGCACCCCCCTCCCATTCTACCCCCACCACAGAGGCTGGGAGACTTGTGGCCCTTAAGGCTCTGTTCACCTTCACCTGTACAGGGCACACAGGAGGTAAAGAAAACCAGCTCAACTGGCTTGACTGGCTCCACAGGCCCAGCTGCAGGGAGGCCTGCAACACTTATAATTTGCCCGCACAAGCCCCCCCCCATCCCCCACCCCAGGCACATCCAAGCATAGAGGGAACCCAGGACATCTGAAGACTGCAAAGATCAACTTGTGGGCAAGTGGGAGTTGCAGTGCTGCTACAGCCATGGGGGGAAAACAATAATAATGAACCAGAGACATTTTATGGGGGTAGAATGGGGAATGGGATCAAAAATGGGGGGTGAGGGTTAGGAGTGCACCAGACTATGGTGATGGCACACGGATGAACTGGTGACAGGAAGTCCGCAGGGATTACAACTGAGATGGAAAAAGGCACAAAATGATGTAAAAATAAACTATTATAATAATAAAATAAGAAATAAATGGACAGAGGTATCAATAGACACTTATATTTACCTTGTCTCAAAGAAGACATAGATGGTAAATAAGGCCATGAAAATAATGTCTCTCTTTACTAGAAAAATGCAAAGCAAAACAACAACCTATTATATCACACTCATGAGAATGGCTATGATCCAAAAAAAAAAAAAAAAAAAGAAACAAATATTGGATAGGATATGGAGAAAAGGGAATCCATATATGCCATTTAGTATGTGTGTAGATGGTAGCCATTATGGATTGGGTGCAGATTTCACAAAGAATTAACAGAAATTCTATATAATCCAGTTGTCCCACTTCTATGTATTTCCCTGCAAAGTACAAAAACACCAATTTGAATAGACAGATGCATCCCTCTTTTTATTGCAGGATTTACAGTATCTACAATAGCCAAGAACTGAAAACAACCTCAGCTCCTATCCATTGATGAACACATAATGGAGATATGGTGTATATACAAAACAGAATACTATTTAGCTACAAGGAAGATGATATTGTGTCATTTGCAACAACATGAATGGACCTAAACGGAATTAGGCTTAGTAAAATAAGTCAGGGAGAGACAAACACCATATGACTTTACTTCTTTGTGATATATAGAGAAAACTGATGGTCTGAATAAAGCAACAATAAACTTTTGGATTATAATATCAATTAGTAGTTACCAGGGGGAAGCAGGTGTGGGGGAAAGGGTGAGTAAATTAACAGAAAGGGGGATAGTGACTTAACTTAATAAATTACATACGTGTGTTGATTTCATGATGAACCGCTGAAGTTTATGTTATAATTTTACATCAATTAAAAAGTATAATTGATACATTAGTGGACCAAATATAATCATACAGAATACTCAATTATAAACAGAGAAGGCAAAAAGAAAGAGAAAAAGAAACAAAGAACAAGGATAATAGAAAATAATACAATTATGTTATTATTAACATAATTATATCAAAAATCACTTTAAATTATGATATGTATATCAATTAGAAAACATGGATTATCCGAGTTACTAAAAACAAAACTCAATTATTTAATTTCCACAAGAAAATATATTTTATCAATAATCAACATAAAGATATATAGATTAAAAATAAAAAGGATAGAGAAAAGCATAGTACAATATAACAATGGTCAAAAGAAAGCTGAAGTAGTCTTATACATTTAAAAAAAAAAGCAGAGTTCAGAAAAAGGGCAATTATAAGGGCTAAATAGGAACATTACATGAAAGGATTACTTCTCCAAAAAAAATAATGATCCTGAACATGTATGCACCCTACAACAACAGAGAATAAAAGTATATGATGCAAAAGCTGATCAAACTGCTAAGAAAGTAAGTCTAGTATTATTGCTAGAGACTTTAATACAGCACTATCAGTAACTGACAGATCCAGAAGGCATAAAATCTGAAAAACTGTAATTGAACTTAAAAGGGTCATTAATCAACTGGATCTAATTGACACTTATAGGCTATCTCATCCAGCAACAGCAATATACACATTCTTTTCAAGTTCATATGGAATATTCACCACTGTAGACACTGGATCATAAACACATTTTAACACATTTAAAAGAATATAAATTATACAAAATCTGTTTTCAAAACACAAATATCTGGAAAATACCAAAATACTCGAAGATTAAACTACAAATTTCTAAATTACATATAAGTCAAAAGGAAGTCTAAAGAAAAATTCAAATTTATTTTAAAATAAAGGAAAATAAATATATAAATAGTATAAAGCCGTGGGAAGAAGGAAAAGCAAAGATAAAAAGTAGTATTAAAAATGTGTATTAGACAAAAAGAAGTTCTAAAACCTATATTCTAAACTTCCTTCTTATGAAACTAAAAAATAAACCCAAAAGAAGCAGAAGGTAAAATTAGAGCATCTATCCATGAAATAAAACACAGAAACTCAAGAAAAATCAATCAAAATAAGAGTCATCTTGGAGAAGATCATGAAAACTGATAAATCTCTAGCAAGGTTAATTTAATACTAAGTACATAGATTACTAATATCAGAAATGAAAGAGGTACTATCACTAGTGATCTCATATACTGAAAATAGAAAATATTATGAACATCTCAGTTTATAAATTTGATAACCTCAATGAAATATAATCAGTTCTACACAAAAACAAATTGACAATGTAAATAAGTTGTTGCCTATTAAAGAAACTGAATCACTAATAAGCTTCCAAACACAAAGCATAAGGTTCAGATGGATTCACTGGTATAGTCTACCAAACATTTAGAAATAAATTATATTAATTCTCTATAATACTTTCCAGAAAACATATCACATGAATATGAATGCAAAATCCTGAACAACATATTAATAAGTAGACTACAATAGTGTATAAACCCCACTACCATGAGGTATTTATTGCAGGTATGCAAGACTGAAACAATTTTTGAAATCAACTAATGTAATCCATTAAATCAATAGGCCAAAAAAAGAAAAAATGATCATATGAATAGATTCACAAATGGCATTTGTATTTCTCAAGTTTATAAAGAGCATCTTCAAAATCATACAGTTAACATTATACTTAACAGTGAATCATAAAATGCTTTCTGCCTAAGATCAGGAACAAAGAAAATGTCCTTTTTTATTTTCCTATTCAACATCACAATGGAAATCTTAGTTCATAAAATAAAAGGAAGTAAAAAGCATACAATTTGGAAAGGGAAAATTAAAGCTGCCATGTTTGCAGGTATATCTACATAGAACATCCCAGCAATCAACAGTGAAAGTCCTAGAACTAGTGTGCAATTATTGCAAGACGTCAGGATACAAAGTTAACAAATAAAATTACTTTATACATCATAGCCATGAACTACTGTAATATTAAGCTAAAAAGGTAAAATCATTCACATTTATACCAAAAATTACTTGGTTATAAATCTTATAAAATATAAACAAGACCTATATAAAGAAGATATAAAACTCTAATAAAATAAATCATAGATCAAAATAAATGGAAGGTATTCCATATACATAGATAAGAAGTATTACTATGTCAGTTACTAACCTATGTATTCAATGCAACTCCAATCAATATAATAGCTAGTTATTTTCAGACATCAAAAACTGATGAACAAACCTAAGAGGCAAAGAACCTATTACAGGAAAACTATAAACTTTCATTATTGAAAGAAACAGAATTCAAAAGAAATAGAAAGATATTCTGTGCTCACATATAGGAAGAAATAGTATTGTCAAAACCAGCATCCTACCTAAAATGATTTACAGATTCAGTGCAATCCTAAATGAAAATCTAAATGGTATTCTTCAAGCAAGTAGAACAAATATTTCTGAAATTCATATAGAACCACAAATGACTCCAAACAGGCAAAGTTCTCATAATTAAAAGTGGGGAAACTGAGATATCACACTTTCAGACTTCAAACTATAATATAAAGCCATGATAATTAAAATAGCATAGTAGTTGAACAAAGACAGACACATGCATTAATGTAATAGAATTGTGAACATAGAAATGGAACTACACATTTATGGACAACTAGTCCATGACAAAGGAGTGAAATATATGCACTGGAACAGATAAAACCTCTTTAATAATTGGTCTTGGAAAAAATTGATGGCAACATGTGAACCACTATCTTACAGCACACGCGAAAATTAATTCAAAATGGATAAGACTTGTATGTAAATCCTAAACCCATTAAATATAAAGGAAAGAAAAACAGACAAATCATTCTATGACATAAAATTCAGAGATGTCTTTGCAGATTCATCGCCAGCAGGAAAAGAAAAAAATGAGACTATAAACAACTGGGATTACATCAAACTATAAAGCTTCTGAACAGTGAAAGAGACAGTAACCAAAATGAAGTAAAACCATACAGAATGAGAAAATATTTGCAAAAGGCCTGAGATTAAAAATCTACAAATAGCTCATACAGCACAACAAAAATAAAACAATACCCCAGTAAAATGACCAATCAAAAAATGGGCAGAAGAGTTAGTCGCTTCCCAAAGAAGACATGTGATACAAGAGTGTGACAAAAAGGTTCATTATCACTAATCATCAGAGAAATGCAAACCAAACCCACAATGATATACCATGCCCACAACAGTGAAAAGGGCACACACACATACATATATACAAACACACACACACACACACACATACACATATATCATAAACAATAAATACTGTCAAGAGTGTGGAGAACAAGGTATCCTACTACTTTGTTGAAGGGAATGTAGACTGGTTCATTCCCAATGGAAAGCAGTTTGGAGGTGCCTCAAAAGGTTACAAATGGATCTGCCATACAATGCAGCAATTCCATTCACAGGTAGCTACCCAAAGAACACAAAATCATGAATTTGCAAGGAAACCTGCATGCCTTTGTTTACTGCAGCACTACTTACAGTAACCAAAATATGGAAATAACATAATATCTCAAAACAGATGAATGAAACAAGAAGATGTGATACATACAAAAATGAAATACTAATGAGCAATCAAAAGGATAAACTAATGCCACTTGTGGTGACATGGGTTCAGCTGGAAAGGATTATGCTAAATAAAATAAGTCAGAAAGAGAAAGATAAAAAATAACTAGTTTCACTTATATGTGGAATTTAGAGAAAGCAAACCAAGGGTCAGAAAAAGACAAACCTCAAAATACCCCCCTGAAAGGTGACCATAGATCTGAGGCATCCAAGATGGCTGTGGGGAGTGAAAATGGAATTGGAAGAGCACAATGGACTATAGAGGAGGTGCCAGGATAAATCTATGTTAGGACATGGGTCAAGGCTAATCAATCAAGAAACTGCATGATCAACATGGCTCATTCCCTAGACCAAAAACATTGGTAGTATAACTATAAAAAACTCTGGAAGTTGTCTTCACCAGAGGCAACCCCCTTTCGGGGACTCCCCCATGTGCCTGGGAGCTGTTTTTGCTTCAAATCTGTCCTTGCATAAATCTCCTCAAGATGCCTTTTCAGGAAGATGGCACCGAAGGCAAAGAAGGAAGCCCCTGCCCCTCCCAAAGCAGAGGCCAAGGCAAAAGCGTTGAAGGCCAAGAAAGCAGTGCTGAAAGGGTGTCCACAGCCATAAGAAAAAGATCCACACTTCACCCACTTTTCGGCAGCCCAAGACATTGCGACTCTGAAGGCAACCCAAATACCCGCGGAAGAGCACTCTGTGGAGAAACAAGCTTGACCATTATGCCATCATCAAGTTCCCGCTTACCACTGAGTCAGCGATGAAAAAAATAGAAGACAACACACTTGTGTTCATTGTGGATGTCAAGGCCAACAAGCACCAGATCAAACAGGCTATGAAGAAGCTTTATGACATTGATGTGGCCAAGGTCAATACTCTGACCCAACCTAATGTAGAGAAGAAGGCATATGCCCGACTGGCTCCTGATTATGATGCTTTGGATGATGCCAACAAAATTGAGATCATCTAAACTGACTCCAGCTGGCTAATTCTAAATACTATTTTTCATCATAAAAAAAATAAAATCTCCTCAAGCCTGCTGGTGCTAGTAGGAGCTAGCCTGTTTCTTCAACCTTTGCAACTCTGCTCTTAGGATCTGGCCTATATCTTTAAATAAAACTTCCTTTGGCTTGCTTAACTGCTGCTTGACTGTGGTTTTTAATTATTTGTTACAACAGCCACCATTCCTTGTTTATCACAGCTTATCATATCACACCACACATTGAATACATTTAATGAAATTATAAAGGGAAAAGTTAACTTCGACACATTTATCAATTGAAAGAATGAAAATGAATTCATAAAACTCTCACATCAAAAAGCTAAGGAAAGAACAAAATGAAAAGTCCAAGAAAGGAAAAAAAATAACAAATAGAGAAAATTAAAGGTAGAGACTAGAGAAACAGTATCTAATTTAGTAAATCAAAAACACAAGGGTTTGGAAAAATGATTCAATAGCAGGAATCTCATGTATAATAACATACCATATTTTGATAGACCTAAAGATGTTAAAAAGTTAATCTGAGGGCCCTCCCTGGTGGCACAATAGGTTAAAGCACAGTACTGAGATGCTAAAGCCACTTCAGCATGAGTTCAATCCCAACCCTGGAGTGACCGCATGGCGTGGCAAACCTCTCCTGAACCGCCCACTGCTCCTCTAGCAGTGTACTTCACCAGTACGCCTGTTCTGCTCCCCACTCTGTCTCTGGTGAATTCTCTCACCACCCCTGCACCTCTGGCTTGAACCCCAGTTCTGTATGCATAAATAAGTAAATCTTAAAAAAAGTTATCTGAATAAAAAAAAATTCTGAAAGAAAACAAAGGGCAGATGTTAAAAAAGCCCTTTGCAAAATTTCACATCTATTGTTCATTAAAAAAAATTAAATCAGCATTCTTAACATGATGGAATAAGGAAGGGGTGTTAAGAAAAAGGATCATTCTCTATTTTCAAATAATATGAAAGGACACCTAGAAAACATAGACAATAAATAATAGAAATAATTAAAAACAAGTAACTCAGTAAACTACTGAAATATAAAATTAACATACATAAACCAATAGTTTTCATATGTAAAAATAATAACCGGTTAGAAATTGTAAGGATGGAGAGAATCCCATTTATGTTAGCAAAGATTAAATCCTTTAGTAAACATAAAGAGAACAGTCATCGCTAGTTCTTACATAACATGGTGAAGGATTATAAAGAAAGCATTTCTTCTTAAATTAATATACAAAGAGTAGCCCCATAAAAATACCAACATTCATTTACATGTGGATAAACAAGTTGATATTAAATCAGAAACGAAAGACAAGTTTTTACAGACAACAACAAACACAGAAGATCATAAAAACTAGTATGAATGTTATTATGCCAATAAGTGGAAAATTTTGAAAGAAAAAGACACATTTGTAGAAGAATGTAACTTTCAAAAACTGAATAAAGGGCCTCTCTGTTGGCCAGAGTGTTAAGTCTCAGCACTACCACTGTGGTGTCCTGAGTTCCATCCCAGGCCAGGGAGCTCACCCACATAGGGTATAGCAGGCCTCTCCTGCTTGTCCACTGTTCCCCTTAGCAGTGTATTTCAGTAGGTCTACCTGTTCTGCTTGCCTCTCTGTCTCATCCGCCACACCTCTGGTTTAACCCCAGTTCTTCTACACAAAAATAAGCAGAATATTTAAAAAAAAAATGAATAAAATTTAAAACAGAACATCTAAATAATTACAAGCAAGACACTGAAACAGTAATGTTTCCAAAAAAACAGATTTCCAGGACAAGATAGTTTCATTAGTAAGTCTACCAAGCCTTCAAAGATGAGCTAATAATTAACCTTTCAACTTCATCCAAAAAGTTAAGAAAAAAGGAATACTTCCAAACATATTTTATAATGCCAACATTACCTTGACACCAAAACCAACAAAGATACCAAGAATAAAGAAAACTAGAGACCAATATACCTGATGAACATAGATAAAATATCCTCAACAAAATATTAGCAAACTGAATCCAACAGTATTTCAACAGGATCATATATAATATATAATGACCAACTGAAATCTATTTCAGGGAAGCAAAAATAATTAAACAACCAAATTTATATATATACATATATATATATGTATGTATGTGTGTATATGTATATTATATACACACACATATATATTAATCATATATATGATTAATATATATATATGATTATATGTATATCAACAAAAATATTCAATTAAAAAATGGGCAAGAAATCTATAAAGACACTTCTCCAAAGAAGACATATAAATGGCCTCAAAGCACATCTTAAAAATGTTCAACATCGGCCCTCCTGGTGGTGCAGCGGGTTAAAGCACTGCACTAAGAAGCTAAAGCCACTTCCGCATGAGTTCAATTCCCGCCCTGGAGGTGACCACATGGCGCGGCAGACCTCCCCTGACCCGCCCGCTGCTCCCCTTAGCAGTGTACTTTGTTGATCTGCCTGTTCTGCTCCCCACTCTGTCTCTGGTGAAGCCTCTCGCTGCCCCTGAGCCTCTGGCCTATACCCCAGTTCTGTATGCACAAATAAATAAATCTTTAAAAAAAAATGTTCAACATCACTTACCATTTGGGAAATGCAAATCAAACTACAGTGAGATGACCTCCCATGCATTTGAGAATGGTTCATATAGAAAAGATCAGAAACAAGAAGTGTTGGTGAGGATATAGTGGAAGGAATCCTTGTAATATGGCTGGTGGGTATGTAGGCTGGTCCAGACCTTATGGAAGACAACAGGGAAGGTCCTCAAACTAGAAAAAATAGGTCTGCCAGATAACCTAGCAATTTCAGTCCTAGATATTTACCCCCCAAAAATGCAAAACCAGTAATTCGAATGGACACATGCTCTGTATTCATTACAGCACTATTCACAACAGTGACATTATTGGAAACATCCTAAGTGGGCAACAACAGAGAAAACATTAGAAAATTGTGGTATGTGTGCACAACATAATATTACTCGACTACAAAAAATGGACTGTTGCAATTGTGGCAATGTGGATAGAACTGGAAGGGATCATACTAGTAAAATATATCAGGAGAAAGACAAGCATTGGACAATTTCATTCATATATGGCATACGGAGACATAAAACAAAGAGTCTGACTAAACTTAAGCAAAACAACCCTAGAAATATGACAGCCGATTTGGGCTAGTGATGGCCAAGGATCTATGGTGAAGAAATTTGGGTGGCTGGAGATGCACGTGGTGTGGAGACATACATCTGAGGAGGTGTGAATCTTCTCCCCAAAATTATATAGTGTTGTGAACTAATGTTACCTCAAATTAAAAAAAAAGTGTGAGGGGTGAGTTCCAAAGTGAAAGTTCTCTTGAAAAAAAAAAAAAGTATTATTTTAAATGATTCTGTCTTTGGCAACCATTTTAAAATATCACACAGTCAAAAAATACAACAATAGCAATGGACCATGGAAATCCTAGAATGGGATATAGAGAGAAAAGAAGCTAAATGCATTTCTCATGGAAAATAAACTGCCAACACACAGTAGGTGATATTGTGTAATATAAGTAATTCTTGAACAAATCATTTTAAAGAAACTCTAAAGAAATATAATAAAAGTATTGAATTAGGGCCCATTGTGGGGGCTCAGCAGGTTAAAGCGCAGCACTAAGAAACTAAAGCTACTTCCGCATGAGTTCGATCCCTGCCCTAGAGGTGACCCACATGGCATGGCAGACCTCTCCTGGCCCGCCCACTGCTCGTTGATCTGCCTGTTCTGCTCCCCATTCTGTCTCAGGTGAATCCTCTCACCGCACCTGCACCTCTGGCCTTTACATACCCCAGCTCTGTAAGCATAAATAAATAAAATCTTTAAAAAGAAAGTATTGAGTTCTAGTTAATAAGTTTGTTTAAGAAGTAAGGGTTAGCAATCTTGAAATTACTTTCTACATATTCTAGGACTAGGCAATTTTATAAATGTGTTTTCAACAATATGAGTCAAGTTTTTAATTGTCTGAGAAACAATTAATAATAAGGAATGGAGAAACAATGAGACACATAGTGTTATACTGGAAATAAAGGTAACAGAATGATTTTATGATTTAAATGTACAGATAGATAGATATATAATATGTTTGTATGTATGTTGAATCCTGAAAAGATCTAGAAGCAATGAAATTCCAATAGCTATATGTCCAGTGTCCAGATCTTGATTTCCAACACATTTTTTTTCCACTAAAATTAACCAGGGCTCTTTGGCAAAATGACTGGATCCTGGACAATGGATGTCAAAGTATTGCATAGGTCTGGAATTCCTTTTTGTGCCAGAGTATGAAGAACTCAAAAATTCAGGGAAAATTGCAAAGGGACAGGTTAACTAGCTTGAAGAAGTTTGCAGGGGTAAACTATATAATAATCTGAACATCAAAATAATGATGGCAATATATTGTAACCCACTGAATGAAATAATCCATTGATACATACTACTATGAATGAATTAATAAGGGAAAAAGATGATCATATAGTATAATGTCAATTAACACATGTAGAAGGAGTGGTGAAACTGTAGAATCAATCATATGCAAAGAGGGGGAGGGATGTAAACAAAAAGGGGTCTCTGATGATGGGCTATTGGTTCTTTGATGGTGGGCACACTATGGCAGCAATGTCTGAAAGAGGGTATCCCGCATTTCTATAATGGAAACAATATAAACCAGTACTAATTCAATAAAAATATGAAAAACAAAAAAAATGTTTGACAATAACTAATAGACTTAGACATGTACATACTGAAGCAAACACACAAAAATTTAGTCAGAACCTTCTTGGTAGTGCAGGAGCTAAAGACAGTGTGATATCAACTACTGCTAGCCACTGCAGCACGAGCTCCGTCCCCATCCAGGAAGGTGACCCACATGGCACAGCAGACCTCTACTGACCTGCCCGCTGCTCCCCTTAGCAGTGTACTTCAATCTTCCTTTTGTGCTCCCCACCCTGTTGTTGGTGAATTATCTCATCCCCCTCCAACACATCTGGACTACACCCCACCTCTTGTATGCATAAATAAATAAATATTTTTAAAAAATCAACCACATGGTATTTATCTTGGTAAATTCAACCAAGCACCATTAACAGGTGTCACAACTATTGGGTAAGTTTAATGAGAAGGATAATTTCAAAATATTTACCCACAAATTTTTATTCATTGAAAGGGAAGATAAAATGGAATATAGTAACTTGACAAACCTTTCAAACACTTGTCTCACCAACTGATCACCAGTAATGGCAGACAGATATCATGAGACTTTTGCTGTATTGTACTGAGAAAGACACAGATCACTTCTGTGATATTCTTGCCTCACAACACATAATTTGAAGCTCATCATGAAGAATATCATGAAGAAACGAAATGAGGATGTTCTTTACTATAACTGATCTGTAGTCTTCAAATATTTCAAGTTCAGAAGAACTGTCTAAGATTTAATTTTGGTATAAAGGTATGTTAGTTGGAGTGTTGGTAAGTTAAAATATACATTAGATAATATAACAATTTAGATTCATTTTAATAATTGTGCTGTGGTTACATAATACAAACTCCTTATTTTTAAGATAAAGGGAACATTTAAGGGTAAAGATGAATCACATCTGATGCTTATTTTCAAATGTTTCAGAAAAAAAGTACACAAAGTATGTTCCAAGGGCTTACAGTAGTTTAAGCTTAATTACAAGTATCAAAAATGTATAAAAAGTATTATTTGAAAGTTTAATATTTTTGCATTTTTATTTCTTCCTTTCAATATGTATGTATAGGATTTAATTTTCCTTTTTACACTGGCTAGGATTACCAGTAATGATAATAGGATAACCAGCAATGAAAACATGTTCCTAAACTTGGAAGGAAAGAATTTTTCAATATTATATTTATTTTGTTCGTTTATATGTTTTAATAATTTTTTAATTATAGTTTTTTTTAAAAGATTTCTATACTTATGCATACAGAACTGGGGTACAGGCCAGAGGTACAGGGGCAGTGAGATGATTCACCAGAGACAGAGTGGGGAGCAGAACAGGCAGACTGACAAAGTACACTGCTGAGGGGAGTAGTAGGTGGGTCAGGAGAGGTCTGCCATACCATGTGGGTCACCTGCAGGGCAAGGATTGAACTCATGCTGAAGTGGCTTTAGCTTCTTGTTAGTGCTGTGCTTTAACTCACTGCACCACATGGAAGGGCCCAATTATAATTTTTTAAAGATTTATTTACTTATTAATATAGAACTGGGGTACAGGCCAGAGGTGCAGGGGCGATGAGGGGATTCAGCAGAGACAGGGTGAGGAGCAGAACAGGCCGACTGACAAAGTACACTGCTGAGGGGAGCAGTGGGTGGGTTGGGAGAGGTCTGCTGCAACATGTGGATCACCTCCGGGGCAGGGATTGAACTCATGCTGAAGTGGCTTCTTAGTGCTGTGTTTTAACCTACTGTGCCACCAGGGAGGGCCCTTAAGTATAGTTTTTTTAAAAATTAAGGTAGCGTTTGTTTATAACATTGTGTATGATTCAGAAATACAGGCAGGATTCCATCTCTTTCAGTGAATGTGACCGTATCTCACACACCTTTAACACATTTTGATTTTTGTTTTAATTCCTCTGATAGAAGAAAGCAAATACTAAGGTCACAGGAAATCCCTAGGCAAACACTTAGCCTCTTCTGAATCTCTTGGCACCCTTTGCCACAATACCATAGAGATTCTCGTGTATGATCATAGATGTGCAGATGTATGTATGCTATCAAAATGTGAGTATGTAAATATGTGTAATCATGTTAACACATATTGCCAGAATGGTTGAAACTGGCTGAAGCAGTGACCTGAAAATGAATGCAAGCCACTATCTTCCAGGAACCTCTGGTCCATAATCAGTTATTTTAAATGCAATCCTCAAAAGAACATTCTTTTCACAACATCTCATGCAGAACATTTAAAAAATACAGATTGTCAGACTCTGCCAGAGTCTGAAACAATCTCTCAGGATGGGAATAAGGAATATATATTATCACAGGACTCCCTAGGTTATTTTAACACACAATCCAGATTAACAACCACCAGTTTTCAAGGCCTTCCAGTTGCCCAGTATTTCTTTGGTTGGAACCAGATGACAAGAAATAACAGAAAAAATTATGGCCATCCAGGATACTGAAAGAAAGATAAGGATTAAAACCAGAATTCCATTCCAAAATATGTAGCTTTCTCAGTCATTTTGAAAAATAAAATGTGCTGGAATTATGACAACTCCAGTTTACATAAAACTGCAAAGAGGGACCCCTAGTGGCCTAGGAGGTAAATCGCAGCGCTATAACTGATATGCCCTAAGTTCAATCCCCAGCTAGGGAACTAACCTACCTATGGTGCAGCAGACCTCTCCTATCTCACCTGCTGCTCCCCTCAGCAGTGTATTTCAGTAGATCTCCCTGTCCTGCTCCCTAATTTTGTCTCTGGTGCATCCTCTCATTTGCTGTACATCTAGCCAACACCCCATTTCTTTAATGTGCTAAAGAATAAAATGAAATAAAAACTCGAGGAAGGGAGTACTTCTTTAAGGATGGTACAAGAATGGTAACTATGAGAAGATACTGCAGCTAAAAGGCTTTGTTTCCTCGTGCATTTTATTATCCACTCATAAACACTGCCTCTAAATGATAGTATCTTAGGGAATACAGGTAAGCATTTAAAGAAACATTTGCAGTTAATATTTGAGTTAATATCTTAGTGAAATGTGCCAGTTGGTATGTGCAGGTCCTATCAAAGCACTTGACTTGCATGCTGTCATCACCACAGCCCCATCAAGTTCTATTACCATTCTTATTTTGCAAATGAAAAAACAAAAGCCCACAGGAGCTAAAACAAACAAACACACAAAAATACTAAGGAGGCATCATGAATAAATAACGGAGTTGGAAATTAAAGACAAGCAGGTTTGAACAAGAATCTGAACACTACAATATTCTACTTGACCCCCTAAAAAAATATCTGAGAAAGGAGGCCAAAAGAAAAAAGAAAACGAAATGTGAAATGAGCTATACAGAGCATCTAATTTAAAGAAACTTTAGCCTGTAAAATCCTTTCCTTTAGATATTCTATTTTCTAGTTCATTCTAATGGCTAGTCCCTTCTTTCCAGATGAGACTAGTTGGTAGCATACCCTATCTTTCCTTCGCATTTTTAAAAAATCAACTCTGTTTGATTTTACTTAGTTGTACTAGAATAGTTATTTCAGTGGTTGCATAGTAGAATTTGTGTTATATTGGCACTGCTTATACCCTAATATACATAGATAGATATTTAGGTATGTTCCTAGGTATCTTAGATCAAGGAGTATCCAGTTCTATCTGTTACAACCATTTATTAACATACTGCTTATGATGCCAGATGTGGCTGAGCTGGTAAGAATATGAAAATATCATAAGCACACAGGTAGATTAAGTTTTATAAACCTTTCTGAGAGGGGGTGGTAAGTAAAATTTTCTAGGAAACTAAAAAGCAGATTTGTCTTATTACTCGGGAATTCAGAGAGGTCTTGGAAATTAGTAACAACAACAGAAACTTAAATTTTCAATAATTATACTAGATCACAGATCTCTAGAAAAAGTAGAGGTTAAGGAAACTCAAAATATTTAAGATACATCTGTATTATTTAGAATAGAAGTAAAAGATAAACAAATTTCTAAGAAAAAATAAAATTCTATCTGTTCTAGGTAAGACAAAGGTTTTGAATAAGTCAGGGAAGATCAGGAGGGAGTTAAGATGTTCATTATATTCCAAATCATAAAGCTACTGCCATTTATTTTTAATAGCTAATATTTATAGAGTACCTGAATATATGACTATATGAATTTTGAATATTTTACATACCTTATTAAATCCTTGAACATATGAAATGGGTAATTCTATTTTCTCACTTTACATATAAGGAAAAAGGGGTTCAAGAAACTTATGTTACACACCAAGGATATACAATTAGTAAGTAGTGTAGCTAAAATTTGAACACAAAACTGTGCTCGCAACTATATGGTATACTATTTTTTATTAGTTATTTTTTTCATATATCATTGCAGACCTGTAGTTAGCTGGTGTTACTGTTATCATAGTGATAAATAAATGTATCGATCAATATGTTGTACACCTTAAACTTATACAATGGCATATTCAATTATATTGCAATTATAAAAAAGAAAGAAAAAACAAAACCTCATTATGAGCAAGACCTCACCAAGAGAGTATATGCATGACTCTTGCATACATATAAACTACTTTTAAGGGGCAGTCGTTTACAATTAAGGGGAGGGAGTTTAAGATTAAAGCAGAGAACACAACAGGGCATTCAGAAATCTCTATCCCCATGAAGTGATATGGTGAAAACAGGAAGAAAAGACAGACTACATCCAAAAGTTCTGTAGTGAAAGTTACCAATATTAGTAACCATTATAATTTTGAATACTTTCCTAAATTCCTGTTCCTTCAAGTACAAGATGATGTTACTTTCAATTTCCACAATCATTTTTATACTGTTAAGAGAGAAAGACTCCGCAAATTGAAATGAGTACAAATTTAATGGACATCAAACTATAAAAAAGGTATTATTCTGGGGCCCTCCCTGGCGGGGCTAAGGCAATGCGGACTATGTCCACAGCGATGCTAGTACAAGTTAGTTCCCCAGCCAGGGAAGTGACCCACATGGCGCAGCAGACCTCACCTGACCAGCCTGCTGCTGCCCTCAGCAGTGTATTTCAGTAAATCTGCCTGTTCTGCTCCCCACTCTGTCTCTGTTGTGAATCCTCTCACCCCTGACCTCTGGCCTGTTCCCCAGTTCCTGTATGCATAAATACATACATATTAAAAAAAGCATTATTCTTAGAATCAATACAGTATGATGTTTATGCTTGCTTGGACTTGATTTTTTTTTAATTTATGAGAGTAAAGTATCTCATAATGAGGGAGAGAGGCTGAGACTTATGTACAAAAAAAATGTGCCAAAAGAAATAAGAAATATTCTCTATTCACGAAAGGAAAATTAATAGGAAGAGAAGGTGAAGACAGTGACAATTTAATAACATAAAAAATGGTATTAAGAGAAAAGGAATTAGGAGAGGCAAGGGACCAGTCTGGAAGAGTTACAAATGACAAAGGAATTGCTTAAGGGTTTGGAGAGTCTTAAAAGTGCCCTCAAATAAGTCCTTAAAAAATAGCTCCACAGTCCTAACACTGGCCCCATCCCTCATTTTTCATGTTCTCACAAATGTTGATTAAACATCTATTCAACTGACGAAGGCACTGCTCATCCCATGTTTTAGACAGTGCTAATTTAGGACACAAAGAATGATATTACAGGCAATTTATATCCTGAGGAATTCTTGTAAGAGAATGGTGACATAGGAGTTAGGTGAGAAAGGACTACTGAAATTATAAAGAACATACAGTATAGTACAAGATACAGATATGAAAATAAAGTAATACAATACAGTGGGATAGGGACAAATATTCAGTTAGTGGCTATGAGGAATGAAATTTTTTTTCATATGGCTTTAATTTGAGGAAGGAGAGACATTTTATTCCTAAATAATGTCATTGTTTTGGAAATTTATGAAATAAAAATTGAAATAAATTATCCATTCTCTATCTGGTGATTTGTGGTAGCAATATAAAAAATGGAGAAAAATTTTGGGGCCATGAGATTACATAAAGTCCAGGCTTGGTAACTTCTCCCACAGGAATCATAGAATGAAAATGTTTATTTTACACACTTTCTTCTCCATTTCTTTTTGTTTGTTTATTTGACTTCTTCTGGCATGCTGACAAACATGACTAGTAAATTACTTATAGCAAAACTGAGAATATCTGAGATGTAACATGTATGTAAAAGTTTTGATAGGATGGCTTATGGTCAGGTCCGCACATGAATTATGGCCATGCTTCTTTTTTCTGTAATGGAAATTTACGCCATAAAGAATATACAGCCCAACAGAAACCATATGGTTTCAAAAAATCTGGATGTGAATTAGTTACTATTCTTGGTTACACTCTTTTGCAAAGATCTTTTTATCAAGTCTGATTTCAATTATTTTGTTTTGCTGCATTATGAAATGAACATGGTTTGTAGCCTCATCTTTTATGTTAAGAACACTTTAGGCAAAGGCACACTTATCTGTGAATTCCATTACCCTGCATTCAGACTTGAAATATTTTCTATTGCTAGGAAATCTGGCATTCAGTGAGGTTTCTGGAAATTCCCAAGGGGATTTAGAGAGGAAAAAAAGATAGTCTTTGGGATTTGTATGCATAAATATAAAAATATATTCTGGGGCCCTCCCTGGTGGCACAATGGGTTAGGATGCAGCATAGCAAGCAAGCCACACCCACTTCAGTGTGAGTTCAACCCCTCTCACCCCCAGGTGATATACATGGTGAGGCAGACCTCTCCTGACAGGCCCTCTGCTCCCCTCAGCAGTGTACTTTGTCTATCTGCCTGTTCTGTTCCTCACTCTGTCTCTGGTGAATTCTCTCACCCCCCTGCACATCTGGTCTGAACCCCAGTTCTGTATGAATAAATAAATAAATCTTTAAAAATAAAAAAGATATTCCATACAAATGGTAACCAAAAGAGAACAGGATGGCTCTATTTATATTAGAAAAAGTAGATTTTCAGGAAAATAATTGCAAACTCAATGAGGAAGATTATATATAAATGAAGGGATCAATTATGAAGCCATAACAATTATATATACAGATGCACCAAGAAATGGACAACTAAAAGATACTAAACAAACATTGGCAGATTGAAGGGAGAAACAGAAATACAAAAATAATATGAGAATTCAATAACCCAGTTTTAACAAAGGGTAGAATTCCACACAGAAAATAAATATGGAAACATTGAATATGAACAAATATACAGAAAAACACCCTAACAGACATAATTTTCCTCTCAAAAGCAGAAGAATACAGATTCTTTTCAAGTGCATATAGAACATTCTCTATGATAGACTACATATTAGACAATAAAACAAGTTTCAATCTTTTTAAAAATAAAATTGTAGGGGGCCCTCCCTGGTGGCGTAGTGGGTTAAAGCACAGCACTAAGAAGCTAAAGCCACTTCTGCATGAGTTCAATTCCCGCCTGCCCCAGAGGTGACCACATGGCGCGGCAGACCTCTCCTGACCCGCCCGCTGCTCCCCTCAGCAGTGTACTTC